>NW_024510321.1:17530163-18005783 GCF_017590135.1 Pyrgilauda ruficollis | reverse complement strand
TTTCATAGTTTGGTTCTGGTTTTTTTTTTTTTTTTTTTTTTTTTTTTTTTTTTTTTGTAATATTTTTTGTCTTGCAGAAAAGAACAGAAGAGGCAGCTGTTGAAGGTATATCTGGCAAAACATGAAATGTAGTAGTCAATATTTTTGGGTAATATTCTACTTTGGAATAATGATAAGCAAGAGACCATAATGAAATGTTTTTAGTCCCTATTCTTAGTGCTTTACTGCCAATGTGGCTTCACTTTGATTGAGCATGACACGTGGGGCAGGGTATCTAGGAACCAAGAAAGGTGGAGAGGTTGAAAGAAAAAAAGCAAGAGAGAACTTGAGGTGAATGATGCAATTAGGAGAGACAAAGAAGGAAGAAGACTTTGTGCAAATAAATGAGTCTTTAGTAATAAAGCTTGGTTTCTAGGAGGACACATATGCTTTGTCTAGAGAGGATTAATCCATAGAAACCCTTTAATTTTTGTAAACTAAGCAGTATTTTAAGTCTGTGTCAAAAGTAAATCAGGCCTCTGAGTGAAATCAGAGCTCTGAGTGGCATGTTCTGTAATTTCAAGAGATTTACAGAAGTTTTCTGCTTTGGGTGCATTAGTTAAACATCTCACCCAGAAGAATTATTAAAACAAACAAAATTTAAGGACGTTTAGGGCAAGAATTTTTGGACCATGTTTTGACTCCAGTGGCATGTGATGTCTTGAGCACTTAATGTTCACATTCAGTTGTTTATATTTGCACTGAGTGGTTTGTAAGGAGAATCAGATTTTAAGATTTATGAAGCTCTTCAACTTTCTTCCCCCCTTATATTTATGTTTTCTGTTTGCTACTTGGGTCTCAGCTTTAAACGTGTAAAGGAAGCTCAGGATGTATATGTGGAGCATGGTTTACTATATCCTGCTTTGCTGCCTGTGTGACATTTGCTGATTTGGTTTCCTGTGAAAACTGATGGATCAGCTCACTTCTGGTCATAGATAACAGGCAGGAAGAGCTGCCAGGACTCCTAAGAAGAATAGTCCATTAAAATCCTGCATGCAGAACAGAGCTGAAGTGAGTATTTTTATTTTAGGAAGAAAAAGCAAATGTCATGTTTTGATACTGCAGAAGGAAGCTGTTCTCAGAAAATACAGATATTTTGAGTTGTTCGTGATTTCAACCCCATTACTCTACAAAAAGCTTAGATAAGGTGACAATGTCAGAATGAAACACAGAGAGGATGAAGCTGTTGTCTCGTTGCTGTCTGGGCTGCTTGGCAGGCTGCCACAGTGAGCAGCCTGAGTAGCTACACACTATTGGGGGACACAGCAAATGGCACAGTTGCTGCTGTACCTTCAGAAACAGACTCTGAGATCCTCTGGTACTGGACTGAATGCTGCAGATATCTAATTTCTGGTGGAGGTAACCTAGCCTGGGTTTAAATGCAGATAGCATAGCTGGCTACTAGTCAGTGAAAAACTGGTTTGTTTTATTTAGGCGCTATCACGGTGTTTGAAATAGCAGAAGTAATTTGAAATATTTAAAAGTTTCTTATATGAAATAGTGGAGATGGAAAATTGTAGAAAAGATATTGGCAAAATAAGTCTCAGAAAAGCAAATACCTATCCTATCAGGAAACTATTCTTAACCTACCAGAGTAATTATTTTAATTTGATTTTTTTTCTTTTTTAACTGCCATTTAATCAGTCTTGCAACTTCACATTCAGAATTAAACTAACATCTAGGTTTCATATTTTCAAAGTTATTATACCTAACTCCCACTGAAATGAAGCATCAAAATAAATTCACCACAACTGTGTCTGATCTCTTGCTATTAGCCAAGTCACAAGGAAAGGCAGATACCAAATCCAAAGTCTATCTGGTCTGGGATTCTTTCTGTGGAAATACCAACAGAAATTAGAGTCTAGCCCACCCATAGACAACCTGTATCTGTATGGCAACAGGAGATGAAGCTCTCCTGGTAACAGAGCTGCTGCTGTTTGGTCAAGGAGGAGGTACAGGACTATTTTGTAGGAGAGACGGGGAGATGGTATGAGGCCCCTTAGCCCTGTAGTGCTGTCAGTATCCCCATGTGTGAGGGCTGGTCTCCACTGCTGGTGCAAAAAGGGCTACAATAATCACAGAAAATACTGTGGGAGTATTGTATCCTGAATAGTTTTATTGGACAGGACATTTTTCAAGTAGGACCCAGGTGCTGCTGCCTTGTGTTTTGGTCTTTGATGTGGTTTTCAGACCCACCTGGCTCTCTGCTCTTCCAAGGGAAGCTTTCATGATTGTACTTAATTGCTCCATCTACAAACAAGTTTTTTCATGATGGAGCCATCGTACCCAGGAGTTGCCATCATCCTGCAAGTATTGATAGACTTCACAGGACACTACATCAGCATGTCTTAAACTGGAGAAACGAGGCACATGGTGACTGCCACGTACCATGAACATGCAGAAAAATGGAATCTGATCCCTTACTCAGGCGCTTCTGGCCTGAGTCATTTCAGTACTGGCTCACCCAGCGCTTTGCAGGTGGCAGGTTTTACAGGGTTGTGTAGTGCTTACCTGTATTTAACATATTACTATGTTTTTTATTAACTTTGGAGCTAAAAAAATTCAAGGCAAGACTGCTGAATTTCACAGAAGTTATTATCTACAGACTTAGGCTCACCCCTTCTATGTTACCAAAACTTCATAAGAGGAAGAGAGCAACTTAAACTTCTGTTTTCTCTTTATCTTGTCCAACTAAGCCTTGTGCAGGAGACACTACATCAAGAAGAAGTGCTAAACTCTCTATTGCTTGGAGCCACACTGCCCTGAAGTTCAGTTACAGAGGAGTAGATGGAGGAAAAAGTGAAAAGGCTCATTATTAGGTTATGGCATTATTTTAATTTCAAGTGTGTTCTGCTCTACTCCCACTGAGTTCCAAATTTTAGATATTAGATTTTTTTCCCACTGAAAGAGTGGTTAGGCATTGGTATAATTGGCCAAGGATGTGACGGGCTCTTCCACTGTCTCTGGAAGAATTCAAGAGATGTCTGGATTTGGAGATTTGGTTTAGGGGAGATTGTAGTGGTGTTACTTTGATGGTTTGACTTGATAATCTCTAGGGTTTCTTCCAAACTTGATGGTTCTCTGTGATTATTATGCTTGGAGAAACCTTATAGACCACTGGTGCACTCACAAAGTTAGGACCAGGATTAAAGATATGTTTTTATTTTGTTTAGAGAAGTAGTCTTATCAGGAGGCTTATTGTACCCAGACAAAAAAGACAGTGCAGTCCAGTATTTGTCTCTTGTGTAGATAACAGCCATGGGTCCCACTGCTCTGGGTATGTACAGTTCTTTAACATGTAGAACACTGTAATTAAAGAAAAAATCCGACAGTGATAGTTAGGAGTGACTTATTACTACAGAATGAGAAAGAAAGTGGAATAGGCTATGAAGATCAACAAATGCTTCTAGAATTCTTTCTGGCTGCAGGGGATTTGTAGTATGGATTTCATGTAATTTAAAAAAGGTATTTTTTAAAAAGGAAGACATGTAGGGTTTCACAATAAAAGCTTGGGGTGTTGTCTCGAGGAAAAAAAAATAAAAAGTCATTCTAATTTAATATTTATTCTTTTGTACTGCTTAGTACAATGATGTATCTATCCTGTTCAGGAAGGCAGGCTCAGGCTCAAGTTAGGTAAGAGCAAGCATAAGAGTATGACATCTACATTGGTCCTCTGTTGCTCCTCCTTTGCCTCATCCACTGACAGCAAAGGGAGGTGAGGATGACTCTACTGCAGTTTTAGGACATGTAGGAGTTGAATATATTTGTGTATTTTCTTTTGGTTTTTCTTTTGGTGGAATTTGAAGTGATTACAGAGAAATGAATTTAATTTCTTAGTGTATTACTGCATTATTTTTCTTTTTTTCCTTTTCTCACCAGCGGTCACAATTTGTTAAGATAATGGTATTGTAAAACCAGTGCTGGACAGGATCCTACTGATATGTTGTTTTGTGCGTTGCTCCTATTAGCTGTGTTGTGTGCTTGCAGAAGTTAACAAGATGAGCTTAAGCCTTGCAAAGGAAAAAATTAGATGGAAAAGTTCTCAAAGTATTCATAACTCTTCTTTCTACTGGCTCCTGTATAGAGGAAATGTGTCTGATTCAGCTTTAGCTACACTTGGAATCAACTGTGGTGGCTGTTGATCCACACCCAGCGTTCACAGGTTTGTGTCCTGGCTCTGTTAGTTTATACACAACACTGTATGAGCTAAAAAAATTTGCCTCAGCTTGATAGACACATTTGGTTAGACTGTCATTGAAAATTCAAGATTTCTGTCCATTTTCTGTGATTTTCCTTTTAGCTTTTGATCCTGAAGTATTCTGGTTTAAATGAAAACAAATCTATCACTCCTAAATACTAATTGGAATGTATAGAACAGTAAAGTTATTGAAACCATCTTAATAAATACTGTTTTAATCTATGTCTGTTGTAGTTTTACCCCAGCTGGCAGCTCAACCCCACACAGCTGCTTTCTCACTCTCCAGCAGCAGGGTGGGGGAGAGAACAGAAGGGTGAAAGTGAGAAAACTCATGGGTTGAGATAAAGATATTTTAATAGGGAAAGCAAAAGGCTACATGAACAAAACAAAAAAAGAAAAAAAATATTTTTTCCACTATACTCCAGTGGCAGACAGGTGTCCAGCTACTTCCCAAGGAAATCAGGGCCTTGGGAAGACAGACACCATAACTCTGAACGTCCCCACTCCGTTCTCATTCCTCCAGCTTTTATGGCTGAGCATGACATCATAGAGTGTGGAATATCTCTTTGTCCATTGGGATCAACTGTCCTGGCTGTGTCCTCTCCCAGCTTCTCCCCACCCTAGCCTACTTACAAATTGGGGTAGCATGAGAAGCAGAAAATGCCTTCAGGCTGTGCATAACTGTTCATTAATAACTAAAACATCCCTGTGTTATCAGCACTGTTTTGGTCATAAACCCAAAACATAACACTATCTGAGCTGCTACAAAGAAAATTAAGTCCATCCCAGTCAAAACCAGTATAGTGTCTAGTTTTAATTATCTTCTTACAGCAGTAAAATTTTAGAGTAGAAAGCTCTCTCTCCCAAATCAGTCAGTAGTGTGAGAATGTTGTTTAAATACTCTAAGATGACTAATGAAATACAAAAATGGTTTTAGGCTTCCATTGCAGGTAACCCACTGCAGCACCCATGCAAATATTAGTAACGTGTAGATAACTATTGAATACTCTCTGAGAGATACAGGTTCCCACAGGAGACATCAAAAAACATCTTGGATGCAAATGTACAAACATGGACAGTAATCCATGATTGGATTTCTATCCATGTTTTCCTTCCACACATACAATTATTCCACACATATTATGTTTTAAGTCTGGATATGATTTCATTTAGGACTGAACTTTCCATTTTCCAGTCTGTTATAAAAATCAAGGGGCTTCAGGATTTCAACATATTTTGCCAGGAAGAATGACCAGTTGCAAGAACTGGATGTGCCACAAGAAGAGAGGGTCTGACCTGTCTCAGAGGAATTCAAGCTTTTCTGTTCTGTGTAAATGTCAGCTGGCTTCCTACCCACGGGAAAGATGAAAACATATGTCTATCTAGGACATGTACACTCTCATTAGTTATTTAGCAGATTGAGTTTTTGGTAACTTTTTGCCTTCAAATTACTACAGCCTGAGACTTTGCTGAATACTTTTGTCTCAGGAGAGAGAAAATCTTTCCCTTTGACTACATTAGATCAGAATACACGATTCATGATGAAAGAGGGAGCCAGATCCAGATATAATTACTGATGAGTGTGCTGCAGATGAGACACAGAGAATATGTGAATAAGTTCATCAAGACCTGTGCTGCTCTAGACAGGGGCTGTGTGTACACACATAGACATATAAGTGTGTATCACACATGTCTGTGTCAAAATGGTTGGTAATATCTCCAGTGTATACATCCAGTGAGAGTAAGGGACAATGAGAAAAAGGCAGTTTTCAGATCAGGAGGGGAGGCTGCAATACTTCACTGGGAGGTAGCTCTTCTGAAGTCTCATTTTGGTTGGAAGAGACCTTGGGAGGTCAGCTAGCATGACTTCCTCTCTAAAGAAGGGCTGACTTGGGTCAGATTACTTGGTATCTTGTCTAGTTCAGTTTTGAGAAACTCCAAGAACAGCGTAAAACAGTTTCTTCTGTCACTTCGAGGAATAGCTCATTCCTCATACAGCCACTGACAGCCAAAAAGGTATCACTACTCATCTACTTAATTCCCTTTGTCTGCCTATTTGTGCAACACATATATTAATTTAAGTTACATGCAGCCTTTGTTGCACATAATCATCATATAATCGGTCTTACATAACCCTGTAATGACTTTGGTGGCAGTTTTATTTTTTTATATTGGGACTGAACTTCACACAGCATCTCCCTCCTCTGTTCATCTTGAGCCAAAAGAATACCACAAATACGCAAACTTTCAGTGATTGTCTTAGAAATAGCAGTGTTGTATTAGGGCAGCAGCACTTTTATGAGTGTTCTGACTTGCTCCTTTTAACACTAGATGTTTTCCTGGGCTTTCAGGTTTTGCAAATAATTAGGGAAAAATAAATATCTCCCATACACTACAGCAAGAAATTAAGTTTCCCACAAGACAATTCATCAACACAACAATACAGAACATTGCTGATTATGGCTGAAAAACTTCCCACCTCCTGTCCCTGGGCCAGGCTGTTCCTGACCTTTTTGTGGTTCTACAGATGTTGAGAGAAATTATGAAGCATTTCCTCTTTACTCCCCTCATGTAGCCCCCAAGAGGACCCACCACAGCTGAAGTGCCTGGCTGGAATCCTTTCCAATGCTAACAGGAGTTTCATTGACTTCAAATGAGCTTGTTTTTCATCTCCATTTTTAGTTCTTCCCTTATAATAATGTCAGAGTACCTTCTAACTCTGCTCTGCCTATTTCCACACTAATCTCATGTTGGTGTTTCCCTGGATGTGCTGTATTTTCCCACCCAGAACTTCCACCAAGGAGGATTTTGATGATTTTTTTAATACTTACCAGAGATTTCCAAGTGCATGACAACACAGGGGTAGAGCCTGCTGCACAACAGGCTTTATACACATGGTAGGTTTGATGCCTTACAGGTTCACAGAATCATAGACTTTTTAAGGTTGGAAAAGACCTCTAATAATTAATCCAGCTCTTCCAAGCTAATCCATAAATCATGCCTCTAAGCACCACATCTCCACACTTTTAAACACTTCCAGGGATGGTTATTCCACCATTTCCCTGGGCAGCCTTGATGCTTGACCACTCTTTTAGCAAAGAATTTTTCCTAATATCCAGTCTAAACCTCCCCTGGTGCAACTTCAGGCCATTTCCTCTTGTCCTGTCACTTGTCACCTGGGAGAAGAGACCAACCCCCACCTCACTAAGCCCTTCTTTCAGGGAGCTGTAAAAGCAAGGTTTTTTCTTTCCTGCACTGATTCACGAGCAAGATTTGAGTCCTGTTAACAGCAGATAGTGCCATCACTGTCGGTAGGATAAACAAAAAAACAAAAAAATCGGCTGAAGTTCATTTATTGGACTGCAGATAATGCCTCTTAGTGTCCTTACACCCCCTCGCCGCCTGGTCGGCAGCCCCGAGCCCCGGCCGCTCCCCGCTCCCGGCGGAGCGACCAGCCGGCGCCCGGCGGAGGAGTGATGGGGACGGGGCGCAGCCAGAGCCCGGGCTCCCAAAAGTAGGTCTCTGCTCGTGCTGCAGTCCTCGCTCTGAGGAGCAACCCGGGTGTTTGAGTAGGGGTTTTCTTTGAGACTTGAGTTTCTTACCCATTATCCTTCTCCTTTCCTTACCCCAGAAGAAAAGGAGAGGGATATCCTCCTCCCTCCGAGCGGGGTTGGGTAATTTTCTTGGAAGACAAACCACTGACCCAGATGCAGCGCTGTCAGAGTCGCAAACGGGATAAAAGAAAAAAAAAAAAAAACAAACGCCACGCACAACGGCAACAACAAAAAAAAGCAGCGCTCCTCTCAGCTATCACCGCGTTATCACCTGCACATGCCTGGAAGAACGCTCTTTCCTCCGCTAAGGGAAAAAAATCAGCTTAGGAAAGCAAAGTTTGAACAGCGAATTCCTGTTATTTCAAAACGCCCCATGTGACAGGATATTTCCTTATCATTTGGAGCCCAGAGTTTTCCCCTGATCCACCAGCCCTTCCCAAGCGCGGCGGACCTGCCCGCGGGACGCCCTCTGCTCAGCCGCGGGAATGGCTCCCGCGCTGCTCCTGCTGCTCCTCGCAACTCTCCCCCGGGCTTTTCCGCTGCTGGGTAAGTGCCCGCAGGGGCTGTGCGGGCCAGGCGAGCCGAACAACGAGGGGTCACGGCGGGCACAGAGCCGAACCTGCTCTGGGGCCCACGGGGGGCTAGGAGGGAGGTGCAGATGAGGCGCAGGTGAAGCCCACGACCATTTATTCAAGGCCTCTCTGCGGCGGGCGGGCGGGCGGCTGATGGAGGCGGCCTCCCCTCGGGACCCCGTCCTCGCCCGCACCCAGAGGTGCCCGGCGGGCAGAGCTGCCTGGCAGGGCTGCCTTTTGGGTGCCCGCGGCGCTGTGGACGCCGAGCAGCGCTGTCACCGGCGCTGCCTCAGTTTCCCCCAGCGCTCCAGTCAGTCCCTGGTTGATTTAACACCATCACCCCTCACAGAGCTGCTCACCGCAGAGGTTTGCAGAAGTGCCCTGTACTGGGGCTCTGCCCATCCTCCAGCCCTTCTGGATGGGCCCTGCTTTTACAGATTGCTTTCACGGGGAATATTAGCGTAGCTGAGGTGCTGGGATGGACAGAGGGGTGAGAACAGGGTTGTGTTTCTTGGTGATACCTGGAGTTTGTACCCACTCAACTCTGAGATTGCCGTGATTTCCGGCTCACAGCTACTTTTCAGTGAAAGTTTTGCACCTGCCCTTCCTGAAAACCTTTCAGCATCTCTGCTCTCTAGATTGAGATCTAGCAATGCAAATCTTTGTAGCACTGCTTTGTAACCTTTCTTCCTTTTTGTGTAACTAGCAACAATCAGTTTAGGCCGTCTGGTAGGCAAGAGCCTGTGTAGGGAAGACAGTCGTCCTATCTGCATCTCCCTCCTCTTTTCCTTCTGGCTTTGGGTCTGTTTTTCTGGTGCTCCTCATTAGAGTTTAATACTGGTAGCACTTCACTGGCTGCAAAAATTACTTCCTTATTTACGCTCACATAATCTGTGATGGTTTGGAAAAGCTGCAGAGTGTGAAGTCAGTTTGGCATTCTGGAAATCTCTGCTATGGAGATGATACTGTCCGGTGAGATTCTGCAGTACTTGGCACAATTCTTAAATACAACTTGGGGCCAGAGATAGATAGGCAAATAGCCACAGTGTGGTGAGTAAAGAAAAATGAAAGCCTGTGAGAAAAAATTCTTTTGGGATCTACTGGGGACATTTGAGGGAAAAGATGTTAGATCTCCTTGAATGGCTGCTTGTGCACTGGTAGTGGTGAAGTTGTTTCCCAAGGCTGGCACGTTCTTATGCATTTTAAAGATCTTCCTTCCAGGAGTAAGTTTTAAATTACTGTTAATTATGAATTACTGTTAGAAATAAGTTTAATTCAAACTACTAACATTGTGGTACTCATGAGCACACTGTGGTGGACATGAAAGTGTTCCACCCACGGTTCATCTGTAGTGAAGAACAGCACCTGTTACAGAGTTCTATAACAAGTGATGCTGCAGAACAGTGAAACACAGCTAATGGTGCTATGTCTGATTCTGCTCAACCCATTTTACAGATACAGCTCATCATGTTGGCAAGAGTGGTATCAAGTGTTTACAGAGAGGACTTGGCAGGGCAGAGGAAGTGCTGCACAAATACCTGGCTTTTTTCTTCTAGACTATCTAATTACTCACACAGATACTGCTATGTGGGGATTGCCTTCGGTGAGCAAGATGGCAGAATAAACAGAAATAAAGCTGTAAACTTGAGCAATACAGCACTAAGTTACGAGTCTGCTTGATGGCCATGGATTAGAGAGGAGCAGCACTGAGGGAAAGGAAATCCTGCAATTACAGCCTCAGCCACAGTTGTTCCAGCATCCTGCTCCCTCCTGTTCTATTCTCCTGTTTTGGTGTCAGCTTGTTTTCAGTGCCTCCTTGGCTGAGTTGGCCTTTTCGCTGCTTGCATATGTACTATCCCTGCATTGGGAATATGCCCTTGTGTAAGCAGGTGTGTTGGGTTTACACACTTCTAATGCTTTGTAAAGGCACCATCAGAATAGTAGAGAGCCTGTTTTGTCCCCTTCTCCATCCCCACTGGCCAGACCGCTTTGTTCAGCTCTTTAACTACATTTTTGAAGCCAAAACTCTGCACCCTCTCATGCTTGGATGCAGTAATCCAGGCTTTTGACTTAGTGATACTTTTTTTCATGTGAAATAGCATCTTCTCTTTAACACCACAAGAACCAGAAAATAAGGACTGTTATTTTAGGCCACAGATACAATTTTAGCAGTTTGAAAAATCAGGTAGTGTTTTCTACACATGTGAAATTGTTTGACATCTCTTTTATCCAGAAACTTTAAACATTATTTCAGGAAAAGGAGAGTTGCAAGCACTGCATATATCAGTTTACAATAACATTGTGCTAAATGCTAGTAGAAAAGCAGAATAAAAAGAAGTTGTCACCAGCAGTGATAATTATACATTTCCTTGTATTGTCTGTGAGTAAAACAGATTGGCAAAAGACAACAATTTCTGCCTCCAGTGCTCATCACTTTTACATTACTTCCTAGTGAGTTGGAAGCCAAAGGACAAGAGAAGGAAGCTGAACTATAGATGAGATACGTCTAGGTCAGCTCTTTCTCTGAGAGAGAGGTTATTTGTTCCCAGATTGTTCTTCTGCAGAAATATATGATCATTTCCACATTAGAGCCACAGTAGAGAAGGGAAGACTTTCTGTGGTTAACCTGTTTTCCCCTTAACTATTTCTCCATTATAGAATTTATTTAGTTTGGTAATCATGCACTAAAATAAATAGTATTTTAATCAGCTTCCATCCCCAGAGTCACATAAATTAATATTTATACTTCCTATCTCATAGCCCACTTAAAATACAGTTTTAAAATGTTGTGCATCCTGTTATCTTATGTGAAAGAGCATGATGGAGTTACTGTGCCAAAAGGTATCTCAGGTGGATCAGAGAGGAGAAATTTTCAGTCTTTCAGCAAGACTGGCTAAGAAATGTTACACTCATAGCACATCCAAGTGCAAAAGATGCTAAAACATTTCAAGTGGCTACAGTTTTGAAACCAACCTCTAATATGAAAATGCATGCTGTGAAGCACTGTTTGCTAAGAGGGACAAATAACCTGGGAAGCAATGAAGAGCTTTGTATATTTCCATAAGTCATGAAGAGGCATAACTGGTGATGGCAAATCCCACTGCTGTTGGTATTTCATTCATAATGGAGAGATGAAAGAAAGAAGTCACTGATGACTGAATTGAAAAATAAATATGTTCTACAAGAAGCTTAAGTATAAAGCTTAAAAACATATTCTTCTCCTCAGTTAATACCTTAAAGATTTTAGCAGGGCTTTGAGAACAGAGCTCCCCACTGTGAGGAAATGGAGCCTGAAGAACTTAGTGGCTGTTGTCATCCCCCTGCCTGGGAGCAGTGCTGCTGGAGGGTTCAGTGTCAGGATCTGCTCTCTACAGTGTCCATGCTCCCTCATTTCAGTAATTCCCATGGGTGCAGCTTGGATTAACACCATGAGTGTGTTTTCTCTTATGAAGAGCTTTGTATATTTCCATAAGTCATGAAGAGGCATAACTGGTGATGGCAAAGCTTGGATTAACGCCATGAGTGTGTTTTCTCTCTTCAGTTTACCCATGCTTTAAACCTACAGGAGACACTAGGTCTACACCTCTGCTGCCTTTTACTTTTGTGTGTAGATACTTTCACTGACACAAAACAGTTGAAATGTCCTCACACCTAAGCTGGTTGCATCCTGCAGCCACTTTAACAGATGTAGTCCACACCTTCTTTTGCTGAATGATGAGATGATGAGATTTTCACACCAAGAGGAGTGTCCAGATTCATATTTCATTTAGATAGCAGGTAAGGTTACTTCAAACCAAATCATTCCAGGTTTTTTTTTTTTTTCTTACAGATACTAGCATCTTCTTAATATATAATGAAGATCATAAGCGCTGTGTACTGGCTCAAAGTTCTAATTCAGTGACCACTGCTCCTTGTGTTCAAGAAAATGAGTCACAAAAATTCAGGTGGGTCTCAGATCACCAGCTTATGAGCATAGCATTCAAATTGTGCTTGGGAGTGCCTTCGAAGAAAGACTGGGTTCCCATCACTCTGTATCCCTGTGACAAGGCTAGTGAACTTCAGCGATGGGAATGCAGAAATGAGACTCTCTTTGCAATCCAAGGGGAAGATTTGTTTTTCAACTATGGAAACAAACAGGAAAGGAATATTATGCTGTACAAGGGATCTGGTTTATGGAGTAGGTGGAAAGTCTACGGAACCACAGACGATCTGTGTTCTCGAGGCTATGAAGGTAAAGTTCTGTAAATTAATTTCTGTATTTCAAACTCGTTTTTATGTGTAGATAATTAAAATATTTTATATGTGTAGAATAATTTCCTTAATCTTTAATGATTAGTGAGTGTGAATTCAGGTGTATTGCAGAGGTTTTCCTAGTGTTTGAAGGGAGTCTCAGAATTGGTGCTAAAATGTTAGACAAAGAAATAAGATATTTTAAATAAATTTAAAAAGTTATGTATAATACTTCTCTGTATATATTCATTCATCTCTATATATATTCATGATAAGTATCTGGAAATATATTTGACTTCCCATTTAGTATTCCTTGATAAACAAAATGGTCACAGAGGGAGGTATGGGTACAGTTTCTGTGGTTTACACTATGGCTGATTACAGTATTAGTCCTTGGCCAGAAACCAGACTAGAAGAACCCTAGCAAAACAAATAATGTGAAAGAAGGCAGGGGGGAGAGGTAATAATGTCCTGCTATTCCTTCCTCCTCTGTTTTCTAGCAGCTCTGTGAGGCAGTGACCCTGGTATGTCACCTCTCCAAAAATCCTTGTCAAGTCCAGTTCCCCTGTATGTCCTTCCATCAATGAATGTATATTGAATGTGTGCACACAGAAAGCTGCTTTAGTTACTTTCATCAGTTCTATTGAGTCAGGTTTCTGATAAAACAAAATGTATCTTTACATGTGAATACAAAATTTATTTGGCCTTAATATACTGGAGTCACTCTATGGTATATCTTTCAAGTTTACATGGACAAGCTCTTCCATGTCCCAAATGATCAGCAGTTGACTGGGTTGTTGACAGAACACTCAACAGTCTTTTGTGCTTTAAAAAACGGCATAAGTGTGTGTGTTTTACACTTTTGATTGTTATCCATGGGAAATTTAGCATACTTAGATGGGAACATACTTGTCTTAGCTCAGTCAGTTGTGGTCTGTTGTCTCCCTTAGCAACAAAAATTTGTCTCACTGTGAACGTGGGTATCAGCTTAAACCTAGAGTAAAATGATTGATGTTCCAGTTCCAGTACAGTTGTATACTAAGCTAGCAAGCTTTCCTTGCAATAATATTTTGTAACAGGATCATATAGATGAACTCCTATATATCTCATGCTTATTAATTTTTATGCGTTTTTGAATTGTTTTGTCTCCTTAGATACCTACACAGTGAAAGGAAATGACAATGGAGCCCCTTGTGTATTTCCTTTTAAGTTTGGTGGTAAATGGTATGCTGACTGCACAAATGCTGGCAGATCAGATGGCTGGTTCTGGTGTGGAACCACTTCGGACTATGATGTTGACAGGAAGTATGGATTTTGCCCAATGAAATGTAAGCTTTTTACATTCACAGTTCCACTGTTCTGTTACTCAGCTGCCTGGGAATATGTCCATAACCTGTTCTTTATAGTTTGAAATGTCTCTGTTTAGCCTGTTTTCCTTTTAAGAGCAACATAAATATCCAATGATAGGACCCAGCATAAAAAGCATTGCCCAATTATTTTTGGGTGAAAGTATTTTAATTGTTTTCTGGAATCCCTATATACACCATTTACTTAAATAGAAAGTAAATTAAATGCTTACATTAGCATAAGTATATATACAAGGTCAAAAAGTAGAAGTCGATGAAGTGGAAATGAAAGCTAGAATACAGTTTAATTGAGAATCAAAATTACTTTGGAGAATGAGTTGCCTTTTAGACATGAAAGAAGTTTCATGAACTCTTTAGTACATCCCAGTGTTTCCCAAATCTGTGTACTATGTTTTATTTCTGTCTTTTAAATTTGAATGAATTTTCTCTGGACCTCTGTAAAATATGTACTAAACATTTTGTCTGCAAGCTGCTTTTTCTGTCATGCTGAGAAGGGTAGCACTTTTTCCTCCTTTCTTCTTTATTATTGTGTTTTGCTGTGAAGTTCCAGCTGACTGCAAGCAGAGCCAAGGAGAAAAAAATGCCTTTCCTTTAATGTGAAGAAAACTGTTTGGGTTGATCTTAACTGGTTTGATGACAAAATACTGGTGTCCTTGCCTGATTTCCATGAATGTTGCATTCAGTATTTCAGAAAATAAAAACTGCACCTTTTTTTTCTTCTATGCCAGTATCATTTTCAGGACAATAAAAACATGCTGGGAATATCAATCCCACTAATAAAGCACATGCAAATCTGACTTAAGAATACTCCCTGCTTAGTGTTATTTGAGTACAACAAATAGGAGGCATCATTAAAATTTTGTTTAATTCTTTGGCATAATTCAAGGAAATCCATTCAGATGGCAGTGATTGTTTTTGGAAAAAGCTGCTTTATGCTGACTGCCTGCATGTTTCCTTCCTGATTCTTCAGTACTAGCTATAAAATATTCTAGTTTGGGTCATATATTTTAGTGACAGACAGGCCATGGAAGCAGAAGTTTTAGTCATCCCTATGAAAGAGAAATGAATGAGATATAAGAGTGTGATAAGTTAATAAACTTCAACAACACCTTTAAAAATAGAATGTTTAAGTCTCTGTTAAAGTTTATTTACTAAGAATAAAGTGTTGTTTCCTAAACTGTCTTCTCAAACGGACCAAGGATGCAAGCACAAAAATATGTGATGCAGTCTCTTGCAGCTGCTCATACTGGGGCAGGACCTTCAATGAAATGTCTGTGGCTGACCCAGTCACTTCTCATTGTGACCAAAACCACCTCAGATGTTCTCCAAAATGAAGAGGGTGTGAGGCTGTACCTGCAACTGTTATTGTAATCAATAGAGGTGGAGAAATTTTATCAGTGGAGGTGACACAATTGTGATTATGACCCTTCATTTGGTGATTTAGAGAGAGATGCTGAGGCAGTAACAGCAGAAGCTTAAACCCTAAGGAAAGGAATTGAGCAGTGTTGCTACAGCAAACAATTTTTAGTAGACTAGGAAATGCTGCTTCTTTATGGGTTACACCATGAACTGTATGCTGCACTTCAGAGAAGGTGCTGGGGAAGAAAACAAGTTGTACAGTGCAAGACTGTCAGGAGAGTCACTCAGTGTGTACCTATAGCTCTATTCCAGTGGGGGAAAGTCCGTTGAGGCTTCTCTTGATGGATGAAAGATTCAGAAACCATGCTGAAGGGTTTTTTATGCATTAAGCAATGCATAAAAATGCAGAAACAAAACCTGCAGAAAATAAATGCATGCTGAATTCATCTGTGTAGGGATAGAGTTCAGATTTTTATTAATTTTCTACTTGTGTACTGAGGACAGGTGTGATTTAACTTTAATTTATCTTAGGTGCTAAAATATATTATTCCAGGGAAATGTTTCATCTTTTTGTTTCTCTGGGGAACTAAGTTTTAAACAATAGCGACAGATTTTCCAAAATCCTGCTCTGCGAAGGCACTTGAACTCTTAAAACTCAAGCAACTTAAAAGCAAATTTTCCAAGACCTAGAAATGAGGTTGATTTTTATGAAAGGCCAAAATTCTACAAGAGAGCACCATATGGAAGTCAGCTATAAATTATGAGACAAGGGAACTGAGGTGGAAGGTTGGATGAATGCCCAAGACTTGTTTACCTCTTCTCTGTAATAATTACACAAGATTTATAAACCCCTTACTATCAGGTCAGAGCCAGTTTTCTTTATTGAATTATAGATTTTACTATTTTTGCAATATTAATTTTATCCCAGACTTGTGCACAGGGATTTATGGTCTTCTAGAACATAGTGTAGCAAAGTTTTGATTCTGATAGTTATAAAATATTTTGGACAGAAGTTGATTTGTGGATAATGACAATCACATGAAAGTTACCATTTTTACTGAAATGCCATTATTACAGTAGGTTATATTTTATTTCTTTTTAAAATAAAGATAATGTGAAAAGAAGCACTTTATATTGCCTATAGATAATCAGATTTAATACAGGAAAAAGTGGAACTGGTAAGCAACCTCCTGGTATTTAACATGTATCATGCTTTGTTTTGAGTTTTGTTTATTGTACTGTTTCCCTCTATTTGCAGGCTGAAGTATTCTGAGCACTCTGAATTTAGATAAGACCTCTTTCTCTCAATTTTTTCAGATTGCATTTTGAGAAGCTGATAAAGGCTTCAGGAATTCATTTTTTTTCTCCTTTTTGGCAGACATGCAGTGATCTCTGCTGTGTTCTGCTTTAGTCATGCAACTTTATTCCCTTTATGTGATGTTTAGCTCAGTGCTGGGACCTCACGTAGGTTCCATTTTTGGCAGAACGAGATCACACTGTTTTCTGTTGCTTGTTTGTGGAAAAACAATTAAGATGAGCCAGGAAAGACTGCAGCAAAGAGTGTGTTACCTTCTGAGGCAGCTTCTACTCTTGGGTCCTTTTGGATGATGCTTTCACTGGCATTGCTTGAAAGTGCCAATTCGGGTATTCAAGGAGTTCAGTCAGGCTCTGTGGCAGAGGAGAAAGTCCTGCCATGTCAGACTCGCTTAAGAAATCAGGAATTGCAGGGAAATGTGAGATTGATGCTGATGATGTCAGCTTTGCATTCAGCACTTGGGTCTGATTACCACAATCACAGTAAGAAAATCCATAGCAACTTTACATAGTGACCCAAACTAGTACAAATAAATTGGGGTTTATCTCAGAAAAAAGGCCAGCTTGATATACACCTTAGCTAGCATCAGCCTGAAAGTCTTTTGTCTTTTTCTCCACATTCACAAATCAACTTTTTAGCATGTTTTTAGCCACTTATTTTTTACCTTAAACAGCAGATTCTTTTGTACCAGAGAAAACAGTGACCTTGTTTCATACCCTGTCTACTGTCCTGGATCTACTATTACATTAGAGAACCTCAGGATTCCTTTCAAACCACTTGTCTATAGAAGTGTTCAGGAATTTTTTGTCTTTTGCTATGCAATTTTTTTTTTGTATATTTTATCTGGCTCTGTCTTTGTGATGAGTTACAGCGTTTTCGTTTCTCCCTATAGTTACTAGCAGTGATTTGTGGAACACAGACCCTTTAACAAATGTCCAGTACCAGATAAACTCTGAGACAGCTCTGAAATGGCATCAGGCAAGAAAAAGTTGTCAGCAGCAGAAGGCAGAGCTATTAAGCATCACAGAGTTACACGAGCAAACATATCTGACAGGTAGGTTAATATTATCCATCTTTTCCTTAATAAAGTGTATTAATGCAACAGTGTCACTAATATGACATGTTCCATCTTGAAGATTGTATTTGTTCAATTCTGGTAAATAGTAAATTGAAGTGGTTATATTGAATGATTCATCTGGAGATATAGGACAGATAATATTTATTTTATCATGATTGAATATTGCCATAAACTAATAGTGACATAAAAAATACAACAATTAAGTGATGTAGGCAATAAAAAATGAATGTTGGAATGCAGAGAAATGCAAAGCAGTTTGTAAACTGAGGATGCAGATACCAAGATTTCACCTTTTTTGCACTCTTCTTGTAATGTGTATTAGTCAGTAGTTTTGCCTATTTCACTAAAGCCACTGCATCTTCAGTATATCCTAAAATATGAAAAGAAAAAGAACTAATAAGCAAAAGGACTCATAAATATTCTCTTTTAGTTTCAATCTCCTTCAATGTTTTTGGAAAGAGTTTTCACACTTCTCCTATGAGAAAATTCTTAAATTTTACTTGAATGTAATACATTCTACATTGAGGAAGTCCTCATTATACCTTCTCAGCCTGTGTAAAAACATGAAATAGTTCACTCATTCATCTATTAAATAGATTAGAAAATATTTTGAATATGTTACATCAGTTGAAAGATAAAATATTCTATACCATAACTTATATGTTGTACTCTCTAAATTTGTAGAATAAGAGGATTAGAGAATGGTTTGGGTAGGAAGGAACGTTTAAAGATCAACTAGTCCAACATCTCTGCCATGGTATGGGCCATCATGGATTTGATTAGATTGCTCAAAGTCCCATCTAATCTTATCTTGAACACTTTCAATTATGAGGATCAACAATTTCTCAGTGCAATCTTCTCCACCAACATTGTAAAAAATGCCTTCATTATATCCAATCTAAATCTACTCTTTTTCATTTTAAAACTATTATCCCTTGTCATGTCACTACAAGCTCTGGTAAAAAGTCTTCCTCCAAATTTATTAGAAGTCCTCTCAATTTATTGAAAAGCCATGATAAGTTCTCCCCAGAGCCTCCTCCTCTCCAGGCTGAACAACCCCAGCTCTCTCAGCCATTCTTCACAGGAGGGATGCTCCAGCCCTCTGATGAATTTTCTTGCCTCCTCTGGACTTGCTCCATGCCTTTCTTGTACTGGGGACTCCACAGCTGAATGCAGCACTCCAAGTGTGGCTCCCCAGAGAAGGGTTGAGGGTCAGAATCCCTTCCCTTGCCCTGCTGGCCACGCTGCTTTGGAGGCAGCCCAGGACATGTTTGGCTTTCTGGGCTGTGGTCATGGCCAGGTCATGTGCAGCTTTTCATCCACGAGCACCCTGAAGTCCTTCTCTGCAGTGCTGCTCTCAATCCATTCATCCCCTAGTCCATATTGATATTGTGAATTTCCATGACCCAGGAATAGCCAGCCGTGGGGGAGCAGGCTGATAACAAACCAAAACAAACCTTGCTCTTCAGAGCCAGTCATGAAGACACAGTACATAACATCCAGCACCAACAGAACACACGACTGGGGATACAAGCATCATAACCTAACCCTATGACAGTAGGGTTTCCTGTCATGCTCACTTCTCAGTTCTCCTAACCACAAATTGTTTGTCCAGGAGAAGTAATAGAGCATGTTAATGTGTTGGTGCAAAACCAGGTCTGAGATTCCAGTTCTTTCCAGTCAGCTACCTCTCCTTTTAAGTTGGCCATGCTTCAAGTGCTGACCATCATTGTGGTATCAAAGACAACTACAAATTGCAACATCTTGGCACAATGCCATCAATAGAAGCAGAAACAAATGATACATATTGCAAAATGATTTTCTGTGAACTATGCAGAAACACACTTAAATTAAAAAAACCAGCAGGCATCCAGCTGCTCTTCCAAGCTTTATACTGAGGGCAGAGATAGACTGATTAGTACTGACTATGAATAATGTTTAGCAGGGCCATACATAAGCATGATATTTCCAAGTGCTTTTCAGAGCTGGAGGAATACATTTGAACTGGTTTTTTTTTTTGAAGCCTGATTTAACATTGGCTAAAGAACTCAAATCAGATCAGTCTGAAAAATGCAAAAGATATGCTGTTAAAAATATGTTTGCAATTATTGCATTTTAATGTATTTTGGTAAATGAGAGCAGGTTTTTTACACTGTGAAATTCACACTTGTTAATTTTATGGAAGAGAAAATACAACCTGGGAAACTATATCTTTTATTTTAGAAAACTGATTTTTGGGTTTGTGACCTTTTCTGCAACTTTATTCATTTAATATTTTATAGTTGTGAAAAAAAACAAGTTTCATGCTTGTTATCAATGGTAACAGAATAATTTTGTTTTCTGTTGTAATGAAATTCTCCAAACCTAGATATGTCAAAAGTCTAAAACTAAACTGACCAATGTAAGATGACTGGTTTATGAGGTTTCGCATAACCACCTTAACCAGAATGTTAAAAATTGTTTAAACTTGTACTAGGAAAAAGAAGAAGGCTTAACAAGAATTCAGCTCTCAAGTTTTGAGGAGTGTTTTCTCTTGCTGTGGTCTTGCAATGTCTCCCTCTGTCTCTGTTACCCAGGTCTGACTCGCACACTGAGTTCAGCTCTCTGGTTTGGTCTCAACAGTTTGAATTTCAACAGTGGATGGCAATGGGCTGGTGGTGCTCCCTTTCGGTACTTAAACTGGGTTCCAGGTAAGGTTAAATGCATTGCTACTCAGTTCAAAAGGCAAAAATTTGGTCATTGTGTAACAAATATCTTTTCTAGCACTTTATTCTCCTGCAATTTTTGAGCTTGTTTTGGTGCTGAATGATTCTGATTGTGATTATAAGTGCTGTGAGTAATGGCCCTTATGCTAGGGGATATGGCCCAGGCTTAATTTATTATTCATAAGGGAAATGGTAGGCTCAAAATCCATAGGCAAGTTTTAAGTCATCTGTTGACACTTCATTTGCAAAGCTTCCTAATTTATTTTATTTCTGAATACAGAAGAAATCAAGTGTTGTAGAAGTCTTCATTTGTGAGATTAGAGTGATCAGTGGTGGGGGTTTTTTTGTTTGTTTGCTCCTTTTCTTCAAATTCCTTTCCAATTTGTTTTTGTTAATTTTTTTATTTGCTTCAAGCATAACTTTTCATTTTCATTTCGGATTAATCTACCCTCAACAGTAACATATATCAAACTGAAAATTTGAGGCTAGACTTCTTTGGTGGAAGCCCAGCTACTCCACAGCTGTGGCAGCAATGTTGAACTCTGGTGCCATCATTAAAACGTTTCTGTGCCCTCTGTGCACGTGGTGAAGGGCTGCATCTCTGGTTGACCATTCAGGGTGCCCATGTAATAGTGGTTTTTTGCAGGACCCTTGCCTTGTACCTTTGCACTGGCTATTCAGGGAGCTTCTGGAGACTAATTTAAAGTAGGTGTCTGAAGTTCTGCAGTGTGCTCTTTATCTTCACTGAGCATTTAATCACCAGTAACTATAAGTGCATGCTCTGGTGTATCACCCAGGGCCTTCCTTGTGTAGATAAGGTCAAAAGCACATTTTGGGTGGACAAACTTTGTGAGCAGGCAAGCTTTGAAGAGTGAATTGAACTACTTTATAAATAACTCTCCAGTGGAGAGAGTACACAGGAAAACAGATGAACTACACGTTGCTGGGGAGGTATTTAGAGGTCTGTAGTCTGAGTGCACTGATGAGAATCTGCATGCAAAGAGGAGTGGGGGAAACACAGCTGTGAGATGGAGCCAGAGCAGCAAGAGGAGCTGCTCATGATTATTAAAACTGCAGACAACTCTCAGTTGTACTGCAAAAACCTAAATAGCTAAGATGGGTTTTGGTGTAACAAAAATGCACTCCATTTATCCTTAAGTCCTTACAGTCCTTAATTTCATTAAGAGGTAATACTCTACTCTTAGGTCCATATAAGATATTTTATATTTGTGCTTTCTCCTTCATGACTTTACATTGGCTCAGCCATTCTCTGTCTCATCCCCATTACACTGGTTGCTTAAGAACTGGCTGTTTTTCCATTAACATATTTTAAGGGAATTTCTGGAAACTTGATATTCTTCCATCTCACTAGCGCTAAATAAATTAAAAAAAAAAAATGGAACTGTTTAAACAAAATGGATTTTTCTTAGACATTTTGGTGATCTAGCTGCTAATAGCTGAAATTATTTGTGCAATAAAACAATTTAAAATTGTATTTTTGAAGCATATCTATTTCTCCTATGGAAAGAAGATAACCAACTCTAACACAAAATATACAAATATCTTGATATTGTCATGTTGTTTAGACAAATTAGCAGGAAGTTCACATCAGCAAAATAATCACTTATTATTTTTCTTATACCGAGTACAGAATTTGACTAGCTTATGGAACAGTTTTTTAATCTAAAAACTGTCCTCTGGAGCTTACATGTTCTCCATTTGGTAAAGGAAAAAAATCTCCAAAAAAATAGACATGTACACTGTAATACCTTCTACCAGGACTTTGAACATGTAAAGAGGATGTTAAATTATGAACTTGCAACTTGTGGTTGCTGTGGAAAAATTTTCTCTTAAAGGAATGAACTTCCCCTTTCAGGCTAAAGGACCGTCGAGTACCACAGCTGTCTGTGTGTTAATGCATTTTATGGTTGAAGCGTGGACCAAAAGGGAATGTGAGAGTCGGGAGGATGAGCGTGTTGTGCTTATACTATGTTGCTGTTGAGATTTGTGGTGGTAGTTTTTTGGTTTGTTTGGTTTTTTCTTTCTCTTTTTAAGGCCATCCTTCTCCAGAACCTGGAAAAATCTGTGGTGCATTGAATCCTGGCAAAGGTGCTAAGTGGGAGAACTGGGAATGTGATAAGAAACTTGGCTATATTTGTAAGCGAGGAAATGCTACTTTAGACTCTTTCATTATTCCTAGAGGTAGGTTTGGTAATAAACCCTCAATAAATCCTTAGTGACCAGTGTTTTTACCTGTAACTGGAATAGGTGTTCTTGCATGTGGTAAAATGAAGCAAAGGACTCTGTAGACTGTGGTTTGACCAAGATTCCCTCTAAAAGTAAACAGTGTGTACTTTTTGCTCTGGCCTCCCTATCTCCTGTGTAATAATCTTCAATCGTCTTGAGAACTCCACAATTTTGCAATTTAGAACTCTTTTCCAAAGCCAAGCAGAACTGTGAGATTCTGATTATAAAATAATAAAAAATGAATTTAATGTTTTTTATATGATGTAATTGTCTAAAGCCCCATGTACACAATGAAACCAATCCACTTCTTCCTGTAATTTTTACTACTTATGAATTGCAGCAAGTCAGTAGTGGAGCAGAAGAATGTTTTTAAATTCTTTTCAATTAGATATTTTTAATGTATCTATGTGTTTATAAATATAGAAATATTTACATAGAAATATAAAACTCATTATTTGTATACATAGAAAAACTTATACAATTCTTTATGAAATTATTTAAATTATATATGTATATACACTTTTTAGAAGAAATATAACTCTGGAACCTGCCTCATGTACTTAAAAAAAGACAGAAGAGGGATAGGCTTTCCTTATTATCTCTCTGTGTACTATAAACATCTTGTAACTTCCTCCTTTGTTTCATCACTCCTTCTTTCTGTTCTGAGTTCCTTTCTTTTTCCAGGTCATACCTGTGTCTCTTAAGTCCTCTGATATTATTTTGTATAGGCTTTAGAAGCAGAAGGCTAAACTGGAACTAGATTTCCAGTTCATTTATTAATATGTATCCCTACTTCCAAAGCAGATGTTTCGGAAAATCAGTGTTTGATATTTGGCTTAAAAAACAGTTGATGTTTTTTAATATTTTTTCTGCTTTTACCAATACAGAATCAGTTCTGTTAAAAACAATTAGGACAGAGAATTCTGCCTCATTTTTTTTGCTTTTTTGCAAAGAGAAAAAACAAGAATTAGCTGGTGTCTCATTAATTAGACATTGAAATACATATTAATAAATTGATGATTTGATATTGAAATCAAGTATATTCATTGCCTTAGCTGAGAAAGATTTCAATGTGTGCTAAAATGATTTCTTAATTTAATATGTAAAGTTTTGTTAGTATTTGTATACAGGTGATACCCAAATAGTTTCATTTATATAGGTTGTTTTAGGTTGTTTTGCTGGCTACCACTCAGCTTTTCAGTTTCATACATCAGTTCTGAAACACTGGTACCTATAAATATAACATCAGTTTAAGACTGGCTGCTATATTATTTATATTTAAATTCAGGTTTTTTTTTTTGGAGGGAGGTGTGTGTCTAATGGTCATTACTCTCTTTTGCATTCAGCTTTTGTTCCTAACCCCCACCTCCACCCTCCAAGTTTACCAGCAATTTAAAGGAAGAGAAAAAAAGTTTTCAATTAAACAGAATTTGCTGAGTAAACACTGTGACAGCTAAACCAGAGACTGGCAGTAGTTCAAGTAATAAAATATTTTCCAAAATGTCCCATGGGGGGAAGTAATAAAAGGAATAAGCATGGAATCATGCAAGGTGTTAGGTGCCCTCAGCTTCTAAAGGTGTAAAGGAACTCATGGCTGAATATGTTTTCCTGAGTTAAGAAATAAATTAATTGCAAATTCATACATGCACTTCATACATTGTTCACTTGACATTAAACACAAAGAAAAGCCTTTGAAATTGTGTCTAGCAGGGCAGTATGTGGGACAGAGGAACGTTTTACAACAGAATGTAATCATACTTGCATTCAAAACAAAGTTGGGAAAAATCTTTACAGAATTTGTTTTCATTACAGATGGATTTTCACAAAGCAAACACCTGCAGGATTGTTTTGTTTTTGTTTTTTGCTTCTTGTAACAAGCTATCTTTTTCCAGCAGGGGGCCACATCATGTTGTACATCAAACTATCTTCGGGCTACAGAGCGTTTGTTCTGTAACCCAGCAAAGTGTATTAACAGAAATGTGTTAATTTAAAATTCAAAATGCTGAAAGGCTGTCTATCTATCTACCTCCACCAAGTGACTGCCAACGCAGATTCATCCCAAGCCAAAAAAGTGTGGTGATCCTAAAGTACTGTTTACTTTAATATTTAATATTAAAGTACTTTTTGCTTTAAATATTCAGTTAGAAGGAGTAAATGCTCTTACTGTTATTGCTGAGATGCTGTGCATCTGTGTCTTATCAGACCACATAGGAGGGGTCTAAGAGAGTTATTTGAATTTTAGAATCATGAGACTGACTTCAGCTAGTGCTTTCACCCTTTTAAAGACACAAGTCAAGCACTGTGAGAGTTTTCAGACTTCAGAAAGTCAAACTTACAAGAAAGTCAGCTTCACAAGAGTACTTGCTCTACATTTGAGGAATAACTATTCTACAGTTACAGGCCAATAAATTTATCAGCTTGACATTTGGAATAATATTGTTTGAATGCTAATGTAATGTTATCTTTTACCTTTCATTTGTGATATTTTGCATTGCTTCTTTTGTTTAAGTGAAATGATGTCCAGGGAGTAGTACTTGTTTCCATTAGGATAAAAAAGTACACTGGATTGCTTTGAGTTGTCTACTAGTCTCTTTAAAAGTAGAATGGGGAAGCACAGAGTTAATTTTTGCTGAGTAGCTGAAATGAAGAACTGAAGAGTTTCTAGTACTAAGAAATCCCCAGCAATGTAATTCAATAAGATTTACACCAAAGAAACTAGACCATCAACAGCCTTTTTTTTTTTTTTTTTCGTGGCCTGCAATAAGTTCCCTCTTGTTACTGGGTCTACAAGAAAAAGTTTTGCTCTCCTGCCAGAGTTGCTTTAGTGTTTAGCAAGTAATATTGTCACAGTCTGCATCCAATTGAAAAAGAGCTGCTCAAGGACTCACTGAGACATAAGTACCTTTGTGACTCTCTGTGTGGCTATTGTCGGAACTGCTGATTTCTGTTCTGTGCAGTGTTCGTAGTTTGCAGAAGGATATGCTGAGTATTCTCTGATTTGTGGCAAAGCACTGTAAAATGCATATGCTCAGAGCTGAGACCAGGTGTAAGGCGGAGTAGGCGGCTGACCGAAGCATCGGACTAACTTCTACTGCAGTGTTTGTCACCTCTGCGCTCTCTTGTTTCTCCCAACATCACCACATACATTCAGTTTGTTTTCCTGGGGTTCCCCCACCCTCTATTTCACCTTTTCCTCTCCTTTGGCAGAGCTGAGAAGTCTTTGACCAGTCATTGAGCCCCTTGTCCTGGGGAAAAAAGTTTAGTTTTACTCAAAATTTGTGAGAATGTGCCGGCACTTTTTAGTTGCAGGTCTGAAAGAGTAGGTACTGTTAATAATAGCAATGTGTGTTATGACACTAAGTATCTATTAATCATCAGTATCATCCAGTGGAAACAGAGTGTGTGCCTGCAACAAGGGCCCGACTGGTCGTGAGTTTGGGTGCCTGTTTAAACATTTCTATGGGATACATCACACTGTTAAACAAACACCTTGCTCCTTCTTCTGATAGACACAAGTTTTTTGCCAGCAGAATTTCTGAAAACCTGCTGTCATCGTTCTACTGTATATATTGGTGTTTGCTAAACCCATCTGCTGATTATAAATAAAGAGCTGCAATAATTATAATTTGTTTCTACAACAGAAATATCCTGTTTGTTATATGTTCGGATGGCACTCCTCCCAAGGTTGAATTGTTTGCTGATCAGTAATGTGTTTGTTGGCAATACCCTGGTGCTCTTTTACTGAGCTTCTGAAAGCAAATTTTAAGCATAATTTTTTTACTTTGACAACATAATTTTCTCAGTTAAGCTTCTGAAAAGGATTCCTAAATGCCATAGTTTTATTTGGGTTCTTTTAGGATTATGCATAATCAGGTATTTCTTTCAGTAGTCTAGCAGATGGGCTAATCCATAATGTGCCTAGGTTTTTTTGAAAAATAATTACTCTCATAAATATGTATTGTAAAGTCAGGTTCTTAACATATAGCATGGGGGTTAAAGAGAGGTGCTGACATCAGTGTAGAAAAATTATAAAGCACCATTCTGCAGACCTTACATTTTAGTATGTATATATGCATGCCTGTAAAAGACAAAACTGTGTTTTAATTGTCTTTTCTCAAGTTGCAAGCACTTGTTTGCAATTGTAGTGTTCTTTAAAAACAGTGTGGAAGCTTCAGCTTTTAATCATTCATGCAGATTTTTATTACTGTGCATATTTTTAACCTCTGTTGTTCTTTGTGAAGAAAATCTATGATTAAATTTTTTGTTAAATATTTTCTGATGTGATGTTTAGTCTTTAGTTAAGAACAGAATTCTGAAACGCTTCATGGCAATTTTTCTTTTCAGAGACTAATGTGCCTATTAGGTGTCCTGACCAATGGATGTCATATGCCGGTCACTGTTACATAATTCATAGGGACCCCAAAATATGGAAAGATGCCTTAACATCTTGCAGGAAAGAGGATGGAGACCTGGCAAGCATCCATAATGTTGAAGAATACAGCTTTGTTATTTCCCAACTTGGGTACCGTGAGTATTTTTTCACAATAACATGTATCTATATGTACTAAGTAAAGAAGGTGTTTTGAACGTGTCTTACCTGCTAATAAAATGAGGAGACTGTTTAAAAACACTAATTGTCCTGATCACAGGGTGTGAAGGAGCTACATTTTAAATTTAAAAAAAATCAGAGGAAGATAAAACACAGAAGAGTATATAATAATATCTTATAATTGTCCAGATCACAGAGCACAAAAGGACTTTAGTTTGAAACTAAAAAATCAGAGAAAACAAGAACATAGAATACAAGCACAAAACCCAAACAGGTTTTATGGCCACTAAAAAGCTGTTGTCAGTGATGCAAATTGCATTATCGCCAAACTCTTATTTCTTAGGGTCTGCTTCTCCTTCCTTTCTTCTTTTATATAGGTTAAAGCAATTTAAAACTTTTTCATAACATAAAAGGATTTTACAATTGCCGTTCAAAAATAAATGGGGGGAAGTGAGGTCTGCTGGTCCAAGACAGTTTGGGAAGATCTGTGTCATATTATTAACACTGCCATGCCCTTATGTCTCAAGTCATGGTGGTTGTGTTTCTCCTGCAAAAAGAATCCATCTGTCCCAGTATATGGATTCAGGTGTGCCCCATATCAAATACAGTATTTATGTATTGGTTTCTGAGCACATATTTGAGCTGTTGCAAGGCAAGTTAATCTGCAGGTGCAAGATGTGTTCATTAGGAGAACGCAGCCATGCTGACTCTGGGGCAATTTCGTGGTTGCTATTGCTTTACGTGAGCCTGCCCTTGCATGAAGGAACACTTAACTGCTTTTCGATGGAAGAAGCAGGTTCACACCTACACGTGCTTCTTGGCAGTGACTGATCCTATGTGTGCTTTCAGTGCCAGGTAAAGATGAGTTCATTTATCCTTCACTTAAAGTGTAGCTGTGTGCTTTGAGCTGCAGCATAGCAGCAGTCCTGGAGTGGAAATCATAAAACAGCTGATATGCTTTACTTTTGTATCCTAGCTACCTCCACAGCAACTTGTGCTTATCTTCACATTCCTGAAAGGGTGACTTGTTCTCTCACGAAACTTTTACTCTTTCAAAAGATATCCTTAGGAAAGATGGGACCTCTTGATGAGACATTAGGACATTTGATAGAAGTTAGGTTCTAAAGGAAATAGTTGTATTTTCACCTTACATATGCAAAGTAGCTTATTTCATAGTTTGGTACCTCCTCCAAAGACCTTTCCTGAACTAAGTGCTGTTCTGTTTTTGTAAAATTGAGTGTTTATGAAAGGCAAATAATCCTGAAGGAAACCAGGCTTCTCACAAATGACACACTAGATGCAACAGACTATTTTGAAAGCATTCTTTTCAGAGGAGTAAAATTGCAATAACTAAAGAAGCCTTTTACGACAATTTATGACTGTGTCAGATGACCCTTGTTCACCACTGAGAGCAGAATGCCATGTATTGCAGTGACTAGAAAAATCTTGTCTGCCTCAGACCACTGCTGTACAGAAAGAACAAAAGTCTATCTTTGTGCCAAACAATTCACAGTCCCATGATAAAACAAAGGAAGAAGGGGTACAGTGAGGTGAATATTGTCATGGTAGCTGAGCTTTTGTTGGCATCACCCACAAAGGAGAACTTTAGAGAGGAACATGAAGAATAAAGAAGTGCATTCTGGATGTTTACACGGAAGTCCAGCATGTGACATGGCACAAATGTGGCCCAGTGCATGACTGAGAATGGGAAGCAGCTTTACAAATTGCTGGAAAAAAACTTCTCTTGGTATTTAGTCATACAGCTGTAGAGATGATTGCAAAAAAGCAGCAGTTCTTCTAGTGAGAGAAAAAATGTTATGTAGGAAGGGACTCCTGGCTTTTTTTTACATGGCTTATTTAGATGGCTTTGATGTAGTTATTTTGTTGAAGAATGTTGTTTATTGTTTATATTACCATGGTGTGAGCCCACCACTGTAGGAGATCTGAGCATGGACAATGCCTCTTCTGTGCTAAATGCTCAGTAAACACAGACAGGAAGATTTTAAGAGGTAACTGAACAAAAAATAAATTAAAGAGCATGGATGGCAGTGGACAAGGAGGGAATGAGAGCATGATGGGCAGTAGAATTGGATCAGCTTTCAATGTGTTACCAGAAGACAATTTAAACAAGGGCTCTGAAATGTAATTTTAGGAGACTTCTGAGCATGAAATGCAGTCTGCAAGAAAGGGTAAAGGTGTGTGTTTGAAAATGGAGCCTGAGAATTTGAGGGCTTAGGGGTAGAGAGATGGTAAGAAATTATGGATGAGCTATGAGGGCTGATCACACTTGGGTGTAATACAGGCAAGAGAGTCAAGGGAGGGAAGGAGAAAGGACGGAGAACTGACTCTCTCTGTCATTCAAGTGACCGGCTGCAAGGGTGACATTTGCAGTGTCAGTCGGCCGGAACGGAAAACCTCTCAGAAACAGATAGTGTGAAGCAAATTTCTTGACCGGCTCTGCCATTTCCTACAAGCCAAAAGCCAACAGCTAACTCCTTTAACTGTAAAGTGAATCCAACAATCACATTAATTTCACTTTACTCTGAAATAAAATATAGGAACACATAATGGAAAAACTTGCAAGTATTCTGGTTTTCAGCTCTAAAAGACATCACTGGGTGTCTTAGCATTAGAAAATAGGACATTTCTTTCTTCACTATACTAAAAGTAGGAGGAAAAGGGGAGGTAATGTTTTATTTAGGTGTTTATTCATATCTTGTTAAAAGAGTTTTGATTCAGAAAAGAACATGAACCTAGTTGTGTTGCAATATAACTCAGAAAAGGGAGTATTTTGGCTGTTTCTATGAAGTTGAACACCCTTATTTTATTGCCACTTTGATGAGTGGCCTTTCCTGATGACTGGAGTGGGTATATGAGAATCAGTCTGACCTCTACGAGGCTGAGAACCCTAATTTCCTGGCTGCCTTGTCAACTTCCTGAGAATCAAGATTTTCTTTTCTACAAAGAAGAAATTTCACATTATGTGACAGGATTGCTAATTGTATGTTTTAGAGCCATCTGATGAGCTGTGGATTGGGTTGAATGACCTCAAGGTTCAGATGTATTTTGAATGGAGTGATGGAACCCCTGTCACCTACACTAAGTGGCTTCGTGGAGAACCCACTCATGCAAACAACAGACAAGAGGACTGTGTTGTTATGAAGGGAAAGGTAAAGTCCCATAGCTATTGACTAAATTGTCTTATGATTCCCTTTATATTTTGAGCTTTTTCTATGCAAGAGCAAATAAAAATTAATTTTGAAAATGTGGATATTACTGCTTGAAGCAGCCTATTTTGGAGTCAGGAATTAATTTTTTGAGGAAGGATCTCTGTTTGAGGTTTCCAGAAAATTTCAGTGTCTTCACTGAGAAGCAGACAAGTAGTGGCAACTGCCCCCAAGATCCATACTTCTGGATTTGAATTTGTACATGTGGAGTTTTAAAAGAATCTTATAATTACACCAGGAAGCAGACAAACATGTAAATGTGTTTCTTCAGGAAGCTAAAAGGACATTTTGGATATGTTTGGCTTTTGTTTTGACTGAGTATGGGATTCACTGTGAAAAATTGCACTAGCAATTTTTATTGATGCTAGAGAGAAGTACTCTCTTTAGAAGAAAATAGAAATCTTAATTTTATTTTTCCAGGCACAGTTATAAATCTTGGATCTGGGTGGTTTAATTGCTATGAGTGTATCTACACTGCACATGAAGAGCTGTGAGAAAAGTAGTAAAGTAGCAGTGGCATTAGTGAAAGCCTTTCCTGAGTGACTTTATACCTACAGTGTAAAGGCTGCTTTGAAAGGGCTTCTGGAATCTGGAATCTGGCAACGATCAGTGACCTAGGAGTATTACAGGAACAGAGCTAACACTGGGCATAAAAAGTCAGTCTGTGTTGATGTACACAGGCATCTCTTTTTGTGAGAGTTAAAAGTATCAAACCACCTCCTTTAGAGTTTGCCTATTTTATCAGGAGGAAAAAAAGCATGTGCCATACCAAAGGTATTTTCTTACTTTGCAAAGTTAACAACGCACAACTACAAGCTGACCTTCTCAGTTTGTTGATGCTTACCTGCTTAAGTACATTTATGTTTCCATTGTTGGTAACAACGGAAACACTGTTGATTAATCCATTTTTGGGTTAATCAGTCCTTGGTGGAATCCATCTGAATCTATCACTTAGTTTTATGGAACAAAGCCTGGCCCTATCTGTACCACCACCTTTTTCAAGGAAGCATTTGGGTTTAGTTAACGAGAAAATAAGAGAACAGAGATATATTTGCAAAAGGCAGCTCATAAGACACGATAAGGAGTATCTAGAAATTACTGCATGAACTTCCCACTGAAGACATAGTTACAGAAAGGCAGGAAATGTTCTTCCTGCAACCAGAGACCTGTGACAACATCGGTCACAGTCGAGATGGCCACAATATGCAGAGCATCACATACAATAACAGAATGCTTCAACCCATGCAGACTAGCACCACACCTCATCAGAAGGCTCCAGGTATCTGCCCACAGAGAATAACATCCTATCACATCAGAAGGCTTCAAACATCTACCCTTCTTGTTCTTTAGCCCAACCTTTTATACCCCTCATATTTCTGCATTGCCCCTGTGTGCCCTCTGTTCCCTTTGGTGGTTGGTCAGTGCCCTGGGCACTCCAGGCTCATTGCTGTCAGTGCTGCTCACCTGCTGCTCACAGCTGTGCCCACTGGGGATGAGGCTCTACTGGAGCTCACCTCCCAATCACCACAAACCCTACAGAGCTGTGCCTACAGAGACCCACAGCTTCAGAGTAGGTTTTCCTGCGTTGAAGAAGTCCGAAGGTTTTGCAAAGCTGGTTTCTCCCAGTCTGAGAAGGTCAGAGATTTGGGTGATTATTTGAAGGGTCTGCCAACCATATGAGAAAGACATGGTAGGGAATGATGTGACAGCAACCAATGGACTTTCCTTGCAGTAAGCACAGGACAGACACAAGCACCAGGTGAACATCCATGGCTTTGTTGTAGGCAGAAGTGTTGAGCTTTGGGAGAGTTTTTGCTGGAAGCAGAGTTTGTTGAGTGTCCTGAGAAATTGGAATATTCAAGTTTTATTCTTTAAAACCCCCTTCTCTGCCAAAAATGTAAAATAATCATCATGTTAATACACAAGTGTCTGTGTATTAACATGATGATTATTTTACATTTTTGGCAGGGAGGGGAGATTTAAAGAATAAAACAAATGGAAAAAAAAAAAAGATATTGCCATCAACTGCTGTGAAATTACAGTTGTAAAGGTGTAGCAAGGCACAGGTGAATGGTGCACAAGTTTCCCTTTGTCTCCTAATATCTTAGTTCATCTGTTCAGTCGAAATGTATGTAAAATATTTTGGGAACATGGTGTGATGTTCCTTACTTTCAGTACATCTCCCACTGAATGTCATTGTTTCTTCTGAGAACCTGCAGTATGAGGAATAAGAATATTAATTCTAACTTTGACAAAGAACTTTTCACATCTTCAAAGTTTTGTGTCAGTATTAACTAAGGAATGCAGTCCTCTGGTGTTGTTTTTTTGCTGTTAGAGCTGTATTTCTCTGGGGATAGCTGATATCTCCCCTTCCTTCAACATGATTATTAAATCAACAGTGTTTGTAAAGATGGTATATTGCAGTCACTAACAAGCGATTGCTTTTCAGAAGAGTAAATAATCAAAGAAAGTGTAAGTCAATGGTAAATCAGCTCCAGAAGAAGTGAGATAGGAATGATGTTGGAATTAAGTATTGAACTTAGAAGAAGGATTTTCTCTATTGAAAGCTAGCAAAAAATTATTAAATACTTGGAAATATAAACCAGCTTTTTTTTTTTTTTTTTGAGATTAAAGCCCAGTTGACTGAGGTTCTGTTTGTATGTTCAGGATGGATTTTGGGCAGACCATTCTTGTGAAAAGAAAATTGGCTACATCTGTAAAAGGAAACCTATGTCAGATGCTCCTACAGAAGAGGAAACTATTGACATGGGCTGTCAGAGAGTAAGTGAAGAAAAAGCTGTCTGATCTAAATAGGCTGCTAAGAATGATAAAAAAGATAAACTGCCACCTAGGTGGCAGGAAAAAAACATGAAAAATAAGTTCTGTTTCGTCATAATCAGAAGAGTTTGCCTTCTCATTTCTATGGCAGAATGACTAAATATGACTAAATCTAATCTATGACTCTCATTTGGCACTTGATATTCACTTTCTTTTTCCAGAACTTAAACCAAATCTCAAACCTGTTATCCCTGCAGCAGACCATTTATCCTTGATTAGCATTCAAGCTTCCCTAAAGAGTTTCCCGTACCTTCAGCTGCACTTCAGCTCTGGCTACAGTTTTCTAAAAAATTGTTCATAGCAGGAAGGGTGTCCCTGTCTAAATACTGTTCTCAGGGCTTTGCTGTGGTCTCTGGCAGTGCTTTCTACTTTGAATAACTTATTACCACTGGCCAAATAAAATTAATCTATTGTGCTTCTTCTGAATTGTCAGCAGATCTATTTTTTACTTGCTTGCTTTCTAATGACATAACACCCAGTAATTACTAAAACCCACTGAAATTTATTATGCCATAGGAAATCTTATTGAGTATTTGTTTTCCTTGAAGAAACTGCCTTTTCTTCCAAGTCTGCTTTACACAACTTCAGAAAAAGTCTCTGATGATTATTCCCAGTATTTGTAAAGATTGCCTGGAATGCTTGCAAGTGTTGGAGGAAATAAAGGGTTCCTCATACTTACATTGCCTACAGAACTAAGCGCTTGCTTGTAGAAAAAAAGTCTTTCAAAAGTGAGAAATTAAAAATCATCAGAAGAAATTTTTTGTGAACTGCAGCTGATCACAGCAATGTTCTCTGAGAGTATGTTCCTGAGTAAACAATATTTGAATGACAAAACTTTGGGAGTGAGTTTTAATGTTAGCTAAGAATAAACAAACTTGTTTGAGGTGTCATTCCCTTTCTGAAAATTCAAGCTGAAGTTTGCTTTTCAAGACTGTCCTCATGATTTCATGATGCCTATGTGCTGGTTATAATCCTGTTCTGAGCACAAAAAGTGCACAACAAAACCTCTCATCCCTTTGTGAATGGAACACATTGATTGAAAATTAATTAGATATGAAAAATTGTTTTATGAAACAAAATTCTATAAAGCTTTGATCCTGCCTTTTTCCACTCTGAATTTTTCAGTTACATTTTTCCTTTGACTAGTGGTTAGGTAATGGTGGTATAAACCAGTTTTCTGTTTTGTTGGCTCCCTTTCCTTTTCCCTTTCCCTTTGTGATCTCTTCACATGTATTTTGACAGGGCTGGAAAAGACATGGTTTTTATTGTTACTTCATTGGAAATACATTTGTAACATTTTCTCAAGCAAATCAAACCTGTGGAAGGCATCAGGCTTTTTTAGCAACAGTTGAAGACAGGTATGTAAACATCTACTTGTCTGAAGGGGTCACATGAGGATTGGACTTCTAGCATCACCTACACATATCAGAATAAAGACTCTGACTGGGCAAAAATCTAGCTTCAGAGGACAGCTATCTGTCAATACAGAACTTCTCACAGTTTTTAGATGTAAATTCAAATCCCGGAATCTGTTTAATACTGAAAGTAGGTCATGGCTGTGAAATCAGTATTGATATAGATGGTTTTGTCAAATAAAAGCAGAACTATATCTTCTACTTCTTAATTGTGGTGGCTAACTTGAGAAAGGAATATGGAATCCAATTTTGATTATTAAATGAAGAGATATGGCTCTGAATTCCTCTCAAAAAGTAGTACAAATGAGCAAGATGATATAGTTTTCCACTATCTGGTCTTTGAATTGAGGTACTTTTAAAAGATTAAGTGAGAAATGAAATTATGTAAAGCGCTTGGTACCTGAAAATCTGTCACAGTCCGGGTTCAGCATATGCAAAATTTCTGGAGAAGTGGTGCACATTACTCTATGTGAAATACAGGAAAAATAAAAAGTTTAAGAAACAAAAAACTTGAAGATGACATGATGCTTTACACAATCTCTTATTTGTTTCTATATAATCAAAATTGGTATGTTCTACTGTGAGAGCTCCAACTGTCACAAATGGTGGCTCTATAAACATAGCACTACAGCTGCCATAAAAATGTTTTAACATTAATGTGGCCTTCTGACTACACCTTGTTAGGAGGTGACTTTTTTTATTTGCTCTGATTTCTTAAGAGATGTTTGTTTAAACACCATAGTGAGCTATGACAGGCTTTACGTCTACATAGGTTTGTTTACTAGATATAACTTGACTTGCCCAACCATTGGATCTAATTTACAGTGTTTCTTAGTTTTATAATTTAGTACCATACTACTTTAGCCTCTACTTTTTTAACTTCAGTAATGCTGAGATTCCTTTTTCAGTTTTGGATTTGTCTGAAGCAAGAAGTAATGAAATACAAGAGTACTAGAAACTCACAAAATAAGTGGTATAAAACATAAGGACTGTCAGGTTTCTTCTTTACCATCAATTTCCTATCAGTCCAAGATTAGGCCATCTTATTCACTGGGCATCTGAGAAAAAGCAAAATACTCTGACATTGAAGCTTACAAAATATCTATTATTTAATGGTTTTGTTATATTTGCTAAAGAAGATCCATTCAAGCTGGGCTTTCAAGAAGGTGCAGCTGTAATTCTGAGAAAATAACAAGCCTTTTGCTACTTTAAAAAATAAATTTAACAGTATTAATTTATTGACTGATTTCTTTTTAACAGATATGAACAAGCCTATCTGACCAGCCTGGTTGGGCTGAAAAAAGAAAGATACTTTTGGATTGGACTTTCAGATGTAGAAGAAAAGGGAACATTCAAGTGGTCTAATGGTGAATCTGTCTTATTTACACACTGGAATTCTGAAATGCCTGGTAAGTGTGACTCTGTGCTGTTTAATGGCTGCAAGGCCCAAAATAAGTTGCTCACTGCTTGAAGATTTTTCCTTAGCGATCTCTTGATGACATAATGGCCAATGACTTTCAAATACATCAGGCTGCTTTCCCCAGGAACCCAGTGAGGCTGGTAAGTTCCTGCCCAGTGCTGAAATGTGTTTTTAGTATGAGTTTGGGAAGAAGCTTTTCATTGAGATCAAGTTTCTGATTTACAGCTGTTCTGGGAAAGTGTGCACCTGTACTGCTCTGGAGGAGCAACCTCTGCAGGACTAGTGACCCTCCTTGCAAGTCCTGCCTGCTCAGCCACATCTCACAGCACACTTGTTCACTGCATGTTCTGAGTGTGTGGGATATCAGCATGCATGAAGCATCTCTGAGTCCTAGAGAAAATAGGATTGTAAGGTCGGACAAAAGGGCCAAAATGTAACAATGGGTGGTCATTTAATCTGACACGATCACATCGGAAAGTGGGTGGTTATTGGTGTTCAAAGTTCTGGTATGTTGCATATGCCTTTCAGGAGGTCCTCTGATTCTGTTTGATTCCAGTACCTAATTGCTGATTTGAATGTGTCAGGTGAAGTGGTAAGGCTATGTAGGCTTATATATACCTAGTTAGTGCTTGAAAATTTTAAGTCAAATTAGAAAAAAATTGAAAAACTATCTCTAACCACATTCAGTTTTAGGGGAGAATTTCTTGGATCTAAGGTTATGATTTAGTTAGCGTCAGCCACTGCAGGTGATTTGGTGTGAGGCCTAATTCAGTATTTCAGAGTGGATGAACTACAGATTTTTTCACCTTTTTTTTTTCTTCATGAATTAGAATCATAGAATCACAGAATGGTTTGTGTTGAAGAAACATTTCAAGATCACCTAGTCTCCACCAGCTGCCATGGACAGCTTTCACTAGACCAGGTTGCTCAAATTCAAGTCCGACCTGACAACCTGACCTTGATACCTTTCATGAATGGTACAACTTCTCCAGGCAACCTGTTCCACTTACTCACTACATTCGTTAAAAAAAAAAAAAAAAAAAAATCATTCCTTATGCCCAATTTGAATCTACCTTCTTTCACTTTAAAATTATTGTCTCTTATTCTGTCACTATAAGCTCTGGTAAAAAGTCTTTCTTCACCTTATAAGCACTCTTTAGATATTGAGCAGTCAAGATAACATTTCCCTGGAGTCCTCTGTTCTCCAGGCTGAACCACCCCACTCCCCAAGCCTCTCTTTGTAGGAGAGATGATCCAGCCTTCTGATCATTTTGTGGTCCTCCCAGGGAGCTGCTCTAACATTAGGAACATTTTTGACTCTGGACAGCAACTTTATTTCTGCCAGGAGAGAATATAAAATTTTCTAACTTAAAACACCCTAAATGGCATTTTTGTGCTTTCCTGTTTACAATCAGGAAGAAAGCCAGGCTGTGTTGCCATGAGGACTGGAATAGCAGGTGGATTATGGGATGTAATAAAATGTGAAGAAAAAGCAAAGTTCATATGCAAAGTGTGGGCAGAAGGAGTGACACTTCCACCTGTTCCCACAACAACTCCTGTTCCCCGGTGTCCAGAAGGCTGGGAGTCAAGCAATCGTATTAGCTTCTGTTTCAAAGTAAGTAGGTTGGTTATTTCTGCATTAGGTAGTTTTTATTTGCTTCACATACATGTGATTAGCTCAGTTTGCTAGAGCATAGTGCTTATAATGCCAAGGTTGCAGGTTTGATCCCATTATGGGCCATTCACTTAAGAGTTGGACTTGATTCCTGTGGGTCTCTTACAACTCAGAATATTCTGTAATCCAAATAAAAATTGGCATATGTGTGTCCTATTGTTTCATAATCATTTTCCAGATAATCTGTAGAAGTCTTCTTCCTTTCTACTGAAATGCTCATGGTTTTGTTTATTCTGTTAAAAACTAATCTTCAGGTTTGACCTTTTGTTCCTAAATTCCAGTTCTGGTTTGTGGTGTGGTTGCAGTAGAACCTCCTATCAGCAATGCAGTGTGCTAACTTGACTTAAAGAGATAATTCCAAGCCTGTGTTTCACAGAGAACACTCCTAAGCCCTGTACTCAGTTTCTGTAATCCCCACAGAATATAATTGTAAATCAATTGCTTTGGGGCAGCTAATATTTCTTGATCTTGTGCTCTGTATGGTCTGTTTCTGATGCCAAGATGCTTTCTTCAGCCTTTTTCCAGAGTAGAGCACAAGAAGACGTGGCTGGAGTCGCAGGAGTTCTGCCGGTCCCTAGGAGGAGACCTGGCCTCCATTAACGGCAAAGAGGAGCAGTACGCGATATGGCGCTCCATCGCGTGAGTGTCCGCGGGGCCAGCGGGCTCCTTCCGTCACCTCCAGAGCTTCCTGAAGTGTTTCTTCTTGGCTGTTTGTGTGTTCGCTTCTGTATAAGCCAGTCTGCATTGTGTGTCTGTGTCAAACACACAGCAAAAGCGTAGAGCTGATGAAGTGGTTGTATGACTAGCAGCAATCACCTCAAAAGCTAGTGCTGAAATGGCGTTGGCAAGATATCTAGTTAGGGCAACATTTATCATCTGAAGTAAAGCTATTTACTGTGGAGTTGTTGATATTATAAAATTACTACAGATGCCAGCCATTTTCATGTAAGTGTACAAAAATGGTAACAGTTTAATAAATCTTGATAATTGATTTTTTGTCACTTTTATGAACTAATAAAAAAGAGGCAACTTCAGATTATTTTTTTTCTTACATAAGGAAGGTTTAGTAAGTCCCTGAACAGCAAAAAACAGGTATGAGATTTCTAAATAAGATGAAAAGCTAACACTTGCAATATGACCAGAACAAACCAGGCTCGAGGATCTTGTACATCCCTGGCTAACCAAGAAGCAAGACTGAAACATCATGGCCCTGCAAAATGCTATGACCATACTAGAATCCCAGTTGTGTATTTACAGTAAGGAAGAAGTCTCAGATGCCTCATTGCCACAAATCAACCGAATATATTCAGATTAATCAGTAAAGTCTGTCTGCTTGCAGACAAGGATTGGTTGATGTTTTTAAAATGTGATTCAAATGCAGAAAATAACTCTCTCTTTGAAAGCTGTAAGTGCCTTTACAGAGAAAATGAGGAGTTGAGAAATGGAGCAACAGTAGCCAGTGAACCATTATATGAAGGTATTAAGCCACTTTATGTACAGGAGTTGTATCTGGTAATTTTCTTGATCTGTATTTCAGTCTGAGTTAATGCATAAAGACAATAACTAGAAGCAGCTGCTTTTAAATTTATTTCCACCTTGGTTTTTATTGTTTTTAACAGCATTAAGTTATCATTAGAGAACTCTTAACTGTAGTAAATGATAGATTGTTAAAAATATTGTAATGCCATTATTAGTATTGGTACATTTTTTTTTTTTTTTTTAGAAACAATGGCTATTACCACCAGAATTTCTGGATGGGATTATACTACTTGAATCCTGATGATGGCTTTGCTTGGAGTGATGGATCTCCAGTGAGTAATTTAATTTTCCACAACTGTCATTTTGCATTGCCTATGCTTCTTATTTATGTGTAGTGTGTGTGTTTCTGTGTGTTTTTATGCTTAATCATAACCCTTAGTATTGTGCACTCTTTAGACAAGTTAATGAATAGCAACTTCATGGCTTGATATTTTTGGCTAAAACATGCTGAATTTTGATAAGAAGATACACATTGAATCAATAAGGAAACTAAATACATGCAGACTAAAAGGATATTCTGATGAATGTGAGGATTTTTTGTGGAAAATGGTCCTACTGTAGTTGTTCTTTTCTTTGCACGTTATCTGCAATGGCTTACATTCCATGGAATGAAGACAATTTTTAGTGCCAGTTGGACTTACTGCACTTTAAACTAAGGTATAAAACTGTAGAAATGAAAATTATTTTGGAGGTGTAGGTCTGCTTGATGCAAGGTTGGTCAAGATATATTGATGGGGATTTACAGTACAGAAACCTGAAACTGGATTTTATATAGGAAAATTGGAATAGCAGTAATGCTTTTGAGGCAAATGCCAACATTTTTATTGCATCTAAATAAAATCCTATTCTACTCATATTGTATACTTAATGACTTTTATATAAAGATGTAGCATGCTCCAGCATTGTAATTAAATGTATTTTAAAGAATTTAGGTCCCATCAAAAATGTTTATATTCTTCCAAGTGTGTACAAAAACAACTGTTACCTAAACTGCCATCCATTTGCAATCTGAGAAAAGTTTGAAATGTCAGCATTTGCAAGGGAGGATTCTCGTTTCCTCCTAAGTTTTTAACCTGATAATAGGAACAATTTGTAGGTCTGTGCTTTGATGCTGTCTCCTCCCCCTCTCCCTTAATTTATTTCCATATAACAGAATCTTCCCAAAACTTCTTCTGTCATAGGTGAGGTATGAAAACTGGGGCTTTGGAGAACCAAACAATTATCAAGGAGTTGAACTTTGTACAGAGATCAGTGGTGATTCCAGCATGCTTTGGAATGACAGGCACTGTGATTATATGTATGGATGGATTTGCCAAATAAGAAAAGGTATTCCTCACTCCTGTGTATTAGTGTAATAAGAAGATATCCTTGGCTGACTTTTACCTTCATTTTAAGAAATAAAAAATTTGAAAATCTCTTTATAAGAATTTTTCCATCCTTCATTTGCCTCAGGTGCTGTTTTGTTTGATAAGAATGTGTAGTTTGAGGATGGAGCTTGGATTCAAGATACTTTATTTCTATATTCACATGTTGATTACTTGCTAAATTCCCATGAAATATATGTTTGGATGCTTTTTATTTACTGAAAATATCAAGACAATATTTATAATTTAGGGAACACTTAAGTTTCACTGGCAGTGCATCTATCTAAATTTGAGCTTTTTAGAAAGTGCAGCACATTTAAGTGTTTTACTGCATTCTTATAGCAGGACGGAGAGAAGCAAAATAAAGATCTTGCATTAGATTATTGACAATAAATATCAGCTCTGCCTTTTACTGGTAAGATAATTTCTTAGGCATAGATTTCTTAATAAATGTCATTACTAGTAAGATTACATTTTAGTACGAAACTAATTGGTAAGCCTAAACTGACAGAGTTTTTCTGTATAATAAAAATTCCTTTCCTGAGATACTAATTATGGCATCCAAGACCCCATCTCCATGATGCCATTGCAAAAACAAATGGGAATTCTTTAACCTAAAGTTTTTCTTTTCATTAAGGACCACTTAATTTCTTGAGACCTTTTCCAGTGAGATTTTATCTAGGGAAATTAGTAAGATCAGGATAGAAGTTACTCTCAACCAGAGGACGATGGAAAGAACCTCACCCTGTAGTAGTTAGGGCACCCCATCAGATGATAACCCAGCCTGCATTCCTGCTGCCTCTGGCTTAAGTCAGAGTTCAAGTATTTGTGGCCAGGGGAAGAGAGAGAGATGGAGACCCAGGACAACTGTCTTAACAGAGCTAATGCTTTGGGACATAAGGTTTACTGCTTTCAATGAGTAAAAAATTTACTTGATTCAGGTAGAGTTACAGGTATTTAGAACACTTTGCATGTAAGGAATAGCCTCAGGGAACAAGACTACATATTTAAAATTGAATATTATACCAAAATTAGGAGATTTAGGTTATTTAGTTCCTTCTACATTTTGATGTTAAATCCATTGCTAACCGTGAAAGTCAATGTCAGTACTAAAACATGCCTGTCAGTCACAGAAAATATATTCTCTTCAGACAGAAAGCACACAATCAAAATAAGTATTTTTTTTTTTCTCACAGGGGCAACTGTGAAGCCTGAACCAACAGAATCTCCTACACCCGGTAGGTGTTACTGCTATTGTTCTTTGTGTGTGTTTGTGGTCAAAAGCATTAAAATTTTATTAAGGAGGACTCTTGTATCTCAGGAGCAGAATAGTCAGCTTGGCAATTATCTTACAGAATACAGGACTACTGAGGATGGATGGATTATACATGAAGACAAACAGTACTATTTCAGCACGGAGGCTGTTCCTATGGAAAAGGGTCGTGAATTCTGCAAAAAGAACTTTGGAGACCTTTCTGTCATTGAGAGCGAAAGTGAAAGAAAGTTCCTCTGGCGATATGTAAGAAAAATCATTAATACTATGGAATAAACCATCCAAAACAAGTGAGCATGGGCACAGATCCTTTTCACCATGGTGTTCTCCCTTTAAGTTTTAATAGTGTAGTTGCTGTTACACTAAACCAGATTAGTATAAAGAATAATCTAATGTTGACTTTTAGGGGATCTGTGACTTCATTTTAGCAAAAAGTATTGCACTGATGAGTTATGATTGTGTAGGATATCTTAAGTGGTGGATCAAAGCAGCGATTGACTTACATGCAACACTCAGAACATTGGATTTAGATCTTCCATGTTTATCTGGGCTATAGTCTACCTAGCATACTCTTTTTGGTCCTCAAATTTGCTTCTTTGCCTCCTTCTTGTGAGAATATAATTATGGAGAGAGAAGAAACTGGGACATGGATTATGCCAGGAAAAAGACCTTTGAAATCCTATTTCCTATATAATTGGAATTGTTTAATTTTAAGCTGGCTGAGGTCAACTTATTTTTAATCAGGGATGTGCTTAAAAGTTATATTTGAACTACACAGAACATTTCCTGAGCTAGCTGAAGAGTGACAGTGAGAGGACACAAGGACATGTATCAATTTATATCCAAAATGTAGTAAGGGGCTTGTCTTTGCAAGAAATCCATCAGACAAAGTCCATTGCAGAGACTGTGCAATAGGTGCTGATTTCAGTGGCTCTCAAATAAAATGTGGGAAGTGTTGATACAGTGACCACGTTTTTTGGCCAATGATGAAGTTTGACTGTGGGCTGTCAGCTGTGAGCTGCTTTACCTTAAATGTCTCAGCTAGAGAATATATCCAGTTCATATCCTCTGTCAGTTAGAGGTATATTACTCATCAGTAACATAATAGGTTTATGTGACAATAGAGGGCATTTGTACAATTTTAATTTTTGCATTGTAGATATTGAAAAATGGCAAAGAGGATGCATATTTCATTGGTTTACAACTGAGTATTGACCAACGTACGAGGTAGGTCATACCCAGTTTTGAGTCATAATTAAAAAATTATTGTATTCCCTAGTGGTTTAATTACATCTTAATTTAGCTTTAGATAATCCAGAAGAAATACTGCATGTTTCCCAAATAGAATTTGCTCAAAGCTAGACAAAAAATTACACTGCAGCTAATGTATTTTGAATTTTTATTCAGGAATTCTAGTTTCCTTTATTATGTGATTTATACTGAAAATATAAGTAGATGTTCTAACTGTAAATATATAAGACTTTTTGTAGGTAAAAATGTTCTTCTACCCCATACTTAACTGTTGAGAACAGACTCCAATAAAAGAACAAATGAAACCTATTTTCTTTTTCTAGAACAATGATAGCTGTTGCACTGTGAGGTCAAGCAGGTTTTCTGCAGGCCTTTCTGAATGTCAGTATGCAGCACCATATTGATTTTGACAGGTTATGTTTATTTAGGCCTGGATTCAGTTCAGTCTGTGTTTGAAGTGCCTGGATAGATGCCTAGTAGTTCTCAGTTCTCCTTATAGTCCACAGTAATAGTGAGGGACATCCAGAGGATAATTAGGATGTTAAGTGAGCCTCTAAAAACGAGGTGTTTCTGCCTTGCTGGTTTTGTAGGGACCCTAAGATGAATATACTTTTATGTACCTTATGCATGTGTCTGAAGGATGAGCCTGGGCACCTCTGTCACTTGCAGACCACTAGAAAGATGCTTCCTAATAATTTTCCTGGTTACAATTTTGTTCTTCATTGCCTAATCTACATGGATGTTCAGCTTATTCAATGCTTGTATTTTACCTTCTATGTCTTTGAGCAGAGAGTAAGCTTAGTGTAACTAGTAAAGAGACAATTTGGTCAAAAAACCTTGTGCATTTTACTATGAGCAGCTACATTAAGCTTATTGAAAAGTTATTTTTTTAACATAGAAGAAGTTCTATTTTATGTTAAAGAAGCATTTTGTTGGATTGTTTTTCTTAAGCTGGATGGATGGCACTCCAGTGAATTATTTGGCATGGGCACCACATGAACCTAACTTTGCAAATAATGATGAAAACTGTGTTGTTATGTATAAAAATTTAGGTGAGTTTTGTATATTATTTCATGAATTTCATTATTTGTGTGTTTACATCACAACATTTTTTTTTATTCTGAGAAGCACCTCTTCCTCCTGTTTCTTCTTTTTTCTCTTTTATAAAAAGTAATCGAAGTAGACCATAATATTACTTACAGGACTTACTAGTTTTGTACTCTTGTGCTTATCTGAAGCCTAACATGGGGAAGATCTGATAGAGATCTGTGGCCAGAGGTCTATGGTTGTAATTGCTTGTTTATATTTTTTATTAAAATTGACCTAATGTGTCAGTATGAAATTTCTAGCACCTGGTTCTACAAAGCTGTTAACATTCTGTAATTATGGTATGTATAAAGTGACATATTTTTCCTAGACACTGATATTGAATGATAATAAACTGAGAGACAGCTTTGATCTTATCTTTCAACTAAAAGAACTGTATGTGAGAATGACTGAAACGGATTTCCATTAACAAACTTGAGATGTGGTGTCATACAGTTCCCCATTTATCTTACACCCAGGATTTTGGAATGATATAAACTGTGGCTATCCAAATCCCTACATATGTGAAAGGCACAACAGTTCCGTTAATACAACTGTTCCTCCAACAACATTTTCAAGTCCAAGAGGATGTCGTCCAGCTTGGCTTTCTTTTCGTAACAAGGTACCATAACAAATGTGGTCTTTGCTGGATGTTTGGCAAAGCATTAAATAGAAAACAAGGGAATTTTTAATTCATGCTGTTTCTTATTAAAATAGAATGTTGTTATTTTTATGCAGAGAGCTATGATACATTCATGCTTTTCTTTGTTTGCCCATCCATTGTTTTGCAGGAAATGTGCTTTTCTGATGCTTCTAATGAAGCAAATTCAGTCACAGTTGATGAAAGACAATTCTGTAGTCAGCTTCTCAAATGTTTTGATACATATTTAGTCAGAATTCCTAAAGTATTGATGCCTTGATCTTGGTGTTTTGTAAGCAAACCATAATCCTTTTTACTGACTACATTTTGTCTTCCTTAACTTTACTAACATGGTATGTGTTGTAGAATAAAATTAATAATCAGGCAGACTAAGATCAGTCATACATAACTTAGCACTGTTAGCTGTTTATAGAAAAGTCAGGATTTGCTAATTTTCTAGGGATTTCAGATCAAATCTAGTTGTTGAGTAAAACACTTTAGTGAGACTTCTAATTTTTTATAGAACTAGAACAAACACAAAAGCTCATTGAAAGTTGAATGCATTTTTTCAGATAAATGCATTATTTTACTGCCTTTTTCCCATCCTGCTTTGTTCAAAACAGTGATTATCAATTCAGGGATATTGGAGTGAAGATAACATATAGAGAATTTTTTCATATTTTAGTGTTACAAAATATTTGGATCTACAGAAGAGGAACGTGTTACTTGGCATGCTGCACGAACAGCTTGCATGAATTTAGGAGGAAACCTGGCCTCGATCCCTAATGAACAAGTGCAAGGTACTGTGCACAATTTTGTAGCAACTAGATGAGATGAATTTAATCCTTAAGGGCTGGCTGGGGTTTTTGGTTTTTGTCTGAATACAAACAGATTTGAATAATGATTGCATAGTTGATTTTTGTTCTAAAACATATAATTTTTAGAAATCTACAATGAAGTCTTGAATTTACCAAATTTTAGTGTTGGCTCAGAGATATATATATATGCATATATTGTCCTGGCAGCCAAAGTAGTGTTTTTTTGCGTGCACATGATGCCAGCTGGACCCTGCAATTTCCATTCCAAACAATGTGGTTTCATTAGGTGGCATTAACTTGCTGCATGGCTTTCCTTTTAAATCAAGTATAACACCTTTAGGATGAGAACCTGCCTGTGGACAACTTGAAACAGGCTTGAGTGCTCACACACATAGCCAGAGCTCTCCACACAGAAGTGCCACTCTTTTCACTAGAGGAGCTTATTGCAATGAACCCAAGAGCTGCATCCATGCCTCAGGGAGATGAGAGGGGGAAAGCTGCCCCATGCTTGGAAAAACAAGGCACACGACCAAACTAAAAACAGGGGAAGACCTTGATAGATGTTAGATTGACTTTGATAGATAGACCCTTTTTTTAGGCATATTGTTTTATTCTACATGTGAACATGATGAAAAACAAATGCTGCAAAAATTTACTGTCTGTGAACTCAAGAGAGCACATTGAAAACTCAACCATTGTAAAGCAATGCATTGAAGTCTGAGCAATTAAATAGTTTTAATTTAAACTTAGTATTAATTATGTTTTCCACTTGTGAAGAGCTGAAGAATCAAACTTTCATTTTTCAAACAGTTATATTCTTATTCTACATAATTTCTGCAATGGTTATTTCATGCACAGGACTTGAATTCTAGGTAAAAGAGAAACGAGGAATGGAGCTATTAGCACAAAACTGTTATCTTTGCAGGAAGTGCAGACATAAAGGCTCAAGTTCCTGTTACAGTTTTTGGCAGGACAACAATGCTAATGTTTGGCAAAAAAAATCTACAGGTTTCATTTCTGGAGGAGTAAGCTGCATACATTTAAAAATGCTGAAGGAAGGTGAATGATTAAAAGAGCAGGCAGAAATTAGTCTATTCTTTTCAGAGGAAAAAACTTTCATAACCATGACAGCAGCACTTGGCAAAAGTCATGGCATATTCATTTTATCACCACATTCGATGTATCACGGATTAGTAGATTGAATATAATTCATAATGGATGAATATCAGCCGACCTAGCCTGCTCTATTTGTGAGCTAGCCACCTTTAGCTAAGGTACATCAGCGCTCACCTGGACTGTGCAAAGCAGTGATAATTGATTTGCTTGTGTTTAATAGTTCTGTTAAGTCTCATTTGAAGCATGTTTCTTGTGCATTTTGCTCCCTGCCAAGGCAGTGCAGGCTGTTGCTCAGCTGTCCAGGGAGGGAAGAAACACTCTCATGGTTCTGGAGCAGCACTGCTTATGCAGATACACAAATAGCAGGAGCTTGGTGGTGCTGTTGTGTCACTGGGGGGCAACCACTGCTGTGGGATAATCAAAAATGTGTGTGATCCCCACAGCTGTTAATGTCTTGAACTAGGATTGAAAAATGTCTTGGGACATTATAAAAACAGTTTCTGTTATGGTCTTGGGGTTCATTCCAGTACCAGCTTAGATACATAGATAAAGTGTTTTGCCCGAAGCTACCCATTCATCAAACTCAACATTCATCCCCTTTTCATCTCACCTGCTTGTGTTATCAGCAATGGAGTGTTCTGTATTTCAGAAAAAGGATTTAATATCACCAGTCTCAGTGAGGCCAAGTGTTTCAACTGCCCTATATTAAAATTATTTATCTTTTTCTTTGCATTTTTTTATTCTAGCTTTCCTCACCTTCCATTTAAAAGATTTTGCCACTGAGACATGGATTGGATTAAATGATATAAATCATGAAATGAGGTTCCTCTGGACAGATGGAACAGGGGTTTACTTTACAAACTGGGCCAAAGGTTTCCCATCAGGACATTTGGGTTTGTATGCATATAGTGGCAAGGTAAATAGCAATCACAAATTGTTCACTGAAATTTGATTTTATAGAATTCCCAAAACCTCACTTCCGGGTCAAACCATGACACATATGATCATTTAGGTTGGAAAAGTCTTCTGAGATTGTTCAGTTCAACTGTTAATACAGAACTGCCAAGGCCAGCACTAAACCATAACCCTAAGTGCTGTTATCTACGTATCTTATAAATACCTCCAGGGATAGTGACTTAAACACTTTCCCCTGGGCAGCCTATTCCAACACCTGAAAGCTCTTTTCATGATGAAATTTTTCCTAATATCCAATCTTCTTGTGTCAGCTTTGGGCCATTTCCTCTTGTCCTGTCACTTGTTATACTAGGGAAAAAGATCAATACCCACCTTGCCTAAGATTGAATTCATGCATTTGTGGTGATTTTAGGTATGTCACTGCTTGAGTTACTACTTTGATATAAATGCAGGTGGAGTGAATGCTTTTGAGCCCTTGTGCCGTTGCTGTATCAGCCGGTGACAGGATCCGTGGAGTGCTCATACAAAGCCTTGTTTCAGTTTTCAGTTTGTGAGGACTACACAACTTTTGTGTGCAACCCTCTCATGGGCTGTGTAAAGGGGGCAGTGGTTCTCCTGCCCCATGGCACTTTCCCAAAAGCACAACAATGAGAACATCCTCCTGGTCCTCTGGTGACAGCTGTGCCGGAACTTGGCAAGTTTCCCAGTTGGCATGCAGTTTGCAAGAGGGCATTTACAAACATTCCCCTGAAGCAGGTGTCTTACATGTAAGAAGACAAGTAAATTCTGCCAGTCACAGTTACAGAGAGGACATGAGTCTATAAAAAGACAGCCATTCAATTTTTACATGGAAAAAACCCCGAACCACTAGAAAATCGCTTTATTTCTCTGTGAAACAAACTGATCTGATAGGTGACAGAGTTCCTTTCTCTCTGGTCATGTGTGTGTACTCTGGAACTACAGCACTTCATAGTGCTAACTCTACTTCTCTTGAATAACATTTTTAATGTAGAAATTTTATTTTTATGTACAATATCCTTTTCTGTGTCTTTGAAAGTAGCATCTGTGAGCTTCTTGTCTCTAAAGGAGGAAGAAAATTAGGTAGAATTGGGAGTTCTAAAGGAAAATACTTAAAAAATGCTACTTCTCAAAAAAAGAAAAGTTTGTCTCTTTTTATGCGAAGTAATAGGACTTTATGAAGGCTTATGTGACAACTTCTAAAGTCCCTTTTACTTAAATTTTATATATTTTTAAGTTTACTTGATCTTAGCAAAAAACATTTTCATAGTTAGTAAAAATTAGTACAAACTGTTCAGTTTGAAAGATTTAAATCCAAATTGTTTTCACCCAAAAAATTAAGTAATTATCTGAAGTTCTTCTTATGAACAAAAAGAAACCCAAACAAGTAAACAATAAAATAAATATGGATGTTTCATTGCACAAAGCCACTTGTAACCCTACCGGCTTTTGCACAAATCCCTGTTTATTTAATATGTGCTAATCTAATTTCTGGTTATTGTGTCCATGTCAGAGAAGTTGAAATGTCATACTAAGGCTGGTACTGACAGAGCAGTGGCTGCCTTTGGGCAGGAGCTGTTCTAACTTTGCTGTGTGTACTATTACAGCCTGAAACAATAAATTGTTGCATTGCACTTTTAAGGGTTCTGTTTTATTTCTGGGGCAAAGTTTTCCAGCCTTTTCTACAATAATTGATCTAATTTCTCTTTAAATTGTCTGTGACTCCCCTCCATGCTGTATGCCTGGGGATTGAGGACACTGAAATTTCTCTGGTCCTCTTACCTCAAGTGGTGCAATAGAAAGTAACAAAGAAACTTGTGAAGTGTGAGAGGAACAGAACTTCCACATCGCTTGTGTGATAGGAGACTAAAATTACAGTCTTACTTGTGTCTGAAGATGCAAATGGGGGTCAAAAGTTTCATATTTACTTACTGGAGCTATTTTTAACTGATGTTGTATCTCTTTGCCTCGAGGCTGATTGTGTTGCCATGAAAAACAAATCTGTTAAGGAAGCAGGAAAGTGGGCTGATCAGAGTTGTGATAACAACAGAGGATATATATGCCAAATTAATGCAGGTACTTCTCTTTTTAGTTAAAACCAAACATTTTAATAAATACACAAATTATTTTTCAGGCAGGAAGAGTCAAATAGTCAAATGTGTCAGAAGTCCAGTTAGTCACTGCTCTCATCTGACCCTTCCCAGCAAATGCTGTGTTGCTGTTTTCCTGAGCTGGCATTTGTATCTGCATCTTTGTGTCTAGTATGACCCTTGATATGACATTTGTTCCATAGTTTTTTTAATTTTCTGAGTACATTGGCTTTCAAAACATTTAATGGAAAATACTAGCATGTACATGTAGCATAAACTGTCTGTAATGAGACTGTAAGCCATCTGCACTGAACTTGACAAAAATTGCCTCCAAAAACAGATTTAAAATGTTTAAATCTATCATCTGTTTAAGTATCTGAGTAATTTTTAAGGACTGGTCTGTTGTGACCATTTTGTTTCTTGGAAAAAAAAAATCTTTGGGAAACCAAACAGTTGCTGCAAACCATTTCATTTGATGAAAAAAGATTTTATGAAAAAAATTATGACCTAATCCTAAGTAATTTCAGTAATACTACTCTTGATGATTGTATAGAATGCTCCTTTACTCTTTATCAGAAGTTGCTCTAAGCAGCTTTTTTTCCTTTCTACAGCTTTGTAATTGAATTTTACTGCTGTTGCTGGCTTAAAGCATAGTGCATCTTACCCATGCTGATTATAAACCAGGGAATATGAAATAAAGAAAGAAGACTTTCTTTTAGTTCTATTTGCAACCACAGTGAAATCATGCTCCCATTTGAACAAGTATATGGGTCTTTTTTCATTGTTTATTTTACAGAGGCTGAATTTCTGCCTTCTACAACTTCATCCCCATCCAACGCTATCCGTTATGGGAATAGTAGTTACTTGTTCATCCACACCAAAATGACGTGGGAGGAAGCACAGAAAAACTGCAAACAAAATCAATTTGACCTTTCCAGTGTCTTAGACACCTACAGTCATTCGTTCCTGTGGCTGAAGATATTAAAGTATGGGGTGCCTGTGTGGATTGGTCTTAACAGTAATATGGTAAGAACATTAAACTAATTGAATATGATGTTCCTTTTCTTATGGACAAGAACTGTCATCTGTCTTTACTTTAGCTTATTTGCTTACATCTCGGACCTAAATACTTTGTGCCATTAAACTAATTGAATATGATGTTCCTTTTCTTATGGACAAGAACTGAAAAGTCTTATAATCTCTCTTTATTTTAGCTTATTTGCTTACATCTTGGACCTAAATACTTTGTGTTGTCAGAGGAATCCCTCCTCTTCTGTTACACTGATTAAATTGTATATATTGCATGTGCTTTTCACACTTTTTCCATGATATTCCTCTCTGTGCACTTCCAAATAAGGCATTTTAGTCTAGCATCTTGGAATATGTCTTTATATATTTCAGGTATAAGTGTGATATATAAGTGATATAAAATCCTAATATTTTAGAATTTACAGAAGAAAACATCTACTTTAATAATGATACCTAATTTTGAGAAGTATAAAAAGGTGATATTACTATGAATATTTTAACATTTTTGAGGCTAGTTAGCAAAATAATTAATTAGTTTACCTGGTTTAATTTTATTTGTCTCCCGCTTCTCAGCTCAGTTTGGTATTTTAATACTTTCTGCATATTTAAGTACAATGTAATTTTCTTCTTGGCACAGATACTTGTCCCACACACTCTGTTTGGCTGAGCAAATGAAAAAATCCCCAAATACAAGAACATAGCATGCCACTTCCCAAAAATCAAAAGATGATTCTAAAATTAATCAGCAGGATAAATCACTGAGTTAACCAGCTTTGGTGGGAAATTATTATGGATTAAAATGTATTTCAAGTTAAAATATTCTACATGTCTTGAAACTTCTGGGGAATGAACTAGTGCAAAAATTAGTCATCAGAATTTCACTCCCAATAAATTTCAATTTATTTTAAATAAAATTGTTATTAGTCCCAAATTAAAGGTATTATTAAGTTTAACATTATCTCAATGTCACTTTGCATTCCTTTTGCTGAAAAGTACTTGTTGCACTGCTGTATTTCTCAATAAATATCTGTTACAACAAAAATTTCAAAGTTTAATCCATTTGTATTTTTTATTGGTTTCTAAGAAAAGCCCCAATCCTTTTAGCACAAAGTACTGTGTAGACAGAGTAGATTTCTAGAGTTTAATCATTCCAGCTGATGTTTTTTTTCCTTAGACCAATGGGCGTTATGAATGGATTGATAACTGGAGAATGAAGTACACAAAATGGGCTGAAGGGGAGCCAAAGCAAAAACTAGGCTGTGTCTATCTTGACATTACTGGAGTCTGGAAGACAGGATTCTGCAATGAAAGCTACTTCTCTGTTTGCAAAAAGTCTGATGGTAAGAACCTGAAATCTGACCATTTCAATTTAATAAATATCTCATTAGAGATGCTGGGGTTTATTTCCAGAGCTAAATAGACAAAATCATTAGAATTTACTTAGGTTGAATTGGGCTACTTTAAAGTTAGGGTAAACACATAGTAAGAAAGAGCTAGTGTGACTGTGAACAGCTATCACTTTACATCAATTATGTTAGACAAATTTTGGGAAGCTAAGACTCACGCTACTCTGCTATTTATTCTCCTATTGAATAAACTTGTCAAAAACTGCAAAAATCAAAAGGCAGTGAATGTAAGAAAGTAGTCACATGGGGTTTTTTTAACTATTTTTAATCAGTTCAAGCTCCCACTGAGCCCCCTCAGCTACCAGGAAAGTGTCCTGAGTCAGAAGGACACAGATCTTGGATCCCTTTCCGAGGTCATTGCTACTACATTGAATCTTCTTCTTCAAGAAACTGGGCCCAGGCATCTTTAGAATGCCTTCGACTAGGTGAGTATCCTACTTTTCCTAAAACAAGTATCAAAAGTATCAAGTAACAAAACCTACTTGTTTTCCTAACTGTGGAAAGCTGAACATGTGTTATGTGTTTTTGTGATTTCAAGGATGGTCCAAGTGTTGGACGAGACAGTTTTATCCAATTATTGCCTTAGTTTGAGAGGTAATGGAAAACCTATGGCCCACGCTGTCTCATGCATGTGGGACCAGGCGTGAGAGGAGCTGTGTGGCCTGGAGTGAAGATGATGAAAATGGAAATCTTGTACTTTGACCCTAATAGGAGATAAACAGCTTCATCCTCTGCAGTCACTAAAGTTTAATGGAATTTGTATGTTTTGTATTCTTGATCTAATTTCTCCCTTGATTATTGCAGTTTTATACCACTGGAGTGAAAGCTGTTTAGTCTGGATATTATATGAGTAAACTAGGGCTGTTGTGCAGTTCCATTCTCTCAACTTCCTTCTTTGGGAAAGGGATGAAGATTGATTATGCTGAACTTCATATGTCCATAGCACTGTTGTTTATGGCATTGGTGGTGATGTGGCATAGGTGTCTGGTCTCCCATCAGATTATGCAGAGATCTCATTCACTCTCCAGCAGAATTTATTATAGCTTTATCTTCATTGGAAGTGTATATTGTCATGCGGTCAATAAGAACCTACCAGTGAAACCCATGGCAAATGTAGGCACCTGGTACTGGGTGAGAAGATTTCCCCCTCTCTTTTCTGATACTCAGGTTGAAGCATTTTGTTGAAGCAGTTTGTTGACAGGACAACGCAAATGTTTTCCACTGTGAAACATCTCTGAGAGATTTTCCTTTCCCTGTGTTTTCCAGGTGCCTCTTTGGTCTCAGTTGAAGACTCAGCTGAAGCCAGCTTTCTGACCTACAGCCTTGAACCACTTGAAGGCAAGACATCAACATTTTGGACAGGAATGTACAGAAATGTGGATGGTACTTTCTCTACTTTTAATGTCTTTTTTTTAGTGAATAATGACTGCAAGCTTTTTGACATGAGTGTTGAAAATTTCACATAACAATTCTGTAACAAAGAAGTTAAAGCAAGACAGAATAGGCAAGAGGCTACTTTAATTAAATCCGATATTTGATGATTATTGCTTTTGCATTAATGCAATTAATATTAAATTAGATATTTCTGTCCTTATCATAGACTTTAAAGTACAGTCTTGTACTGTTCAGGTAAAAATTACCAGTATAACTGTCAGTGGCAGGGTTGCAAAATAGTTCAGGTGACTTGAGGTGGGGTTTCCTTGAGTTTTGGAAGATTATTTTTACAACTACCTACCCAAGCACTTGAATGACAAACTTCTTAGGGAAAAGACAACTTTTCAATTATATGGCTTGAATCTTGACCAGAAATAGTGAAAATTTTTGGTAAAGGAAAGAATTCAAGGGAAGTCATTTATATGCATGACACATAGAGGAAAGCTGGGGTTTACTCATGTGGTCAGCTGACACAAAAAATGTTTCTTAAAAGTGGTTCTAGAGCAGTGTGGAACAGCACACTTGTCACAGTGATCTTCAGAGTTCTTCAGCTCTTCATTATCATTCTAGATAGTGATTATAGCAATTTCAGCATAACTGCATAGCTAAATGTCATACCTTTATGTGTGTATCCAGATTGTATTCATTTGCCATGTCCTCACACAAAGGGCGTCAGCAATTATAAATAAAAACCCCAAACAAATGCAAAATATGTAGATTCTTATAAAAATCAAAATAGTTTTCATGCTGAGTCTAAGAATTTGCTTGAGTACAACTTACAGTCACAAGGAGTACATTTATTCTAAATAAATAGCACTATTAAAAGAAAGAAAAAAAAAAGGAACCGGAAGGAAGAAGTAGAAAGTCCCAAGCATAGCTGAGCAACAGTGATCACAAGATTCTGGAAGGAGATCTATAAAAAGGAAAATTGTCTGTGTAAAGCTTGTGGAAATGAGTAGAAACTCAAAAACAAATTAAACAAAATTGGACCTAGAAAGTCTTCAGTGGGGGATTTGAAAAGAGTAACACAAAACCTTCCTACAAATTGCTGAAATAAAGAGCATTCTGGTGAAGTTATATTTTAACATCACTTATTTCTATAAATTGAATAAATAATTGACATTGCACCATTGCTGTCACTTGTGGGAGATTCTTCTTGGAACTCTCTTGCCTTTGCAACACCTTAAACCAGATTTGTCTGCCATTTTCCAAAAACTGATATTATATCATTTGCATAAAACTTAGGAGCAACTTGTTTTGTCAGAAGTAAATTGTTTAGTGGTCTGTCTCCAAAAGTGATGGCAAGTAAGTTTCTCAGGAAGGCAATAAATATGGAGCACGTGAAAGTCTGAAAATTAAGACTATCTTTTTTTTTTCCTTATTCAATGTTTTTCAATTAGGACTATGGTTGTGGCTAGACGGCAGTGCAGTGAATTTTGTCAACTGGAATGTAGGAGAACCTTCTCCTCAGCAAAATGAGCACTGCGTTGAAATGTATGCAGACTCTGGGTATTGGAATAATTTCTATTGCTCTTCCTACAAAGGATATATTTGCAAAAAGCCAAAAAGTAAGTGCTGCATTTATGAATTTGTTTTATGTATGGATTATGTTCTCTGTAGGATAGTATTAGTAGATGGTTGTTACACACAATGCATTTCAGCTGGATGTTCTGAGGTTTTATAAATGAAAAAGGATGCACATTTCCATGCCAAAAAAAGATAGAATGATGGAATATTTCTCTTTTCAGAATGTAGTTCTGGACAATAATAAAATCCCTTAAGAGCTGCATTTAAAAGACTGTGTTCATATCATAGCTGTACCTAGCATATACACTTGACAAGTTTGCGTGTTTTCTATCAAAAATTTTTTAGAAATCACAATGTGAGGACCATGCCTTATACACACAAATCTGTCTCATCTATACGCAAACATATTCCTCAGGGTATCCCCTCTGATCTGCTTGTAGAGTAGCCATTGTTTATTTCCCTCTGCCAGTCTCATGTGCGCGTGTTTTCTGAGTGTGAGGTGGTGTTTCTATGAATTGAGTATTTATAAAGCATGAATTATTTAACAGACTGGGATCTTTTGTCTCTGTGGCCTCCTGTTGTGAAAAGATGAATGAATGAATGAATGAAAAGCAAAGCAAATAGCATAGTTTGAATGTGCTAAACTGAAGGTGTCCTAAAATAACTGAATGTGCACATTTGAAGTAGGGACATCTAGTGCATATGTATTCCTAAAAGTCATCATAAAAATTTCTTTCAGCATATATTGCAATATCAAAATCTCTTACTTATGCTTCCTAAGAAGGTTGAAATGTGTAGCTGCAATATACTAACTTCCTCTGCAATACTGGAAACGAGAGAAATTCTACTATCCTTTCTGTAAATTTGTTCTCATGCAAAATTATTCTTACTTACTCAAATGTTTGTAATGATGACTGTGTCTTTTACAGGAAGTACTGCAACATCTCAGTATATCCACCCTTTCAGGGTCCATTTATCAATCTTTTCGTATTGTCATTGAGAAAAATTCATAGATGTGGGTACCAAGTGTTAAAATAAATAATCACTGCTCCTTTTTGACCATTCAGTTCAATTATTTGTGCTGCTACTGGCATTCACCTGTTTTGATACTGACCAAAGAGCTGAAAGCTAGTTACTTTTTTTCTCGGATTAGCTTTAGCCAGTCTAGTCTACTAAACTGGAGTGCCAAATATTCAACCTAATTCCAGTTTCAATGCAAGGATTATATAGTCACAAATCAGACACTGGATTGTGTCCAAATCAGGACACAATCTAGTCCTACATTGTCATAGAAATGCAGCTTTTCTTGGCATAGTTTTTCAGAACTGTGACAATGCTCCATGTGCAGAATTTAAACAAACTGTTATAGCTACAGACCAATAAATGGAGAATTAGAAGCATGGCTTTACTGTGTTGCACTGGCTATTGCTGTCTATGTTTGCTGTTTTCTGAAGAGACTGAAACAAAATAACCTGATGGAGGTCTTTCCATAGAATAGATGTTGTTTTCTGTTTCAATTGTTGAGCTAATTTTTACCATAGTAATTTGAGAGTTCTGTATCAGGTCTATTCCACAATGTATCTAACTTTATTTCACAAGTGAGGAGATGCTCAGTCTGGCAAAGACAAGACTCTAGGGAGGCCTTACAGCACCTAAAGGGGGCTCATGAGACATCTGGAGAGGGACTTCTTATAAGGGCTACTGACAATCCAAGGATTGAAATTCACAACCTCCCTGGGCAGCCTGTGGCAGTGCTCAGTCACGCTCACAATGAAAAAGTGTTTCCTAATATTCAGAGGGAACATCCTTGTGTTGCACCGTGGTGCCCACACCCTCTCTTCTGTCACTGGGCAGCACTATGAAAAAGATGTAAGTGGGGAGTGGTAAAAATAATTTAAATTCCTGAGTTTACCTTTTTCACAATGAAACACGATATATTGGTTCAAGATTTAATAATAAACTGATTTTATATCCACATGGCAAAATAAAGACCTTCATCTTAAATGATTGCCCATTTACCCAGCAAGCCAGATTTAATGGCCCTGATGTTAAAATTCAAGTGAGTTACAAACCCTTTAGTTCAGATGTGATACCTGCTAGGGCACTGTGAAGTTCCTGAGTGATTTCAAGTGTCTATGCAGGTAAGACATCAATGTCTATTGGGAAACAAAATTTATTACAGTTTCTATGTTTGTATGACAAGTACTGGAAGAATTTTTAATTATATTGAGGATTATGTTTGACCATGTCTGTGCTCAAGATACTATGTAGATTTTCTTTTGGTTTCACTCTGATATACGGATCAGTCTTCATGGAGCTTTTTGATATTCTATTTTTGCTAGTTTATGTAAATAGCTGCATATGAGACCAGAATACACTAGACCATTGTGCTATGCCTTTGGTGTATAAAATTTTGTATGAACTAAACCCAGGTGTTTTCAGTATTTAGTGGTTTGTATTACCATATATTTGTCTGAGCATGATCTTCACTATGTTCCAAAATATAAAAATAAATAATGTAGAAATAAATAATAGTACAAAAATATAATTTTTTAAAATGTTTTCAAGTTCCAGCAACTGAAATGCCACTAGCATCTGAAATGGCACCAGCTGAAATCCCTACAATGGGTAAGAATATTGTCTTTCAAGTAGAAATAAAATAGTCCTGCATAAGATCATAAACCAGAAATATTCTATTTTGTGTTATGTCTCTTAAATTTTCTGTTACACCCAAGTACTGTACCTGTTTCCTAGGATGACACTGTTTCCTAGTAGTCTATTTGGGTGCATCTTCAAATGCAGATTTAAAAAAAATAATAATTTGTGATATGGCATGAAATATTAGTGATTTAAAATCAAGTTATTTTATGTTGCTACCTCTCCTTCTCATTACATTGAAACAAATGAACCCCTTTTTCTTAAAAGATCATGCATTCTAAAGAACTTGCTTCCAGTAATCAGATGAAGACTTCTGTAGCATTCTCTTGATTTCTTCCTGTTTGTTTTCAGCAATGACAAAAGATGAGAAGACTTCTACCCTAAACCACAGCAAAACAGGAGTTATAGTTATTGTTGGTATCATCATCCTAGTTGGAAGTGGCCTTGCAGGATATCTCTTCTACAAAAGAAGAAAGAATTGCTTGCCAACAAATGACAGCTTTGAGAATAATTTGTATTTTAATGGTGATGCAGTTCCTGGAATTAGTGACACAAAGGATCTTGTGACCAACATAGAGCAGAATGAACATGCAGCACTGTAATGTAACAAAAGGAAATGTAATGTAATATGTAATATAAAATGTAATGTAATAAAATAAAATGTGCCTTGTTTTATTAAAATTATGCAATTAGAATGAAGCCAAAGGTATTTTCTCATGTGCAATTACTGTACCAGCCTGTTTCTGTGTGTGTATAATGTCATACACTGCAGTTATTTTATTTTGTAGCCATTATATAAAGTAAAATATTTCAGGTGTCAGGATTTTCTGATCACATTGGTGAATGTGGGTCTTAAGAAAAGTGATAATGTTGACTAATTATTAAATGGAACAGTAGAAATGGATAAAATAAAGTAAAATCTAAGAGCCCCTTGAAGAACACATGCAAGATTTGATGTTTCTGCATCAGATTTATTTGAAACCATGCTATTGAGCAGATACTCAAAGCTATTCAGTAAACATCTTCTAATTATACCGTCTTTCAGGTATTCCCGTGGACTTAAGTACAGGCATAGTCACTAGAGAATAAATCAGTATTTGGGCACATTTCCCCTTTGAGCCATGTGGGCAAAAAGACCTTTATAATATTTCAGTTCTCACAACTTCATACAACACAGAAAACCAAGAATGTAGTACTTGCAGTTTATGTATTCTAGGATTTAATCAGGTGAAATCTGGAGACAGACCTCTGGAGTGGAAGAGTGTGGTTGATATTAGCTGCCAGTTTTGGCTGGCCACAAGTGGGTTTGGTGGTGAGAGGTGATGAAGGTCATGGCAAAACTTCCTTCTTGTCAGGGAGCAGTTACTGAGGAGAGGGAGGAAGATTGCCTGTGCATGTTCTGAAGGTTTCTGGGAGCAGAAGGTTTCTGCACTGCTGTTATGGTGATCACGTGTTGGTACTGCTCTCTACAGCTTCTCAATAAGTAGCATAGGTTTGTGGAATGTGTGATGCAAGTAAAGAACAATTTAGCTTTACCAATATAGTAGTTACTACTAATTTTATTTGCTTTCTAAAATGGTTAAATCAGCTACTATTTATGGACATCTTTTATTCCCCAAAGAGTTTATATTCTTAATTTTTGTAGATCCTCTAAAATGTAAATCGTGTGTGATTCCTCACTTGCTTACAGAGATTTGCAAGAATTGATTTGGAGGTGTCAGATTTTGCTCTGTGAAATAAAAAAAAAAAAAAAACAAAAAAAAAACAAAACCAAAAACCAACTACCTTTGATTTTTAAAATAGGTTTGCATTTTATAGTCTCATCTATATAAGACACTGTAACATGATAAAGTGAAAAAGGAGATGATACCACAGGGGAGACATTCCAGCAAAAGTTGTGATCAAGTATTGTATTAACCATATTTTCCTGAATCTGTCCCAGGATAATCTGCTTAAAGACCGAACAAAAATGTGAGTTGAGGGATTTAGTAAAAGTCTTAAATTACATACATATGTAGGTAAGATGGGAAAATGTCTGGGAACTCCTTTTCTTTGGCTCTGCTCTCTTTCTCCTGCTATTTTCCTTGCTCTGTTCCTACTGGTGTTTCCATTTTTAATGCACAGTTGATTAAGCATGTTTTTTCAAGGGTTGGTACCTCTAATGGTTTTTTATGCCATCTGATATGGCTCCTGAGTGATTAATGATATTAAGGGTCATGTTGTTGCAGTTATATGGAGGAGTGGTGCCAGGTAGAAATTTATGTGAAACAGACAATGAAAGACTGGAATCCCAGCCTCACTGTGTTGGCTGTTGAGCAAGCAACAAACATGTGCAGTCTCACCTAAAAGAAGCTCAGTCCTCTTCTGGGCCCTGCACAATCTTAAAGTGGTATCTGTACACTGAGTCATTCTTTCAGATCACCTTAATTCCCATGCACATATGCAAAGGTTGCAAAGAAGACAAAAATAGAGGGGATATTTCATTTCTGGTTCTTTGCCATGCTTATAAAGTACATCACTGAAAAGCATCAAGGAGGGAATCCAGCTACTGGAACCTGGATAGTTCTGAGCTCATTATTCCATTTATTTTTCCTGAAATCCAGCATCTTCTCTGAGTTGAGGAGAATCAAAAATGCCATGCTCATTAATAGCTGGTAGTAGATGTAGGTGCTTCTGTGTCAGTTCTGCTCTCCTGTCCAAACAGGTATAGAAGAAATAGAGAAGGTTTCAAAAAGGAATCCCTACTCTGAAGATGGAGCTGCTTAACCTGCTCATTTTAGAAAGAGTGTAAGTTTAAAAGACTTGAAAGATTTTCAGAAGAGGGGGAAATTTAAGCTGCATGGCTTACAGTATTTCCTATTTCAAGACAATGGAATTGAAGAAAATTTCCCATTAAAAGGATGGATATAGAAACACTAGCATTTACAGCACAGGAAATCATTACAGTTCCATGTTATAAGCAGAAGATGAGCACTGATACTTTATATACAAACCATAACAGAAATTTTTGAATAAAAGGTAGAATAACAAACAAACTTGAACACCTTAAACAATATCTAATTAATATAAGATCAAATGGAAAGCTTTTACCTAGGAACAGAGATAAATAAAATATACTTCTCTATTTGACTGGAAAAAAGAAATATGTCTTACTGAAAATGAGTCATGTTCATATGGGCACACTCTAATTTTATATTTTATGTATTCTGATCCTTCACCAAATCTTTCAACCTTTTTCTCCTACTGACTGCTGTTCATATTGGGGCTGGTCAGGTGCCTTAGAATCAAACTGTTGCTCTTGTGATCTCTTACTTTATCTCCCAAGTAAATGATACTACTTAGGGGAGGTCTTAGGATGTATTTTGCATATATATATATATATATTCACAGAGGGATTGGGTTCTTGCTTTTCTGAAATATACTTGCTGTAAAAACAAGGAACATAATGTCTTGAAAAACAAGATGATGAATAGTATGAACAAGAGAATATGAATAGAAGAGCAAATAAATGATTTTATATATCCTTAATAGTTTATATCTATAATCCTCTGATGCTGCCAAGATTTCTTACATTAGATCAGGAGGTTTAGAAAAATGAAAGGAAAAAATCTTTCATTATGTAGCATGAAAATAGAAAAATAGAAAGGTTGTTCCCTTTTTTTCTTTTGGGTTAGAATGTTCCTACTGAAGTTTAGAGTGGGTTTTTTTTGAAAGAAATAAATATTTATAGCTTGGAAACTGTGATTGTCCTCTGTGCGGGGATTCTGGATTGAAATCTTATATCAAGTTATAACAGGCTAAATGATCACAAAATTACTTTCATATTTTAATATAAGTAGGTTTTTAAAAATGAATATAGGGAAGCATCCAGTTGAATCCAGATGGCCTCACCCATCCATTTCTGTGAGCACCTGAGGAATGACTTGATGGCAATATTCAATAGTGTGTGAGGTTTTGTCTCTTCACATTGCTGTGTTTCTTGATACACTTGTGTTTAATTCTCATTTCCCCTTTTCTCTGAAAAAGTTTGGACTTTAGAAGAAAGGTGGTGAATCTGCACACTGTGAGTGTAACTTCCTGCCTGGGAGCAGAGACTGCCAGAGGAACAATGCTGACTCAACACAAACCCCAGCAGCTTTTGTTCCTCGCCACTTTTAAAATGTCAGGCTGTGCCTTGCCAAATGGCAGATCCTGGAGCACATCTTCCCAGTCCTCTGGTTTGCTTTCCCGCTTTATGGGCTGTGATGCAATCTGCTCAAACACACAAACACTGAGGTAAAGCTGACTTCAGTATGTTTTACTCTTGTTCAGCCTCTCTCAACAGATTATCAGTACCAGTCCCTCACCAACCACTGGTCTTTCTTCAGAACAGAACCAGTTTCCTTTTCTCTGTTGTAATTGTCCTTGTTACACTCTGGTAGATTTGTATATTCTGAGATGTTTTATACAGCAGAACCACAAGATATATTTGTCTTGCTCCTGAACAAGGAAGGAAGGAAAGTTGGAAAATTGAGGCTGCATGTTCAAACATTCCGGTATTGGGGAGTACCAGAATGCTTGACTGCAGCCATCCTTACATATAGATCATAGCTTAGTGAGTAATTGGATTCTGCTGCTTAGTGGAGCAGCCCTCATTTCTTCCACTTTGCTCAAGTCTCAGTATCCTTTTCAGGCTCCCTTCTTTGCGTGGCTTTGCTCTAGCTGTGTCTGCTGGCCTTGGGGTTCCACCGTTCTCCCTCACTGTTGTGGCTTTGTTCTACTCCAGTTCCCTGCATACATTTTCAGACCCAGTCGTTCATCTACATTTGAGTCAGAGTAATAGAAGCAAAATCCCACAACTTCATGTGGGTGTCCAGGGTTTTCACTACCTGTAACAGCAGCAATTTTGCTGCAGATGTAATACTGGGGAAGGTATGCCACACCAGCCTCTCCTGGAGGTATGGGAAATGAAAATTTTCAAAGTCCATATGCAAAAACTGATGAAAAACTTCCACCAGAGTTCCTTTTCTTGTCCCTGTGCTCTAAGATTTTTGACCTCTTTAAACTACCATGGAGAAAGTTTTATCAAAGTAAACATCAGAATTTTGCCAGAATGCCTGTAGGGTGCACACTTTATGGGGTGCAAACTTTCACAGGCTAGTGGGATGCAAAATGAGGCAGTATTCCTCATCAGTTTAGTTTTCCTCACTAGCAGTAATTGAAAGTGCAGTATTTTCCAGTTACAGTTTTTTTTCTTCCTAGAATTGTGTGTTTTCTTTCCCAATTTTTTTCAGATGTTACTGTCAGTTGGGTAATTATTCCTGCATATAGTCAAGAATAGAGCAAAAGAAAGAATAGGTGTCTCCTGCAGAATGCAGATCTGACTTTCTACAGCTTATTTTTTTTCTTTTCTGTGGAATTTCAGGCATGGAAAATTCTGTTTCTTTCTGACTCCAGGGTCATAGTTACTTGATGAAACTATGTGTGGTCTCCCAGCAGATTTTTCACAAAACTGCAGTGCACTCTGGCTTTTTTCATCATGTATTGATACAGACATATCTTGCTCTTCTTTTTTACTTCGTTTATTTATTTTTGCAAATGAGACAGTAACCTCATCTTTTGGTAAAAATAATGATTCTGAGTTATAAGGTATGTCTTAAAATCTTACCTGTTACACCTTATATTTCCATGGCAAACTTTTATACAGTAGAAAAACTAGCTTAGGAAGCAAAGTTTACTCATTAATGTATTATTTCAAAATTACTCATGTGACATGACACAGTTCCTTATTTGAAGCTCAGAACTTCCCTGTATCCATCGGGTCTTAAAAAGGGTTTGTTAATCCATTTCAGTGCAGTGGGGTTTTCTTGCAAGGCACTGACTTGGTCTTTAGGACCAATACGAGGTGAAGGGAAGAAAGGAGTGAAATATTTGCCATGTCTCTCTACTTGCAGCTGATTTTTCTTCTCTCCATTAGTACATCTCTTCAAATGTCTGGTAAGTCTTTGTCCTCTGCTTAGTGTGGGGGTTTTCAAGTTCTTTAACATGTGTTCTTGTTATCTCCCTTAGTGGGCAATGAATTTAGATCTAGTCACAGCATATCATTTGAAAATGAGGTTTGGTGATGCCTGCATAGGCATTCTCTTTCCTTAACCCAGGTTTCAATGCGGTATATGAGTGAAAGGAATATGCCAGCAGAGGTGGCCATAACCTTGTCAGTGCTGATTCTTGAGAAAGCTGAATGCAGACAAAAGCTGACAAAAACTTTACTCCATTGGAGGATAGAAGAGTTCAGTACAGAGCACTTCAGCTGAGTGAAGTCTCAGCATGCACAGAACTACTGGCTGATGTGTGCTTTGAGTTTTTGGCCGCTCTTTTAGACCATAGCATGCTGATCAGTGAATATTGAAAACTTGTTTCCAAGCCGAGAGCTTTAGGAAGGACCTTAACATCTCTCATCCATTAGATTTCACACCCTCCTACTGCTGAGAGGAAAAAAAAAAGACACTGTGTCTTTTCCATGGCAAGTTCCCAGCTAGAGAACTCTGGAAGTCCAGTACTATTGCTTGAATGGCAGCAGGGACCATCCAATGCATCAATGATGTAATCCACCACAGGCAATTCCTTCTGGGCATGCTTTTGGGTGAGACCAAGCCAGCTCTATCCCATCCTCTGCTAACCTGCCCAAGAACCACTGCAGCCAGAGAGCTCTGTCAGGGAAAATATTATCTGGCTTGTTCTGGTCTGTAGCCTTTCAGAGCAACAATACCAAGGCTGCTCAAGCACTCCCTGTCAGCTTTGGGATTGGAGGGTTGTGAAGGCCCAGTTAAGTACGCTGGCCTTGGCAAGAAACCTTGGGTAAAGGTCAATGGCACTGCCCAGTGAGTTGGGTGATGTTGCCTGTCACCTAGAAGGGAGCAAAGGGATGCAAGCTGAGATGCAAAAACAGTGAAGATTTGGAGGAGGCTTTTTGTTGAAGTGGACTTTAAGAAACAAAACCCTGATGTTCAGTGTCTCACATTTCTATTTACAAATCTAGTTATTAATAGCACTTAGGACATTGGTGTACTTTAACTGTTCTTAGAACTGATGATGCTGCAAGTTGTGGCTTCCCTCCTGAGAAACCTACAAGTAAAACTCTGTGAAGAAATGAATTTTTGCCCAGCTGCTAAAAATTTCCAAGATAATTAACCAAAAAAGAAAAACACACTTTCTTGGTGAGCTGAAAACCAGTGTTTTTCTGGACCAAATATAAAAATTATTTAATTTTGAATATGCAAATAATTTTAATAGCTCTGAAGCAAAAAAGTACTCTTACATGCAGAATTAAAGCCCATTTAAATATGATTTTGTGGAACTTTGAAGAAATGATGAAATGTAATGAAGGTCATTTTTGACATGCTTTTTGAGACCACTGTGGTTTCAGGAGGGATATGAAGAAGAACAATATCTATTGAAAGAGCTGTATATTCAGCTCTTGTGTTTTTTCATTTTAAGAATATTTTCATAAATATCCTTCATATCAGTGATTAACTTTGATTGATTTATCTCTCTGTGGACTATATATACTATTTTGGGGTTTTTTGGTTTGGTTTGGTTTTGTTGGTTGGTTTGGGGTTTTGTGGTTTTTTTTTTTCTTTCTTTTTTTTTTTTTTTGTTGTTTGTTTTTTTTTTTTTTTCTTTTTTTTTTTTGTTTTGTTTTTTTTTGGTGTTTGGTGGTTTTTTTTCTTTTTTTGGTGGCAGACTGTCATATAGCAACTAATTGCCTTTATCTCCTAAGAAACCTCTCCTCAAGTGTTTGCATTACAATTTTATTTTATAGGTAGGGGAATATTTTCAATCTATAATGAAGATAACAAGCTCTGTGCCCAAGCTCAGAACTCTAGCTCAGTCATAACCACCACGTGTGATGAGCATGATGAGTTTCAGAAGTTCAGGTGGGTCTCTGCCACGCAGCTGCTGAGCGTGGCACTCAAGCTGTGCCTGGGAGTGCTCGCCAAGGACGACGAGGCTGCCGTCACCTTGGAATCCTGCAACAGGACAAACGAACTCCAGTGGTGGGAATGCAGAAATGAGACACTTGCAACCCATGGCAAGGATTTGTTTCTCAGCTATGGCAAGGGGAAGGGGAAGAAAATGAGGCTGTCCAAAGCATCCAGCAAAGGGAGCAGGTGGAAAATCCATGGAAGTGCAGACAGCGTGTGCTCTCAGCGCTATGAGGGTGAGTACTGAAATTCCATCTCTATTTCTTGGTGACTTGACTGCCCCTTCCTACAAAGCATGCCACTGCCTTCTTGACAGGCAGAACCATTATCATAGGGTGAGTCAACAGAGGAACTAATTATAAATAGGATGTAGAAATAAAAGGTGAATATATCAGTATACTCTTCAGCAAATATAGCTGTATACATTTCTGCATAACTTATAAAGGGCAATTCTTCCAAATGATAGAATAAAAGGCCCATGATGCAAACATAAGGAAGAATGGGAATTCTGTTTGTGCAACAACAGCAAAAGGAAATCTATGACTGCTTTTAAAATGTCTGATCAATTTGTAGAAGAGATGCTTGTGTTATATTTAGTTTTTATTATTGCTTTTATTTGTTTGACCATTAATAATCTCTAAGAAGTGAAAATCTAGTTTAGATAGAAGGAATCCACACAATTAACATTATTTACCTAGTGTTTTCCAGGCCTAGTAAAAACAAAAAGTAGAAAAAAAAAAAAACAAAAGGAAAAATGGTGCAAAATGGTTTAGGATGCAATGTTTTATCATCCTGGAAAAAGACCCCTAGAGAGTAAGACCTCCTCTTCCTACAATTTTATGACTCTTGGGCTACGTAGAAAGGGCATTCAGGATCAAGTAATCAATCTCCTTTCTGTTGTGACACTGGTATGTTGGGAATTTAAATAACAATAGAATAAATTTTTGTTGTACACTACAGCTGTTGCACAGGAACCAAGTTTGTCATAAGTTTATACAGACAAATCAGAGTGGAGAGTGATGGAAGGGTAACTTCCTAGCAGAGTCCTTGCAAATTTAAGATACAGTTTCCTCTCATAAAGACTAATAAAAATGTTGTGATACCTCCTTTCCAAGTTTTTTTCAATAATGCAGGGGGAAAAAAAAAGAGAATATATATATTATCTAAGGACAGAAGTATGTATGTCATGGGAAAAGCTCAGTCACAGGGACCTCTGACACAATAGTCCAGAAAGCAATGGCATGACAAAGTTAAACAGAAATTAGTTTGAGGCCCAATTAAGTGTTTGAGAGTCTAAGTTCTGAATGTTTTGCCATAGCCATACCTGATTGGCACAACAGCCCTTTAGAGGTTTGGAGAAACAAAGAACTGGTGTGTTGAGCCCTGCATGACTCAGCTTTGCCTGATGGAAAACTGGCTGTGAGCGTCACTGTGGTGAGCATCTGATGCCAGCTGACTGTTGAGTATTGATGTCTGCTTTTCTCCATAGATACCTATACCCTGGGAGGAAATGCCTTTGGTGCACCCTGTGTGTTCCCTTTTAAGTACCAGGGGAAATGGTATGCTGAATGCATCCCTGGAAGGGATGATGCAGACTCCCTCTGGTGTGCAACTTCTCCAGATTTTGATAAAGACCACTTGTTTGGAAACTGCCCACTAAAAGGTAATTTATTTATAAAAATCTCAGGAGAGCTGTTAAGAAAAAGTGTCATCCACTGTCATGGTCAAAATGTTCTTGGGATGTGGAAGTAGCATTGGACAGTGAGCTGAATTCTGGCTCATCTAGTTCACTGGTGAGCTGTGCAACAAGGACATGAGGCATCAACAAGGACATGAGCCATCTGTTCTGCACTGCCACTGTCCTACAGTGTCCCCAAGACTGGTACTCACAGGGAGTATTCTGAGGGTGGTGACTGGGACTGACGGATAAACAAAGGGGAAACCCCTAGGACTTTTGTCTTCCTTTTCAAGACAAAAGGAAGTGCAGTGGATGAGGAAGGTGAGATTTATCAGGAGACTGTGGTGGGTAATGGATGGAGGGCTTTAGTGAAGGGAAGGGGGCAGGACACACTGAAGACAGTGACCTTCACCTGCCCTCAGTGCTTCCATACACAAATTCCCTGCCCCTTCATCCCCAATTCACATGTTGTAATTTCTGTTTTATTGGGTGGTCTGGAAGAGCATAAGACCGATCTCAAGGTAAGAAATGGGTGTGGGGACCAAAACTTCTATATGGTGAAGAGAGAAATACTCGTAGAGGTAGAATTTATCAGTGAGTGGGTTAATGTGGACTGAAATGTGAGAGAAGTAGATGAGTTACATAAATAAAGAGGAACGAGGTCAATGTAGAAAAACTAGGTTTGTAAGGATAAACAATTCCTAATGTGATTGAAACATTTTTAATACTGAATGGACAAAAGTATATTTATGTGAAGAAAAAGGTATGTAAAATTATCAAATCACACAGTTATATAGTTTTAGTCTGAAGCAAAGATTTTATTTTCTGGGTTAGTAAACATGATTATCTTGTCAAATTGCTGGTATCATCTTTTCTAGACACCACCCACAGAAAGTTTTGGAAAACAAATCCTGTGACAGAAACACGCTATCAGATAAACTCAGAGTCACTTTTGACATGGCACCAAGCAAGAAAAAGCTGCCAGCAGCAGGATGCAGAATTATTGAGCATCACAGACCTTCGTGAAGAAATGTATTTATTAGGTAAAGTAAAAATACACTAAAATTAAAAAAAAAAAAAAAATAAAAAAGTACTGTTTAAAATGTAAGTCATATCCAAGGCTTTAACATGGACACTTATATTTCTCTCTTAAAATAGGTCCCAGTGACATTCTTACAAGAGTTGTTCTTCTCACAGAACCTTATATTAAAATAATGAAAATAATCTAACTTATACTAAAAATACTAAAAAAAATATATCACTTGTGTTTTAAAATATTATTTCAAGTTTTGTTGAATAATTTTAAAAAATCAGTGGCATTTAAAACCTGACTGTTTTGGCCATTTAGGGCTCACTAGTGACCTGGGCGTCAATGCAAAGCTCTGGATTGGTCTCTATGATGCACTTGACAGTGGCTGGAAGTGGGCTGGGGGAAGTCCTTTCAGATACCTCAACTGGGCTCCAGGTAAGTGCACTTTTCTTAAATGATGATCAACATCTGGGTCAAAATTTCCTCCCCTTCTCTCTCCTTCTCTCCTCTTCCCATCACAGTGATGCTCCCTTGTCACACCTCTTGGGATTTATTACTCTAGAGAAAAATACCCCTGTGGCTTTGCAGCTGCAAAGGTCATGCACACACCCTCCTGTGAAGAGGTGAAAAGTTTCATTGTTAACAGAGGGATTCTGTTGCTTTTTTTAAAGGAAATCCCTCAGTGGAATCTGGAAAAATATGTGGGACCTTCCAAGGTAGGAATGGCAAATGGGAAAACCAGCTGTGTGATCGGAAACTGGGATATATCTGCCAAAAGAGAAACACCTCCTTGGATTCTTTCACCATTGCCTCAGGTACGCTGGTCAATAGCTAGGGCTGCTTTTACAGTCAGTGAGAAATATTGTGAGGATGTCATACATGAAAAGGGAACATATTGTCAAAACACACTGCTTACACTTGTTGGCCTGGGTCAAATATTAAGAAGACTTTAATTTTCTGGCTCATTTTAAAGATGATGTCTAAATGTTGTTCATCATTTGGAAAAGAGCCCAGGGTACTGAAGAATGCAGGATTAGGTGTTTAGCCATGTTATCCAGACCATGAAATATTGATAAAATCAACTGATCTGATATACACTCTAAACCTATGTCCTGCTAAAAGATGTGAGCTAGAGTTCATGCTGCCCTGCTCTCTGTGACCCTTTTTGTTCTATTCTGAAAGGAAAAAATCAGACTATGCATCTGGAACATTTCCGCTGTGGAGCTCTCTTTTTACTTGAGGCAGATTAGGTCTTAGCTATGTGAAGAAATAGGTGCAGTTGCTTAACTGGGAATTCCCAGCGCACAACTAACTTCACAGCACCTCGCTCCCCTAATCTATGAGTATCTGAGATTATACAGCTCAGGGGAGCATGCATATCCTGTATCCTTCTGGCTGTATCCAGGCAGCTCACTTGAACAGGTTTCTGACCCTGCTAACCTTCAAACCATGTCTGGATGTTGCTCAGGGGAATGTAATTTGCGCAGGTCCAAACCATGTCCAGAGAACATCAGACAAAGCAGTTGTCCACACACTAATTCTGGGCACACATCCTCCCCTCTTCAGTTTGCTCTGTAGGTGCAGAGCATGGGAACTTTCCAAGCAATGGAAGATGGGCTGGCCATACTGAATTCATACCAAGAAATCAGCGTTGAACAAAGTGTGTGGCATTTCTGTGCAGCTGGAATGCCTGGTATAACATTTCTGGTACAATGTGGTTGTGTCTGGACTCTCTGATATGATTTGGGCTGTGCAGGAGCTCCAACTGGCTCCTGAGCACCTGCTGCTTCCAGAAAAAAAATATAAACAGCTACAGAATTCACCAGGATAGAGTCCCTGAGTAGGAAAAGAGGCCCTTTTCTCTAGAACTTGGCTGTTCCCAGCCAAAGGAGGAATTGAATGAGAATTTGTGCCCTGCACATTTGCATGCCAAATTACTCAGTATTTATTTAATTCTGTAAAACAGTTTTTTTGGGAGCTTGAAGGACAAATAGGAGGGAAAATTTTGTATTTTAGTCTTTGTACCCTCAGATTTTGGCTTCTCTCCTCTTTCAGTATGTGCTCCAATATTTCAAATTCATATCGGTGCAGGTAATTTTTTTTTGATGTAAATAAAACAATGAAAAAGAACTTTTCATTAATAACATAATTCTTTTAGGTGATTCAAAGCATTTTAAATGCCCCAGGGAATGGGTGGCCTATGCAGGTCATTGCTACAGAATTTATAGAACACCAAAAATATGGAAAGAAGCCCAGTCTTCCTGTAGAAAAGAGGATGGAGAGCTGGCGAGCATTCATAATATTGAAGAGTACAGTTTTACAGTGTCACAGCTCGGGTACAGTGAGTATTCCTGAAGATCGCTTTCTTTCTTTTTTTTTTAATCTGGGATTATGCTCTTGCTATTATTCATTTAATCATTATAACCATGGTCTTATTTTTTTTTAAGTTCTTCAGTCAAAATTGGGTGTGAGATGTAATTATTCCATTCTATGATATATCCATACCTACAATTAACTTTGTGTTCCCAGAGCCAGATGATGAACTCTGGATTGGTCTAAATGACTTCAGGGTTCAAATGTACTTTGAATGGAGTGATGGCACACCTGTGACTTATACCAAATGGCACCATGGACAGCCAACCCACACTTGGAATAAGGCAGATTGCATCCTTATGAAGGGACAGGTAAAAATACCTTCCCCCTTTCATACTTTCTTCCATCCTTTTGCCTCCTAAAATGAAAACGTTCATGATTAAAAAGAAAAAGAAATTATGAACTTGGTTTAATTTAGGATATTTTACTGTGGAGGGATACTTAAAACCAGATCTAGAAAGCTGTGTGATGCACCAGAAGCAGTGCACTGCATGGAGACTTTGTCTTCTCTGAGACAATTCCCATCTGAAATTGGTTGAAATCATTCATCATCCACATGGAACATGACTGGTCATAGACAAATAGATTCTTGGAGCACAGATATTCTCATTTTTTCTCTAAAACTACTAAAATATATGAGTTTTAGAGTTACTTTGGAGGCACAAACCCAGATTTTATTTTGCTTTCTACTCATTATTAAAAAAAGGTGTAATGTTGTGGAAAAAGACTTACACAAGACATTTTTTCATATTTTATGTTTGGTTTATCAAACATTTCCTTGCCATAGTCATCATTATATGACCATAATAGATGCTATGCTGGTGAGAATAGAGAGGAACCTAATGTTTCTTTCCTGCTCTCCTCAGTCCCTGAATCTTTAATACCTCACCTCTGAGGAAATGTGTCCCTTACTGTATGTATTTGTGAGTTTTAGAGAAAAAAAGAAGGCAAGGAAGAGAGCTGAAACAGTCTCAGCCATAGGAACACTGAAGGGTTCTTTCTGAGAATGGATATTCTTGTTGGACCTGAACTGTCTCTAGCTTTCACTTCTCTTTATGGTTTCTTACAATATTTAGGATGGATCCTGGGCTGACAGTGCTTGTGAAATGAAATTTGGCTACGTCTGTAAAAGGAAACCCTTGGCTGAAGAAGCAGGGGAGGCTGAAATTACTTACCCAGGCTGCCAGAAAGTAAGTGCGAAACAAAAGCAGTAAAAGGTGATTGGATATTACTTTCACTCCCATGATAATAACTATGATGGAAGTAAATTATTTTGACTGTTCTTGGTGGAGTCTAGAAAACTGCTAATTTCATATGTATTGATACTTAGACCGATAGGGAAACTTCTGCTTTATTTAACTGAAATGTAGATTGACTCATTTTTTTATTCACTTACAAGTGTATTTCACTCAGCTGTCTCCTGCTGCAGAACTGATCACTGCATGCATAAAAGCTGCTCTCTGCAGAGCGATCTTTTCAGGGTGTAACACACGAGTCAAGGGTTGTATGCCTCCTCAGTTCTATCAGTCTGCCACAGGAATCAGGAATATTTGAGCTGACTGTTTTGCAGATTGTAAACTCTTGTAACAGCTGCTTATGCACTGAGAAGGCAGAGGAAACTTTACACAGGGAGCTGCAAAGTGGTTGTGGCTGCCAGCCCCAAGGCATTACCACGGCTCACTGTTTGCAAAGACCCCTGGTGTGTCCTGTATCAAGGGACAAGACATGGAGTTATGGTCACTAAAGCGATGTTTGATTATCCTCCCGGTTCCTTTCTTGGCCTTTGGGATCGGTTTTGACTTGGGGTGTGGTACTAATGTGGCTTTTGGAAGTGCACAAAGCCATGCGATCTGACAGCCTCTCTGCACATCTCTGCTTCTACACTGCCAGGGCTGGATGAAGCATGGCTTTTACTGTTACTCCTTGGTGCAGTTGCCAACAACATTTTCAGATGCAAAAAAAGTTTGTGAAGAAAACAAAGGTTACCTGGCTACTGTAAGAGACAGGTATGGAAACACAACTCTCATCCTCTAATGTATATAACAAGGATGGATGTGCTGAACAGAAATTTATTCTTACCTAGCAGTTATTCATAATGTCTATCTAGTGTGATACCAATCTTTCCCAGGAAAATTTAAGGTAGAGCTGATGAAGTATTTCATAATACATCAGGGGCTTTTAGGTCATCAATACAAACATTCAGGCTATTGTTACTACACACACTGTTGTCACCTCTGGAAATTAAAAAATTGGGTCACCTGCACAACTCCAGATTGGCAGATTGTTTTAAAACTTTTTGAACTAAAAATAAACAGATAAACATGAAACTATTTATTTCTCTCGGATTCAAGCTTTTCAGCCTTTTTTTTTTCATTCTTTGCAACAGCCAGATCTGGATGAATATTAGAATAAAAGATTTTTTTTTTCCCCACAGTTACAAGATTTAAAGATCTAGAAGCTCTTATTGAACTTTATCATAAAGCTCAGTAAAACACTGTAGCTCTTATTTATACAGAATAAGAAATATATACGCATTACTTTAAGTAATGGCTTGTGTTCATTGCACAGTATAAAAGGTGAATAGAATCATCCTAAATTCTAGATATAATTTACTTTGGCAAAACATAAGGGAAAAATTATTTAGTATGATAATTATACCTATAGAAGTAAGATAATTAACCGTGCTTCACTTCATTCGTACTGACAAATCACCTTAGCCTTATCAGATTTGCTACCATTAACTGTTTGAAGAAATGCACAAATTCTGATAAAATGTGATACAATAGTTTGGTGCTTACTCTTCGCAGATATGAACAAGCTTTTCTGACCTCCATAATTGGATTCAAACCAGAAAAATACTTCTGGATTGGTCTTTCAGATGTGGAAGAACAGGGGACATTCAGGTGGGCTAGTGGAGATCCTGTCACCTTCACTCACTGGAATGTGGGAATGCCTGGTAAGTGCCATGGGGCCATTGAGTTCCTGCTCTGGGGAATGACAAGGTGAAGGTTTGAAAGCTAAAAAGTGGTTTAGGAACTCTCTGCATAAAGCAGCAAAAAGGATAATGCTGCTTTCTATTTGTGCTAAAGGGATAGATCAGGGATTGCGGCAACTCCCTCTAGAAGATCACTTGGGACTGCACAGGTCTGTGGGTATCACTAGGTGTTTGTTGTTTGATGGGTATTTTTAAGTAACTCCTAGCATAACATAAAAGAAACTTACATTACAAAAAATTTTTAATGATTTAATAGGAAGGCATACGAGCTATTGTGAGCCACTGGTATCCAAACACAGCGGGAACAGGTTACTCTTAAATAAGCAGCAGATATTTTGAGAAGATGTAGTCATCAATAAGATTTAACAACTTTATGTTTTATGAAGGGGAGGAGACAGGCTGTGTGGCCATGGCAACAGGACGTTCAGCTGGATTATGGGATATTTTGAACTGTGAAGAGACAAACACGTTTCTCTGCAAGCAGCTGGTGGAGGGAGTCACCCCCCCTCCTCCTCCCCCAACAACATCCCCTCTCCTGTTTTGCCCAGAGGGATGGCAGTCTGTTTCTCAGAGCAGCTTCTGCTTCAAAGTAGGTGTTTCGTTTCTGAATGCAAATGTTTGCCATTTAAATAAGAATATATTTTGTTCATGCATGGGAAGTGGATTTTACCCTGCCTATTTGACAGACAGTCTGTGATAACGTGCCCAGACATCCCCAAGAGGTATGGTTGGGAATGTTGGAAAAAATCTATATGTGTATGAAGTGAAGTTTGGAGCCACAGGAACTCTGAGATGACAGGAAAAGCAATAATCAAATTTGATAGACAACCACAGGTCGAACGGTTGAACAATTAAATAGTCAGTAATAGAATGAGACCAGAAGATCAGAAGCAAGATAGAAGCACATATTTGTGTTTTTAAATATCTGTAATATACAATAGAGTATTTAATTGCCCACTTTCTATAGATTTTTCAGGGAGGAAGGGAAAAAATGCAAACGTGGTTTGAAGCAAGAGATTTTTGCAGAACTATTGGAGGAGATCTTGCATGTATCCACAGTGAAGAAGAACAAAACCTGATAGCTAGACTGTAAGTATCTGCAAAGTCCATCATTTAAATGGAAGAAGAAAAAATTTTAAAAAGTACTTGTCTGAAAGACATAAAGGATTTCTGGTGATCAATTTCTACTTTACAAAAATGGTGTAAAAAGTGGCAGAAAAAAAAATGGGTAAAAAGAGGAAAAGGTTTTCTTGACATGCCTCTGGGAAGGTGATGCCATAAAAAAAAAAAAGGGTAAAAAGAGGTGAGCAAAAGGTTTTCTTGACACGCCTCTGGGAAGGTGATGCCATGCACTAAAGTTGCCTGAACATAAACAAAATTGAGAGAAGTATCATCAAAATTGGTTTTAACTGAAGTTAATTCAAAAAGATAAAACAGATCTTCTTACCTCATTTGTAGCTGATCAGTAGATAAAATACTCTTGATTAAAATAATGTTTTGTGCTGGTTTCCTACCTTAAGTAAGGGGCAAAATTGGAAGACTAAGAAAAGCCTGACATATTGATATGCTTGTATAAATGTGTAAATCAAGTCCATGAGTGCCTAAGCAACTTAGTGGAACCAAGACCTTTAAAAATATTTTCTTTTAACTCAGTTTTTGTGGACTTATGGCATTTGTGATCTTTCCCATAAAGTTCTGTGTTTCACTGTTTCCGGGCGCATGTAGTCCCAGGCTGGTTTTCCCCACATGACAATTAAATGATTACTTTTTATTGTCTCAAATTATACCTAGAGTATCAAGTGTGCTGACAATAATGTAATGCTATACATTCCACTTCTCTATTTCATGCTGTGTCTGATTCTCTTTATTTGTAATCATTCAGAGACAGAGGTTATATTCACTATTCTTTCTGGATGGGTTTAAGTGCCTTGGACTCTGATAGTGGATTTACATGGAGTGATGGCTCACCAGTGAGTAAATAATTTGCTATTTCAGATTTTTGACCCTTTTTTAAAATGTCTCTCTTGGCAGAAAACTCTCATATCTCCTATATAAAATGCAAGTAACCTTAAGTCTTTAGTACTTGATTCCTTTGTAGGAATTAGTCTTAAATCTTCTAATAGTTCATAGTTACAGATAAAAATACAGAATTTACAGTGATAAAAGGTGATGGAGTCTAGCTCCTGTTTCAAGCAAGTCTGATTGTGCTAATCTCTATATTCCCATTTGTCATTTGCTGCAATAAATAATTTTATACACCTACACCAGCTCAGCTTTGCTGCCCTCATTGTCTTACGTAGATCGAGATCTGCCAGGCCCAAGGCCATATGGCAGAGCCAATGGATTGTCTTGGGTTGGAACATCTGAGCAGGACAAACAACCCAGAAATCAGAGAACATATTTCTTTTTAGAGCTTGACATGAGAACATCATCTCTCCTGGTAACAAATGGGGCAAGAGTTTCCTGGTTTGCTAACACGGCTTATAAACACGCAGATGAATTGTTATTCTACTCAAGTGTCATGCACATCTCCTTAAAAGGTCTGGCATTAAAGAACAAAATGGACCATGAAATCAAATGGAGTACATTCTTTAGCAGAATTATTGTTTCCTTTTAAAAGGAAAATAGTAACACAGTTGTGTTTTCACTACAGGTAAATTTTGAAAAATGGTCACATGGAGAACCAAACAATTATGATGGGAATGAAAAATGTGGCGTGTTTACTGGCTATCTCAACATGAACTGGAATGATTTATTTTGTGAACACATGCTGGACTTTGTTTGCCAAATTAAAAAAGGTAAGATAACTTTCTCTCTTTAGCACCTTTGAGAGGTAAATAAGAACATCCTTCCCAGGTCAGATCACACTATCTGCATGTGTTAGAGACAGCTGTGCCATCAATCACAATAAAACAGTTTATACCTATAATTTCAGTAAAGGCAGTTGAAAACTATTAATTAATCCATAAAATACACAGGCAAGTTTGGAAGGTATATGTAGTATGCTGGGGAAGAGAAACACAGCAGCCTAAAGTTGGCCAGTTGCTGTAAGGTTAACCTATGATGAGCTCTAACATGCTGCTTGCTGAATGTAGCCCTTGTTTTTTTCAGATACTCTGAGAAATTCTGTGACAAAAATAAGCATGTACTGAGTAACCCTTAAGATTATTGTTTGTAATTAAAATGCTCCTGTGTAAATATAATTGAGAGACAGCTGAGAAACATACTCAAATATTGATTTGTATTGCAGGAACCTCACCGAAACCAGAGCCTAATTCCACATTCAGTAAGTCTTGTGCTTCCAATGAAAGAAAATTAATTAACATGTAATGAGGTTAATTTCTATTACAGGTAATTAATGTTTTCATTTGCAGATTATGAATATGTTGTTGGTGAGGATGACTGGATCATATACAAACACAAGGAATACTACTTCAGCAAAGAAGCAATGTCTATGGAAAGAGCCAGAGGGTTTTGCAAGAAGAATGGTGGTGACCTTGTTGTCATTGAGAATGAAACTGAAAAAAATTTTCTTTGGAAATATGTAAGAAATATGTTTGCTTGAAAAGTGCACCATTTTCTGTGAACTGAGGCACATTTTTTCAGCTGGTTTGTGAAATATTAGAAAGTGATCCCCATCATAAAAAAAAAAAAAATCACTTCCACCTTTCATCCTTTCATTGGCTTATCTACTTAAAAGCTTTATTATAATAATTATTTTAATAACTTGCTATACATAGACAAATTCTCAGCTTCCTTTTAGGAATGCTCTCAACTTTTTAGGAATGCTTTGCAACTTTGAAAGATTTTGCTCTGTTTAGCTGAAAGCTGCAACTACTAATTATGTTCTTTTCTAACTCATTCTTTTCACAGAATTCAATAAAAGCTGTTTGTCAAAATAGATCCCATATTTGCAGCAAAGGTTTAAGTTAGGATATTGTCTTATAGGAAAAGAATGCCCTGGTGATGATATACTGTTTTGGAATCAAATAAAATCAAATTTTATTACATTCTTTCCTCCACATGACCAAGTACAAACCCCCAAAATTAACTGGCAGCCCTTCAGCAAATTCTCACTATGTTTTCCAAAACTCTCAAAAATATTGTTATAAGCCTGCTTAAGAGCTCATTCTTGCCTTCTTAACATAGTTTTTTTCTCCATTTTTTTCAGATAATTTGCAATTTTTTTTGGTTGTTGTTTTTGGTTTTGTGTTAGTTTTTTATTTTTTTTCTTTCCCCTAGTTATATACTGAATATTGGAGGAAAATTTTGCATTTTTGCAGTTTGGGCATGTAATTCCAGCAACTCCCTGAACATTGCATACTCTGCCATTGACCAACAGAAACTACAGCATTTCTGGAACTTTTTTTGATTTTACTTGAAATATATTTTATTACAGCTAAGTAAATTTGTTTTTTGTTTTAGATTTTCTATAAAGACTGGGGGAACAACTTCTACATTGGCTTAAGTGTGAGCCTTGACAGGACGTTCCGGTAAGTAAAAACAAATTAATTTTGTCAGACTCATAATGTATCCATGTTTGACATGGCTGGCTCTAGGAGATAGTTGAAATTCAATGACTGACACAACCTGTAGACAGGCTTATCTCCTCACATACTTTTTGAAATGGAATTCTGCTCTTCAGCAAAGCACTTCTCCCATCATATTTCTACTATCTATTTCTACTTCTTTTGGTTCTTTACTCTGCTTTTGTGTTCTGAGGCTGAGACGTTGGATCACAATAAGTCAGGCATCATCATCTTTTCTTTGTTAGATGAAAGAAAAATTTGATTGGAGGTCTCCAACATATTCCAGACAGTATTTGTAGGTATTACTTAATGTTGAAATGATCAAAGAAAAAGAACCCTATAAACCTGCAGTGAGAGGCACCAAAGGGGTTTTTTAGAGGTGAAATTTCAATCCTGGAGAGCCCTTGTCTGGTTTTCCAGATGGTTGTACTCTCAGAGTTCAGGGCAGGACAGCTTCAGGTGACATGGAGTTGTTACTCTTCTACCAATGTTTTTGGAAACAAAGTGCCCTGGAATTATCTTAAATGTCCCCTGGAGCCTTGGATGCATTGCAGACATGTCTCCTGTGGCGTTCTTCTCTCCCACTGCATCTTTTTCTAGTGCATTATTTTGGGATTCAAAGCTTGGTCAGATGTGTCTCAGCCTCTTCATATTAGTCTTTCCTCTGTTGTCACAGGTTGCCTTTGTTGGCCACAAACCACAGAGACTCTGTAGTCTCAGCTCCTGGAGATTCTGCTTTCTACATCACATTCACTGCTCAGATGATGGTTGTTTTCCCAGTCCTCCCTTGTTCCCTCACTAGTTTCATTCTCTTCCCTGTTGGATGAAGGTGCCACTATTTGCTTTGTATTCGTTCTCCTGGTTTATTATGTACTGCTTTTTCTAATTTGACTCAGGAGGTTTGCAAGCAGCTAGGCATCCTGATGAACTCCTAATCTGTAATTTACTTCCAAAGCCATGCATGTACTTAGTCTCCAAAACTGGAAAAACACTGGATTGTCCTGGAGGTGTTGTTGCCTGAAGATTGTCACTGATTCATCACTTGACTTCCAGCATACTGAGGCCTTTTCCCTTTTTTCTTGGCTACTTTTTGAAAATAAATTTGTGAATCACCAAGCTAGGAAATGATTAATGCATGATTCAAAAAAAATAACATATAGGTAAACAACATTAAAGATTTCCTATGCTTAACAAAATGGTTCCAAGTGGTTCCCAGTATATGGTTCAAGACCATTTCTTACCCTACAAGATTTTGTATTATTGCTTTTGACCCAGGAAATTGCTAGAATAAGCTCAAGTGTCTGTTTCTGTGCCCCAGAGAAATCCAGGTCCAGTCCTAGACTGATGCATTTCCAGCACACTATCAATGTTCAGAGACAAGAGAAGCTGGGACCACCAATAAAGATGATTTGTTCAGATCTGGTCTGAGTCAACACTACAGTTGATATGAAAATATTTTTCACTAATTCCAAGTAGAAGGTCTTGGTTTCCTTTTAACAGAGAAAAATGTGTTAGTAAGCTATGATACACAAAACTTAAAATACAAAACTCAAATGTGTCCTTTGCAAAGAAATATTAACTAATTCAACTTATGATTGTAATTCCCTCAAATTTCTTCTTTCAGTTGGATGGATGGAACATCAGTGAACTATGTTGCCTGGGCTCCAAATGAACCCAATTTTGCAAATAATGATGAAAACTGTGTGGTCATGTATACCCATACAGGTGGGTGCTGTAACAACATTCAGTCTCCAGAATGTGCCTTAGGCCTGGGAGGGCTGTGTGGGCAAGGCTGGATGGGTCAACATACTGAACAGGCTGATGTTTCATAATGTTCAAAAAGCAAAGAAAACTAAATTCTAGTCTCTTATTTATGTACATTAAAAAAATTAAACTCTATGTAGCTAGCACATTGAATTACACCTGCAATTTTGCAGGAAAATTGCTAAGTGGATAAATAAATCAGGTCAGCATCAGACAATTGGCAGATAGAGTCAGTATTTTTTCTCCTCTAACTTCTGTCCATTTTATGCCCACCTCCGCAGGATATTAGCTATCTGCTTTCATTTCTGCAGTTCCTAAAAACTGATGGTTTGGCCACGGCTTGGATTATTATTATTAAGCAATGTTATACAATATTTAAATTAAAAGAAAATATTCTTTAATATCCATTAATACAGAGAACTGGGAGCAATTGTGTTTATACCAGCCAAGAACTCAGTCCTTTTTTGACCAGTAAATCTGTTCTACTTTTAAACATTTCTAGTCTCAAAATCTATAGCTGAGGTGATATTCCTAGGCTCTCTTAGAGGTGAATGGAAGGATATGGACACTTTTGGGGAGTAAATATTATGTCCTGTTTTGAAAACCTTCTTTCAGATAAGATGAGTCATTTCCTTAACTTCTCTGAATTAAGATGACAATGCCTCCATTAAACATTAGGTGTGAAAAATTCTGCTGTAGGTGGTTACCTGTAATGCAGCCAATGAAATGTATGTCATTTTCTTATTCATTCCTAATCTGTAAAATGGGGGTGATGACGTTAATGCTGTCCTCTTAAATCACACTCCAACAGGCAGAAAAGATAGCAGAAAGCTCTCGGACTGTAAGAAGCTCAGGTAGGAAGGTACCCATGACTGAGTGCCTTACACAGAGAGATTCCAGAGATTTTACAGACCTCAGAGGTTTAAGCATTTGAAATAAAACTCCCTTTTGTCAATGCAATGGTTTAGCAATATTGAAATATCTGTTTCTAGACAAATTATTTATATTCTAAATTTTGCTGGAAACATGAATATTTTGAAGAAACAGACATACAATAACTTATTGCTCCTGGGGGAGAGAAATACAAATGCTGTAACCAATTTTACTTCCTACAACAGATTTTCTTTAGGAAAGGACAATTTTTATCTCAGTCTTGGTTGCGTTTTGTTTTTTCTGGTTCTAATTCTAATTTTCTTACAGGCACGTGGAATGATATCAACTGTGGCAGTGTTGAGTTGTTCATCTGTGAAAGGCTTAACAACACTGTTCGTCCAACGGTTGCTCCCACTTCACCACCGCCACAGGGTGGGTGTATGGAAGACTGGCTCCTCTTTGATAACAAGGTGAAGTAAGAAATGTCAATATACTGTATTTTTAAAAGAGCAGAATGAAAAAAATCGTTGAATCCGTTTTTCAATTGTAGCAGGGTTTTTAGTTATCACAAATTTGGTTGAGCAAAAATATTTCAGTTTGATAGAAATCCTTGTTTGAGATCCAGTGGCTGATGTCTTCCTTTTCCTTCTCTCTCTCAGCCCCGAGGAAAAATCACAAACTCAGTGTCTTCTATTTCATGGTGCTCTCTCAGCCTAAAATCTCTCTCTCTTCCTCACCTCCTGGAAGAGGAGCTTCAAAGTCTCTTCCCTTAACTCTTCTCTTAGTGTTTACATACCACTTCTGCCCACCTTCCATTTTCCTCAATTATTCCACAAATTAACTGCTTAACTTTTCAGTTGCATGCTTTAGGTAGCACATTTGGGTTGCTTGACTCTGACAAAGCTATATTATGACTTAAACCTCATAAGATCATATTACAAGAAATTATAAATTCATGGCTTTCTTTACAATGTCAGAATAATTTCCTTTCTGTGATTTTCCTGTGAGAATCAAATCCTGTTTAACAAATAGGGCAACAGAAGATGAAATATTTTGCTTCAATAACATATCCTTTTATTTTTTTTTTCTGACATTTTCTTAAGCATTCTTCTCACTGTCACATCTCAGAATTATGCTCAGAAGTTTTAATGCAATTACTGCTGAGATCAATAGACTGGCATATCCCTTCTTTTAAATATATGTCAAAATATTGGGCTCTATAATTTTCTAGTACAGGTCTTCTCTGTCATTTAAACCTGAAGACAAGCTAGAAAGTACTTTTAAATTACTTAACCTCCCCTTTTACATAAAATATCCAGTTTATTTTGTTTGTTACAAACAGAGATATTTTCATCAGAAATTAAAACAGCATCTAGATTCAGATTTGGCACACTTCTTTTTTTCAGTGTTTTAAAGTCTTTGGCTTTAATGAAAATGATACGTTGACATGGCATGCTGCACGAAACAACTGCATTGATCTTGGAGGAAATCTGGTTACTATATCCAAAAAGGAAGAGCAAGGTAAACATGCCAATGTTTTGACAACGATGACACACCATGTAATTTCTGAAAAAAAAGATTTAAAAATATGTTAGGTCTTCTGCCATATATGCAATTATTTATTCCATATCAATACAAATTTATGCTGAATGAGGAATTGCACTTTTGGAAAAATGCTTGCACAGGTTTTAGTGTCTTGATTAAATCCTAAAATCATAGTTTGGAGTGTAATATAGGACATACTGCTGAAATATTATTTTTTAATAAATTATATAAATTATTTAAATTATTTTCTAAAATCATTATTATTATTATTAAAATTTATTTAATTATATAAATTATTTTATATAAATTATATATATATATATATAAAATAAATTATTTTTTATTTTGCCATATAATTAAATGCCCACTTTTTTTTCTTTTAAGAAGCTAGCTGATCCTTGAGGTAACATCCATCTCTGGTCAATCTCTGATTCTATGATCCTATGATTCTATGACTCTATGATTCTATGCCAAAATGGAATAATATCCAAACCCAAATCACTGGGCACCAGCTGCTGAGCCAGGTGCTGTGGGTTCCAGTGGAGGACACACCTTCAGACAGCAGAAGGCTCCAGTGCTGGAGTCCCAGCTTCCCCCTGTTCCCCTTGTTCTGCTGGACCTCAGCACCTGCTGGTCTTGCTGCTCAGCATGTTGCAAATATTTTAAGAGGCCTCATGTTTGCTTGGGAGATGTGCTGCCTCAGGTCCTGAGGGATGCACATGGACCATCTCCTACCTCACTCCATCAATGCTAGTGGTTTACATTTCTTTCTTGTAGCAGAGGAAGGAGATTATTTCAGTGGAAAAATCAGTCTTGGCAAGAACTAAGGAGAGGGACCATCTCCTACCTCACTCCATCAATGCTAGTGGTTTACATTTCTTTCTTGTAGCAGAGGAAGGAAATTATTTCAGTGGAAAATCAGTCTTGGCAGGAACTAAGGAGAACAGCATCTGGTATTCCACAAATTCATACATACTAGCTCATAGGTACTTGGTTACTAAGTCAGGTTTACTTTGCGTTATGCATGTTTAGAAATTAAGTTATTAAGTCAGGATAAAAAAAGAATTAACCAAAGAAGAAAAGGGAGTGCACACTTGGTGGACTCAATTTCTATGTGCCAAGTCTTAGTGTACTCATGTTAATTTCTGTAATATATTAGGACATTTTCCATGCTTGCCAGATGATGAACAACATAGAAGAGTGTACAAATAAATTCCTGTTTCATTAAAAATTTGCCCATCCTGGAATTTGTATACACTTTTTTCCAATTTCAACTTCAGATGACTGATGTTAAATATCCATTAATATATATAAATTTCATTCTTGTCATGAGATTGGCATCTTATTATAAAGAGAAAACTCATCATCCTGGTTTCAGGCACTCCAAAGTTTGTGGAATTGGGGAAGAGTGCATTCAGTTTCCTTTCTTATGCAATTTTTCTTTTTTCCCTTCAGCTTTCCTTATGTCCCTCTTAAAAAATGCTGCAACTGATGCTTGGATTGGACTGAATGACATAAATCAGGAGCACACATACTTGTGGACAGATGGAAGCCCAGTAGACTACACAAATTGGGCAAAAGGTTCCCGAAGTTATTATAGTATGGTAAGCATCAATTTCTGTTTGTCACTTGAACACTATAACTTTGGTAGATGAACAAAATGTATGTAGCTACTACTGTATTTCTGTCTTTTCCTTTATGAAGATTTTTGTTGTCTCATTGCTTTTTAAAAGCAGAGTATCCATGTGGGAGGTGTATCTACACACTTTTTTTCAGCTTCTGTATTTGTCATGGTTCTGTATGAGTTCAGACAGAGGTTTAGAAGAATTATGCAAAACTGAGACATGTGAGCAATTTCCCTCACTTTACCATGACTCATCAGGATATTCAAATTAACCATAGCATAAACTATATCATTTCAGGATGCAGTGAGTGTTATTTAGATTTGATGAAAATACTCAGATAATTACATGCATTGACATTTCTTGGCACTGAACCTGTCAAGATAAATGCATTGAATGAAATACTCAAAAGAGGGTGTCTGGGTCTTCCTTTCTAATTTTTATCTTCTCCTAATCTTCATTTTGAAAAATCCTTTCTCTGTGCTTTGAAATTTCTGGGTTCTCTATACCTTTTTTGTGTAATTGTAAGACAAAACTTAGCTTTACTCAGTAATTGTGAAATGGTCAATGTAGAGTACTGCCCAATAGTATTGTTTCTACACCCCTGTGCTAGCTCTACCAAGTTTCTCTTTTTTCATTAAGAGTATTGCTTCACATTCAGTTAAAATGCAAAAAAGTTCTTTGAGGTACAGCTACCATCAGGCTAGAGCAGGATTTTGGAATCTCCAGGGCTTCCCCACCTCACACATGCCTATGCTTTCTGCAGAAGGCTGTGACCATTCCCCTCCAGAAATCACTGCACGTGCAACTTCTGTCTCCTGCAGACAAGCCCTGGGCTAGTGCCAGAAGGGGGTTTGGAGGCAGCATAGGGCTATACTGAGGCAAGGGGGGACAGCTGATGCCTGCCCCTGCAGGAGGCCAAGCCACATCTCATGCTGTGCGAGGAAAGGAGGAAGGTAAAGGGTCCGAAGTGCAGCAGGAAGGGTGTGGGAGTTTCTCCAAAAAAAGTTTGTTTCTGACAAACTACCTCTACATTACTGCACTGTGGTGACCACTTTGCCTCCTACTCCTGAACTGGGGCAGAAGGAGGAATGCAGCTCTCCGGTAAGCTTCAGTGCTGAGGAGCAATTCCCCACAACTTCCAGGAAAACAGCAATAGACCTGTGGGCCAGAGCTAGCACACACCTGGGAGCTTGCACACAGGCACACACGTACAGGGCCATGCACAGAGCTGTGTACGTCCAGGCAGCCCCAGGCACATCCTCCTGCCACTGTGCTGAGCCTTGCAACTCCCTCTATCATCCAAGGACAGACTTTCCTAGGGCTGAGTTGCAAAGGCTTATTGCCATGCAATGTGCCTGACCATTGGTTGTATGAGTTTTATGAACTTCATATTATTCCTCTGTATCTGATGCATGAGTCTGTGTATCCAGAAGACGTAGGAATGCTTCCTACTTATCCACAGCTTTTTTCTTGTTAATCTCACTTGTCTTGTAGGATGATTGTGTCTTTTTGATGAAGAACCCTATTGAACAGGCAGGGAAATGGAAAGATGAAGGGTGTAAAGCAAGCAAAAGTTACATCTGCCAAAAAAATTCTGGTGAGTTTTCTTTCACCACTTTATAGTAGACCTGATTTATTGTGGTAATTTCAAACTGGTGCTAAAAGTGACTTTCCTGTAATTTTGCCCTAACCTAACTGAAATTAATGACAGTATCATATGCATTATGGACCATTTCAAAAAGATGATCACATATTTTATTTCTTTGGAGAAAATCTCTTAATTTTTTCGATTCCAAAAACTAGACCAGTAAACAACAACAACAAAATAGATCTATGTATCATCATGCAGTTTACTACTTTTAGTAATCAAAGGTGGCTGAGAGAATTTGCTTTACATCTTCAAAACTGGAATTTTTAATGGTATACTAAAAACTCTGCAAGTTCTTAATTTTTTAAAACTGCTCTGCTTGACTTCCTTTACCTTCTTTCTCAGACAATTTCAGCAGCAGAGTTACATCCCTCTGCTTGCCCATGGTGTGTTTATCATACCCTGTTCCTTGTCAGAAATACAACAAATGCCAATATATAATGGAAAATGGAAGGAATGCCTTTAATGCCCTACATTGATACAATGTGATTTAGGTAGGTCTGCTGCTTACAAGGCATATTTGTGGGTATGATACGGATACTTATGCTAAAAGGTAATTCTGACAAGTATTAGAAAATCTTGTCACAGTACATGAGCACGTGGATTTCATCATTGCAGGGATTTTTGGACATATCTTAATTTTTTGTTGCAGTTTCTCATCATTACATGACGACTCCAGTATACTAGATTGTCTCTCAGTGTTATAAGTCTGAGCCAATATAGTTAGATTTTTGGTTGCTCTTTTGCTTGTTACAGACCCCAAACTGCTGCACTCCCAACCCACAGTTCCAGTGTTTGGCTTTAACAATTATGGTGATGACCGCTACGAAGTTATCAACTACAAAATGAGTTGGGAAAAAGCAGAGAAGAACTGCAGGGACCAGTCTGCAGAACTGGCCAGCATCCTGGATCCTTATGCTGAATCTTTCCTGTGGTTACAAATATTAAAGCATGGGGAGCCTGTATGGATTGGCCTTAACAGCAACATGGTGAGTCCAACCCAATTGCTTGTGACAGTCACAGCATCACCTTAGATGAACTATTGGTCAAATCCATAGATGTGTGACAGGAATCAAAATCTTGGAGAGGTTCCTAACTTCCCTCCACTTGAAGGGATTTACACATCTAAATGTTTGCACATAGTGTAAACAAGAACTGCCACAGCCCACACTTCAAAGACCGCCAAGGATGTAGCTGCAGCCCTGAGTGGCTTCAGTGGTAAAAACAGCAATGGAGCTCTCACTTCCTCCTCCATGGTCTACCACATGCTCCTGTGGTGGAGCAGTGCTGTTTCTGAAGGCATGCTGTGGAGAACAACAAAGAAGAAAATGAGTTAAAAATAGTTCTTCCTTTGTGAGTTTAAGTTTTTGTTTCAAGGCACAGCCCAGCAGTATGAGAGCTCGTGCTGGGCAACAGTGGAAAGAGCAGGGCTCTGGCAATGGGCACTCCTTAGGCTGGCTGTTGGACCTGAAGCTGGTGCCTTGTGTAAAACTGACAGCAAACTCAGCTAAGAGTGAGAGAGGTCTGAAATGGCAAGCATCAACACAGGCATGTAAAAAAGAACACGGATGAATAAAATGTAACTGGAAATTTTTGGAATTGAAGCTGGGCAGAAATCAAGTGGAGAGAGGTAGAGCAAGAGCTTGGTGGGACACAGGTCTGAGTTAGGGCACAGGTGCTGAGGTGAGAGGAACTGGAGCTGCACCTCAGTGAGACCACTGGGAAACTGGAATTAGACAGGAATCTGGAATGAAACATGGCCAAGGGTCTCAAAGCAGACAGGAAAGGAAATGACACAAAGAACAGGATGGGAGGACCTAGGCTGCACAGGATGGGGTGGCAGAAGCCGTGTGTGACTAATGCCAATTATCCTCTGCAAACACTGGTGAAATCCACTGACAAAATACATGCTTAGCTCATCTCTGGTAGCTGGTCCATGCAAGACTCACAAACTTACCACAAGCTCAGTTAATATGGGTGACAGAGTTCTGTGGTCCAGCCCCAAGGAAAGCCTCATCAGTTTTCTCTCTCCAGTGAAACCTCGGATTTTCCTCTTTGCTTTCTAAATACCTAGAGAAGCCTGTGTTAGAGGAATAGTTTCTCTGCAATCTTTATTTGATCTGTGTGCATATGTGGACTCATTTGATGAAATCTTCATCTGTATATTCACATTTATTACCTCAAGACCCTTTGCCCACTTAGGGCATGAGACGAATGGTGTGAATTGAATAATGTAGGATGCATGCTAAACATCTGTAGGACCACTGCCCTACCTGCTGTGGAGAGTAGAAGTATGGACCAGTTCTTACATATTCATTACATAATCTTGTGCAAGAAACATTCTAATTTTCTTCCTAACTTTTTGCATGCATTCATGTGCGATCTTAATGTTCTTCCAATCTAATTCTTGTATGTGACATAATCATAACTGTGATTTGCTTTTAGACTGGTGGCCAATACATGTGGTCAGATAGAAGGAGGAGCAGGTATCTTAACTGGGGCAGTGGAGAACCAAATAAAAACAAAGCCTGTGTCTATTTAGATTTGGATGGTTTTTGGAAGACAGCATCTTGCAATGAAACATTTTTATCACTCTGTAAGCAATCTAATGGTAAGTTCCGAATTGGACAAATGTTTTTTGGGAGGTTGGAATTTGAGTTAATGTCTTTATTTGAATTTAGTTTTTCCACATATGCACAAGTTGTGATAGACAGTGTATGCCTTGTGATAAACTCTTACTTTTTTAAAGGAGTAGATCCAGTCTGATCCAGTCTGTCTTGTGTGATTTCCAGACACTTCATTTCACAGTCCAGTCAACACATGCACATCATAAAAGCATCTGCAATATTTTGTGCCACATGCCATAGTGGTTTTTTGCTTCCTTATTTGTCAAGAGCTACAGAATCAATCAACTTTAGCCTAACTATAAATATATTAATGATATACTTTCACACTTAGAAGTATCTTTTGAAATATTGTGAGTTAAGAAACTTCTGTCAGTGTAGGAGCCAAATCAATTAGTTTGTTGCTTCTGCCCAAGTACTTTAGTGCTCAAATATTTCATGCAATTTTCAAACATGTTTCAAATTATATATGAGATTCATAATTTCTGCATCATAATTCATAGCAAATTTTATATTAATTTAAGCTCTGTTTTGGCTTTAATCAGGTGATGTAATAGGCTATAAATTCTGCTTTTACATTGATTAGGATGTATGATGCACAAGGGCAGGTACAGACAACTTCTCTGACTTTTCTAGAAACTGGCTAGACACTAGCCACAGAGTTGTGGTGTTGAGATCCCTTATGTACGCTGATTCATTCCTCATTCTGTTTCACAAATTATAGATAAAAATTTCAGTGTTGAAGACAATTTCAATTAGACTGGTGTAAGGCTCCTTTAGCAGACTGGAGAACCAGCTCCAACCAGGAAAATGTATTGCTAGTTTGTCAAGTTTAATTCAATACATTATAATTAGCTAAGTCTATGGGATATTCCTTTTCCTGGAGTAAATGTCACATTTGTAGGGCTGATGTGTGGTTCAGGAGTACATATTTCCCTTAGGTTTTAAAACTCCAGTGAAACCTGTGTGTCTTCTTAACAGAGTTAATCCCTAGTGAGCCACCTCAGCTTCCTGGGAAGTGTCCTGAACCGAAGCGTGGTAGATCTTGGATTCCCTTCCGGGGGCACTGTTACTATGTTCACACCACTTCTGAGGAAAGTTGGCCTGATGCTTCCATGATGTGTATTCAAATGGGTAAGTGCCCTTTTTTTATTAGGATATTTTACAGGTTGTTTTTATGTTTGGCTTTTTAATCCAGAACCAAATTATAGTACTTAATGTGTGTATCAATTATAGGCTACAACTAATTTAAATTTGTTATCAGGCAGTTTTACTATATAGCAATGCTGATCATGGAGCATGTAATGAATTTTTACAGAGATAATTAATTTATAATGAAAAATCTCACTGAAATTGTATGTAATCTTTAATTAATATTTTTAGGTGCCTCTCTGGTTTCCATAGAAGATTCGGCTGAAATGAATTTTCTCTTACTTTACTTGTCTCCACTTGCAAGTGACTTCAGAAAGTTTTGGATAGGATTGTTCAAAAATATTGATGGTAATTATTTCACAATGCATACTGAGATGAAAATAGATACTAAGTAAACAGAGTGAATGCTGAGCACTACTAACACACTAAATAATAGTACAAATATGCTAAATATTTAATAAATAATCAGTGAAAAAACCTTATAAATATTCAATAGCTTTTCTGGTAAAATATGTAAAACATAAACCACCAAGAGGTCTATGCTTTCTATATCTTTGTTGCAATTAGAGTATATTTGTCTGGAAAAGATTTTAGCTTAGCATTGCTGTAGTTGACTAAAAATGTTTCTTATTGCATTTTTAAACTCAAATGATTTAACATTTAACCACTGTAGTATTTTAAGCAAAATGTTGTCTTGTCATTAAATGCTGAGTTAAATGAAATTAAATTTACTTCTGGACAACACAAGGTATAGCATCTCATACGAGCTGCCTAGAAAAATTTATTAATCTAAATTTCAGTGGTTTTTTCTGTAAATTTTTGGTGGAACCATTCATTTTTATCCAAATATATTTAATGTGGTTCTTTCGTGTCTTTTTTTAACTGCTGTAACTGCAAATTTGATACTGTATTCTAGATCATCATAATTCTGAATCCAGTTTTTCTTGTCAGACTTTGAGGGTAAGCCTCCGGACTGAGTCTAGACTGGGCTCCAACTTCTGCTCAAGTCTGTGTCTCTCACCAGCAGGAATGGTGCCAGGCTGATCTGTTCTGGCTGAAAATGAGCACTACAAAAGCAGTGACTTGTTCCTGACCTGTCCCCTAGAGTGCCACGGTGCAGGGGCAGGAGGGAGGTGCAGCTGCAGGGGAGGGACGCAGGAAGCAGCACTGAGGCAGCTGGATACACCAGGATATGCTGCCCCAAAAGCACACACAGAGGGAGGGAAGACAGCTATTATTCCTACTTGATGGGAGATGCTTGACAGTCAGCAGATGAGATTATTAAAGAGAGAGCTAATTCAATTTGCAAAGATAATTAATTAATCCAGCTGTAATAAAATAGTCATTCACTGATCTTGAATATACACACAAAGCAAATCTCCTGAGCATTCTGTGTGTTGGCACTGCTGATACTGGCTGGTACAGGAGCTCTGCTTTTCTTAAGGTCCTCAGGCACAGCCCTGGGTGCAGGCTTCAGCTAAAGGTCCCTGGGAAGGTGGACAGGTCTTCCTCACACCAGTGACAGCTGTGAACACTAATGAAGTTAACTTTGTGAGCACTTGCATTTGGTACACTTTCCCCTGGAAAGTTCTGGCTGTTAAAAGAGTGAGAAAGAGGTGCTCTGTGATACCACTTCAATCAACTAAAAAATCCCAGATCTGATCTGTCATTGAGACCAGTAGACTAGAAGTTATTCTCCACTTCATTCACTCACCAGGTAATGCATTTGATTTTAGGAGAATGGATATGGATGGACAGAAGTGCAGTAGAATATGTCAACTGGGAGAAAGGAGAGCCTACAGTACTTTTTGATGAACACTGTGTTGACATGGACGTCTCAAGCGGAACCTGGAGGACATATTACTGCTCTGTTGACCAGAATTTTATTTGCAAAATCCCCAAAAGTAAGTTCTGAATTTCTGTGCTTTGGATGATTATCAAAGTAGTGGTTGATACACATCAGGTCATCAGCGTTTAGGCACTGGTACACTTCATGCATTGATGCTGATGCATGTGCATCTGAATCAAAGCCAAGAGTAATTTCTGTTTAAAATGGTGAGAAATGATGTTGGAGAATAATCTGAGTCACTGATCCCTCCTCTCAGTTTAAAAGCATAGATTTCTGGGCATTTACTGGGCCCTGGGGTGGGGAAGGACATATCATCTGTTGAGAGTGCAGAGAAGATTCATGGATATTGTGGTTAGAGTGCAAGAAGCAGTAGATGATGAACAGAAGATTAAACTCAAGAGTGCTGAAAAGAAAGGTAGATTCTCTCCCCATAGGTAAGCTGAGGGGAAGAGTGCAAAGTCACTGAGCTCCTGCAGAGAGAAGGTAGGTGCTGCTGGTGGGAACAGTACCACCATGGTGAAGCAGCTGGGATTTGCTGGATGAGCAAGAAGAAAGCATCAGAGAGTGGGCAGTGGGGCCCAATTCATTTCTCTGCTGACAGGGGCGCAGTGAGGCATGTCAGGACAACCAACAGCATGGTGGGCTTCATTTATAATGGTTATAAATTATTCATTCATAATAAATGATGGTTACTTGTGGCCCTGTGGTGTTTTAGATGACAACTGATGAGAAATCTAATGAAATGTCACAGTTCTAATCTAATCTAATCTCACAGGCTGGAGTGAGTCCTGCTTGTGTGCACAGCAGTACTGCATAAAACATGAAGGACATAAACCTGCACACATGCAGCTGTCATGGGTCAATGTATGTGCACAGACCTTGCTGTGTTTGCACACATCAGCTGGGAGACACTTTGGAATAAGTCACATTTGCTACTGGCAAACAGATCCACCACACAAATGTAATCGATGTAGTGGGGACCAATTCTGCCTGTGGATCTTGGTGGGTTGGCAATGGAGTCATCCATGAACATTTTAGGGTCCAGCAGTCAGTCCAGCAAGCAATTAACTGAATTGTATCCCCCAAGCAATGGAGAGAGGAAAAGGAATCTGACTAAAAATACAGCTAAAGTGATAAATACAAGTGTGCTTTTCATTTTTGGAAGCATAAAAATTGGAATTCTTTGTGTGTGAAGTGTTAAGCTTTACACTGTGGAAGAGTAAAAACTTTGAACACAATCTACCTTACATGAAAAGTGTTCAAAGCAATGGTGAGATGACGACAGTTAGTCTTGAGGTTTTCTTCTTTTACAAATGTTTTTAGCAAGTATATTTCATGGATTCAGCATCATTTCTAAAAATAAATTTTTATCTATTTTTCATGCGCACATACTTTGTTCAGCTCTGGGGCTCCCAGCACAAGAAAAACTCAACTAGGTTATTTTTAAACCATTTGAAATAACCTACTTTTAAAATAGCCTACTCAGCTTGGTTCAGAGAAGGACATTGAAGATAATCTGAGGGCTGGAGCATCTCCCATATGAGCACAGGCTGGGAGAGCTGGGGTTGTTTAGTCTGGAGTAGAGAAGAATCCAGGAAGACCTTATAGAACTTTCCAGTTCCTAATGGGGGCCCAAAAGAGAGCTGGAGAGATACTTCTTTCAAGGACATGTAGTGACAAGACAAGGGACTTTAAAATAAAAAAATGAGTGTGTTTAGCTTATATATTAGGAGGAAACTCTTTAATGTGAAGGTGGTGAGCAACTGGGACAGGCTGTCCAGAAAAGTTGTGGGTACTCAGCTGTGGAAGTATTCAAGACCAGGTTGGGTAGGGGCTTGTGAGAAACTTGGTCTCTGGAAGGTGTGCCTGTCCAGGGCAGGGGGGTTGGAATTCAATGATCTTTAAAACTCTTTCCAACCCAAACCATTCTATGATTCTATGATTATTTAAAATTTGTTATGAACACAAAGTAAAATTTATGTATGCAGTATTTATTTCATTGAACTCTTACTTTCCAACTGTATAATACATATATATATTTTAATTTTGAAGTTGCTGAAGTTGAGCCAACCCATGATTCACCTGTAAATAATGGTAAGTTGGTTTCTTTTAAGCCAAAACCCCAGAAATTTCAATAGGTTTATAGGCATTCATTATTTAGAAGTGGAATTTCCCCCAGAAACTTTAATTAAAGTACCCATTTTACTGTCAGGATTTTTTTTAAATCAGTTTAAAATGAAAGCACTTCTCTCAAACTGGATGTCTTCTTTTTTTTCAAGTTGTATATATAGTACAACATAATGTTCCTTAGAACAGATTGAGCCAAATTTTGCATTATTTAGCTGGAACATGTATCAATTTTAACTGCTATTATGATTGTTCAGTACTTTTGTTTTGACTCAGTTGCTTACTTAGGGAGATATTTGTTGTATGCCACAGCAGTCTCTGGGCATTTGTAGCAATTGTTCTGTTTTGTCTTCTACAGCATCAAGAAACGAAGCTGCTGCTTCATCCTCAAGTGGTTTAGGTGGGATGATTTTTGTACTGGTCTTCCTTCTGCTAGCTGGCACTGGCCTCACCTTGTATTGTTTCTATAAAAGAAGACGTGATCGACAGATGTTTACAGCTGGGTTTGACAATGCCATATACCGTGGTGACCTTGGAACGCATGAATCAAATTGTCTTGTGACCAATATTGAAGAAAATGAGCAGGCAACAATTTAATAGGCTGGGTAATCTTGGGCTTGATTTTGAAAAGAATTAAAGTGTTGGCATGCAAGAATTCTTAAGGAAAGCAATTTTCTCCTGTGGAAATTCTATTTAATTTTGCATGGAGTACTTCTTGCTTTCTCTACTAGCAGGGACAAGCAAACTTGCAAGGCAGATACAGAGATCTGCTCGCAAACTTTAGTACCTGGGAGGGTTTCACATGGACCTGGAGCTATTTGTGTCAGCCAACACTCAGGCAGCTCCAGCCGCCGCGCACATCCAGCATCGTCTTTAGGCACAAGAACTGTTTCCACCATATTCAGTTGTGAGAATATGGTCCTTAGCATGTTCCAAAAAGTATATCCAGACCTGTAGGTACCCTGAAAGTGTTCTGTTGATGTCCAGCACAGACTGGCAGAATTGCACAGGCTGGACAGGATGCCCAAGCTCACCTGGTGCAGATCCCTGTTTGAAGCAAGACCAGGTCCTAGCCTCAGCCAGGCAGCCTGCTCCAGTGCTGTGGGTCCAGGTATTCTCTTTGCTACTGAGGTACCACAGAAACTCTTTGTGTTGCCCATGATATCAGAATTAACATAATTTCCTCCTCTGTTTATGATTGATGAAAAGCAAAGTGTAAATTGTATTTCTTCTGCTGTAATTCTGTAACATAAGCATTGAAAGATCAGCTGTGATGAGAGGTGGGAATGTATTGTGAATATAGTGGTATAAACAGTCAAGTAGTTTAAATAGTCAAGTAGGGATTCAAAGGATGCTGCAAAAGGGCAGGAAGGAAAGAGAAATTATATTTAATTCACACCTGAACATTGATATAAAAAGTATTCTTGATATCTCCAATGCCAGTGTAGATTTCATAAATTTTTAGGCCAATTTGTCAAAGCCTAATGAAACTTACCTTTAGAATGTCTTTTCTAATTTCTAACCAAATTCTCGCTGTCCAAGTCTGTTTTGAACCTTTGAGTTTCATTCTAGACTTCCATCATGATGGAGCTGCTGGCATTGCATCTTATACTAGTCTACTGGTATATTCTCAGGCTTCATAAACCTTAAAATAGGCTCACATACAGGTGTTTTTCATTTTTACTTTCCAAGTGTCTTTTATGCCAAATGCAAACAACCATATGGCTCAAAGCTCTCAGTGCAGTGGATGTCCTTATTTAATTTGATACTTTTTGATATTTTAATCTTTTGACATATTTTAATTGTGTTTAAGTTAAAATATTTTGTGTGTGTACGAAAAACATGTAAATAAGTTTTTATTCTGCGTTGGTTCACTAAATGGGAATTAAAAGGCTGATTCTAAGTAAAAGTGTGTGTCTCTTCTTAAACAGAACAATTCATCATAACAGAAAAAAGAGAATGGAGGGATGGAACCTTTAATTTTTATACACAAATGAGCATCCACTTTTCCTAGTCTAGCATGTTCTTAAATGCTCCTTACTAATCTGTGAAACTACGCCTCATTGCTTCTTTATCTGCAACATTTGAAGAGTTTATTGTTGCATTTTAAGACTACTTATGTGCTGGTCTGCACTAGTAGCTTCTGAGACAGATTTTATATATTGATAGCTCTTTCATATCTCCTCTCAATATTTGATGATAGCAACACTAGCTCTTTCTTTCTGTATTTCACTGGCTACATCTTCCAGGTCTCTCATTCCTTCTGCTGTTTCCTTCTAGACCCTGTGCTGTGGTATGTAGAGTCCTTCTGACTACATACCACAATGCATGCATACTACAGTGCACTGCACCAGTAGAGAAGGTATTTCAGCTGAGATCCTCGCAGCACTGAGCAGATTAAAAATTTTAATCCACTCTTGTAACACCTTCCATAAAGGACTCTCTGGCTTGTCTGAATTGGTTCCACAGGAAGCATAATTTTGGATAAAGAAGTGGCTACCAGAAAACAATAGGCCAAACCCAGGAAATATGCCTAATGAGAATTTAATTAGTCAAAGTTTCCAAGGACTGATAAGTCTTAGCAGTCCTGTTGCATTTGTGAGAATTGAACTCATAGTTCACCGGATCTGTACGGAGTTTCGAGTGCCCACGAGCATCAGCAGAGAGGGGATTGTGTATCTTGGACTGTATCAGAGACAGCAGAAGCTGGTGCCTGCCTGGTGTTGAAAAGTAAGACCCTCTGAGGAACTTTCCAGACATCTCCTGAGAATTCTCTGAAGTGCTAGTATGGCTCTTTTAAGCTGAGTGTACAGCTGGGATTAGTTTCAGAATATTGGTCCAACCAATATTGGTCATTGCCTGTGAGTGAACTCTGTGAGTGAAGAAATCAAATGTGCTGTGTGAATACTTGCTTGTTATTAGAGGAGATTCATTCTATTCATAATAACAGCTTTCTAGAGAAAAACCCAAACAAACAGAGCCAGTTGTTTTAAGAAACACAGTTTATCATCTGCATTTCTTCCCTACCTACAGTGAAGCAGGAATTTACAAGAAAGTTTAGTTTTCCATACATGCTTATTTGATTGATTTTCTTTACACCTGTTATTTGTTACTTGTAGGTTTTTTTTTTATTACATATTAGTCTCCTGCAGCTAGATTTCTGAAGGAAAGCTGCCATTGCCACTATTCCTACCAAATCCTGGCTAATAGACCAACTCCAAGAATGCTCACCAGACAAGACAGGTCCAATACCTAGTTTACAGACTACTTGGCTAGGAAAGAGATACTCATCAAATGCTTGGACACAGAATTTAGTGGTAAAAGCAATCTTTCTACCAGGCCTAGGAACATTTGCCATTACACTGCTGTAAACAGAAATGTAAGAAACACAATTTGTCAACTTGTCCTGCTTCCACATAGATTCTGGATTTGTTCTTACATGCAACAATAGCATTTGTAAAATGCCTCTCCAAAGATTTTGACACCTACTTTCTCAGTTGCTTGCCCTTGTTTTCTCTATATTAGGATGGTATTTTAGAGAGAATGTCCTGCCTTTTCTCACCTATTTTCATTATATCCCTAGCCTATAACATGGATGAAAAAGTAATTGATTCTGTACTTGAACTTATTATAATGTAAGAAGTAGTAACTGCTTTAAGGAAGGAAAAGTTGTGGAAAAATTCACCATTGCAGCTTTCTCTAAGGTTGGACAGTGATAGAGCCATGGCAACACATATACAAAGAGGAATGATGCATCCTCCTCCTCCAAAAGAATACCAGTTTAGAGAGAAAATTTGCTAGTATCAGTATCAGTACCTATTAGATTCAGGACCCTGGCTAAACATGAGTCTAAACTGTTGAACTATGAGTCTTTACTTTTGTCATTTAATTTTCTGAAACTAGGGGACAGAAAAAGGAAGTGAAGAGTAATTTGGAGCAAAATGTAAGGAAGTTCTATAAATACAAAGAGAATAGATAGATAGTTGTGAAATGAGCTAGTGCCTTCAGGCCAGATTCCAATGGGTAAGAGCCAGGTTTTCCGGGGTCAATAGGAAAGGTGTAAACTGCTCCATAAGCAGAACGTTGTCCCAATGTCACTGCATCCGGACAGAGGAAGAGTTAGTGTTCGTTTTGTCTCTTCTCAGCTGTGTCCTTATCTAACTTGTCCAGCTTTCTGGGCACAAGTTTTTGCTGTGCACAACTATTCGCTATCTGATATATAATCTTTTGAAAGATTTGGTGAGTGTTTTAAGGATGTGGTTAGTGGTTCTGGCTCCTCTGAGGAAATATTGACTCTCATTTCTGGAGAATGTATACAGTGCAACCATTATACTGGCTTTTTACCCAGACTGAAGATCTAGACATCTAGATGGAATCCATCTCACCTACTTTTAGAACTGACTGGCATAATTTTGCTTTATAGTTGATAATCAGGAATATATGTGGAGGTCTTGCAGTTGTTTCATTGCCCACCAGAAGAGGTAAATGATGACAAAGAGGTTCTTGACATAGGAGGGAAAAATATTCAGTAATTGGAGGAAAAAGGATTTGTGCAGTGAAAAACATAGACTGAGGTTGGTAAGAGGATAGCAAACAAAAATACAATGCAAAGTGTTCAAACAAAGGAGATTGAAGGGAAAGGTTGAAGCAGAAATGAAGGAGTTTGTATTGAGCTAGAAGTGCTGACCATTCCAAGGAGAGACAGGCAAGGCTGAGCATGGCAAAGCAGAGGTCTGGGAAATGCAGATGATGCAGGGAAAAGTGCAGGAGGATAGGACTTCTGGTTGTGGGGAAAGAATAGAGGGTTAAATATACTTTGCATATGAAAATTGAGAAAAAAAGCTGATGCACCTAAAGTGAATGGTTGCCTCAGGAACACTGTTCAGATGAGGAAAGAGAGTGTGCGTGAGGATGAGGAAAGGCTGGAGAGTGTAAGATCTTTGTGTGTTTGCTCCTATTTTCTTGGGTGTTCTTGTGTTCTTTGGAAAGGCCACAGCTGGGGGTCAGAGATGAAGGCAGGATGTCTCTCCCCTTGCTCTGTCTCCTGATGTCTTCCACAGGGCAGAGCCATCTAGAAAAATGAGGAGATGGTTTCTTTATTGAGAGTGGTGAGTGTGCAAAGGATGTGGCTGATGCTTCAGAGCATTGTGCTAGAGTGCAGAGGATGGGAGGGAACCTGGGTTTTCCCAAGAGGAACAGAAAGTGGACCTGTGGGGAAGCCTCTGGGGCAATGGAAAGGAAGAGGTTTTTGGCTAGAGTGCTACAGAGGAACTGTGTGGGTTGTTTTGCAACCCAAGAAGACACTGAGAGAAAGCTTACAGCAAGCACTTTCTCTGCAAAGTTACTGTGAAAAGTGGAGACATTTGTTTTTAAACCTCTTGTTAGAGAACAAACACCCCCTGGTGTTCGTTGTCTCTGCAACACGGTTCAGTTTGAAGAAAAGGTGCTGATTTTTCAGCCTGCTGGATCTGCCCCCCTTGGGGTTCAGTGGGTGTTGAGAAACCAAAACAAAAGGGAAAATAAAAGGTGTACTGACCTCTAATTAGTGATGGGAATGAGGAGGGTGGATAATCTGTCAAAGGGCAAACAGAATAGTAAAAATGAGGCTAGATTACACATCTCCCATCTGCCCAAAGATTTCTCCTCCACTCCATATTTCAAGAAAAGATTTTTTTTTAAATTCTGGGCAGTGGGAATAGTACAGAACAGAACTTTTCTCCTAATAATAGTGCTTTTCATTTCAGAGTTACCACATGAGATGGTCATGCTTGTCAGGCTGCTTATGAAAGTAAGCTTATGTCAAAGGCACCGTTTGCTTTGTACATTGGCTTAATCATACATTTAAAAGTGCACAAAATTTAGGGCCTATTCAGAGTTAAATCTGTTTGCAACCAAATTTTAACAGGAAGTAGGAAATTAGAAATGTGCAATTTCCATATGTTGCAAAGATAACAAAAGCCTGGAAAAGAAGAGGCCATTTATCTTCTTGACTGTTTATTTGCCAAAGCAGGTTCATTTAGTTCATATAACTATGAAACTGCTATTCTTAGTTGGAATTCAAATGAAAAGGAATTGATTATGCCACAAAGAAATGGCTACTTCCCTGAATATGTGAAACTCAATGATATAGAAACTTAGCATAGTGACACAAATCTGGAAGGGCTTTTAAGCAAATGAGGAAGCAAGATAAAAAGGAAGGAAATCCTAACACTTTGCTTGAAAACCATTTGCATTCACTTAAAGAATCACAAGAGAAAACCACTGCCTATGAATTTTCTTCCTTTAACAATTTTCCATTACTTCTTGTGTGCTTTTATAATTTGACTAAAACTGCATTGGCTGCTACAATAATTTCAATTCCAGAACTTTAGTGTTTTCTTATAACTCCAACTATTCCTAAGTTGTTTTTTCCTCAATTATTCTTATGATGTTTGATAGTTCAGACAACTAAAGTGTCATTCAGAGTGAATTTCATAAACGGTTTCTGCCTGTTCTCACATTTAGTGTGTTCAATATAACATGACATTCTACTCTTGTTCTCATGCCAACACAGCTTGACGCATAGTTTTTCAACTGATGACTTCTAGAAGAAACATATCTGGAGAACTTTTTTTCTGTAAATAGCCTAGTGGTATACTATTATGATTTAGTTCAGAGGAATAAAATGTACATTCACTCCTTCCCATGAAGAGCAATGGTAGCTCTGTGTGTCTATTTTTTACTATTACTTTCATTAAAATAACTTTTCTCTGATCAGTCTTTCCTTACTTTGGAATCTTCAATTTTGCATTTAATTCCTCAAGCCAGTTACTGTATATTCTTTATAAAGTTCATTCTGTATTTTAGTCTTTGAATGCTTCCTGCTGCTCCTCTCTGCCCCACTATTCAGACTTTATCAGGAAGTGTACATGCCCAGAAACTGCAGGACTGGATGTCTTCTAAACGTGGTGAAAATAGTCCACATATGTTTTCATATGTAAAATTGCCTGAAATGAAAAACCACATTCAAGCTGGTATGACTATTAAGTACAGTTACTAATAAAGAGTAAGAATGAAAGAAATTTGGAAGAACCATCCTATTTTGTGAATTAGTCTGTCGACAACATGACCTAAAGGTCCTGTATCACTGGTAATGCTTTAGGAAAAGTCCTGCAATTGCTGAAATAGTGATGGAGATGGTAGTGAAAGAAAGGAATTCTTTACCCTATGCTTTGAAATATTCTCATGATTTTTACTATGTTCAGAGAAAGCTGTCTGTCTGCTCTTCATTAGTGAGTGATTTTGCTGTAGCTCTGAGATCAGCCATGGACATTCCCAGCCTCTCCAGAGACAGAGCAGGTGCAAGGACAGCACACGAGGATCTCTGGCACCTTTCTTGCCCTTTGAAGCAGGACAGCCTGGGCACAAGGCTTTGGTTGCAGACAGGAGTGAGGTGATCCCAGGCCAGCCTGGGTCAATGGCTCTGGCATGTGGACCCCAAGGAGCTTCCCTGACATACTGCTGCACTTTAGAGATGCAGAGTCTTTTATTTACCACTGAGTGGAGTCCTTAACAAGACTACAGATGTGCAAGTCAACATTCTCCACTTGCTGTGTGATATTTTGCTCAGAGCAGCTTGGCAGCAAATCTGTGCCTGACACCACAGCCAGATTTTTCAGGGTATGGGTGAGTGGCTTGTCATCAGGGTACTACAAACAGAGGGTTATCTTTTCCACCACTGTCAAATACAGTTTCTATCAAGTAGTAAATACAGATTTTTGTTTTGTTTAACAACTGAGAGAGATGCTTCTAAAACAACATTATTTTCAAAATTTTTGTATCTCTACTCATTATAGTTCACTGGCCCTTTCTTTGGACAATGTCTTATATCAGATACTCACCTTGAGCCTCTTCCTGTAACTGCATTTACTACATTAACCCACTTGCAAAGCTGGCTCAATGCTCCCATATATTCAAATCCCATGGTCAAGCAGATGAGTGCTTCCAGTAGGTTGTAAAAGTTGCATTCCAAATCAAGGTCCAAACCAGATGTGAGCTTTCAAGAAATTGGGGTCCCAATTCTTCAAGAAATTAATTATATTGCAAGTGTGAAATGAAAGCACAACAATCAAACAATCCAAAGAAATCAATCGTGAAAAGAAAGTAAGGAAATAGGAGTTAAAAGCAGCTATTTTCCTCATCCTCATATTTCTGAGTGGCTGTGCATACCTGTTTGTCATTCTGCAGTCACTGATATTGTCTCCCAGTATCAGATCCTCTTCCAAGACTTCTATTTGCCTCTCAGTACTCTGCTTGCTGGTAGTACCTTAACCCCTGCAATTGTCTGTTTTCCTCCATCTCTTCATGGTGTGCAGGGTCCCCCAGTGAGTGCCCACTACCTACTGGTCTCTGCAAAAGCAAATTGCCATGGAGGAGCACACATTGATCCAGTCTCTTCCTTCATATCACTCCTGTCTGTATGAATAGACAGAGAAAGCAGAGGAAAGCACACAGAAGATGCTTCACCTGTTGTGTGCAGAAAAAGTTGGTGATGATGCATCACATGGGAGCATCCTTTCTCAGAGATACTCAAAACATGAAGTTCAGCAAGGCAATTGTAAAAAAAACAATTATAATTCCTAACAAACAGCACTGGGCCAATCTGTTGTCGTGCTGCAACTATCAAGTTCTTACCTTGCACTTTACTTCATATTCTTATGAAAACAAACATTATATAAATCTTCAGTACACAGACACAGTGTGTTATCTTACTGGAATGTGTTACTTCCATGTCACACTAATTGTATTGTGAAACAATGTGCTACTTCATAGCTTTAAGCTTCAAAATACCTTATTTTCAATTTAGGAAGCATTGTGAAGATTCTTGGATAAGCATGATTTCTGTGGTTCTGAATGCCACTGAAAGAGAAGTGTGAATGCCATTTCTTTTTTCAAATGCTAAAACACACAATACAAGGCATGATATAATTTAAAGCTTTAAGGTCTTAGAATTTGATATATCCCGTGAATATGAACCCATAATCATATACATAATAGAAGTAGGGAACTGAAAAGGTCCTGCCCAAAAGCAGTGTCAGCTAAAACTGATCAACTGCTGAAAGATCCGGCACCTCTTTTAAAATTTCCAACAGCAACCGTGATTTCAGCTCTTTCCTGGGCAGCCTTGGCAACGCTTCTGTCCTGATAGTGTTGGAGTGCTTTGCTGTGTTGCTGGCTCCTGAGCACAGCTGGGCTACAGTGGCCAAAATAAACTCTTGGTTCCTCCAGAACAGGCTGGCACCAGCTGTGTTCAACCTGCTTCATGGGAATGGCCCCTGGAATGCTGGTCATGCCAAACTGGACCTAGAAACCCCTTTGGGGATGTGTTCACTGTCGTGGGTGAAGGACACATGCCGGCACTAATTTACTGAATAGACAGATCTGCAATATTGCCTTTTCCTGAGTACTATTTAAATTAATTAAGGGTGCCTAGTTACCAGCTGGGCTTAAACCATGAAACAAAGCTGAAATAATTTATTAACTACACTTTCCCATTATTTGAGCTGTTAACATACAGAATGGCACCAAATCTTTCTAAAATCCTTGTCAGTACACCTACCAACTCAACATAAGCTACTAATTACTGTTCTTTTTTTAGGACAATGCTTCCTTATTATCTAGTCATCATCTCATGATTAGCAAATAGTACTGCTTTATCTAATACTTTTTCAGGAATTCATTTCAGTGTGCCTGTCTTATAATTCCTTGGTATTTTGATACATTCAAACCTTGCCTAGCTTCTCTCAGCATTTATTGAGAATTGCAAATTTCTCCAAGTATTACAGCTTGTCTCTAAGAGTTAAAAGAGTTAAAAACAAACAAGTTAAAAAAAATGGAGTTGCCTTGCAGCCCAAACATCACATTAAGTTTTCATCTTTAATCTTTCCTGTTGTTTTATGCATAGTTGGGCACAATTTTTGTAAACTAAACAATGCTCCTCGTATAGGAAATGGTCTTGCAAATATTTCCTTATCTTCCATTGTTTACAGGCCTCCTAATGAAGTGTCTGACAAAATGCTGTGGAAATGAAGACCAGGCTTTAAACATTGCATGCTGTGTTTTGGTAGGAAGCATTAAGCTCATGAATGCAGCATCACTGCCTCATGTAAAATGAGAAGAAAAATGTATTCTGCACTGAAGCTTTCCAGAGCAGACTAAGTGTGATAGACTATGATGCTGCCAAGTAAAAGTGTGAGATTATTGAAAATGTGAGCAGGAGCTCCAACTTATTTTAAATGCACATTGGCTTCATAATATGGAAAATCAGCTAAATTAAAAGTACTCTGTACATGCAGTGATGTGAACGGCATCCAAAAAAAAAAGTATTTTGATGGATGATGTGCCTACTTCAACAAATATTTAGAGAAAAGTAGTGACTGAAAAAATCATGACATTGGCTGCAGAGCCTTGGATAGTCCTTTAGTTGGAAACTGGCTCTGACTTGAATTTGAAGCTTTGACCAAGGCTCACCAGCTTTCTAGAGGCAATTTAGATCATCCTAGCAGTTTTTAATGCAGTGTACCACTACACAAGGTCTTGTGTCTGAAGAACTGAAAACATTTTCCTAGATGTCATATAGGCTTCAAAACAAGATAATTTCTTGCAGATGCAAAAATTGGAGGTGTTATGGTTTGAGTATGATAGGCAGGAGCACCTGATAGGTGGCACAAGGGCAGAGCTAGGAACAGATACACTAAATTATTTTTTAGTTCCTGCATGAGTTCAAAATCAGGGCAGCTTTTGGTTATGCTCTGGCCTGATGAAGTATTTTTTAAGGTAATTACATGGAGGTTCTGAGGTGCTATCAGTGGCTGCAGTTCACTGACTGTCCTCTTCACAACAATCAAGGAGTTGTGGAGTATCAGCAATGGATAAAAGAAGATGAATCTAATTCTCTCAAAATTTGTGAATGTGGTGCCTGGTTTACCTCAAGTAAGATCATTCCCCACTCCTTTTTCTGTGTCCATACAGCAAGGAGCAGGTGAGAGAAGAGAGAGAAAAGGGTTAGAGAGCAGCTGGTCTCGCTGGATGCGCGTGGCTGGTGGCTGGGCTAGCACATGCCTGCCCTCGACTCCCTGCAGAACGAGGAGTTTGCATTGTCAGCACTAAGAAGGCAAACAAAATTGGTCCTGAAAATGGGATCTGAACCGTAAATCCCATCCATGACCATCACCCTTGTAGCTCTTTGCCACTCAATTGACTGTCTTACTAAATCTGGATTAATTTAGGGAAAGGATAGGTGCCTTTCTCTCCAAAAGAGGCAATTCTACACAAATGGTGTGACCAACAGAGTGTGCCCAGGGCACGCTCAGGCTAAGTAAGGTCATAGTTTTAGCATTAGACAGTCCTGAGAAGTATGTAAACTGAACTGATGTTGTTCAGTTGATGGCTGAGGCATAGACAAATCACTGTCTGCTCCTACAGACCAGGAATTGACATTCCAAAGACAAAAGGAAGTAAAAAAGAAGAAAAGGCACTGCAGTGATATTACAAAGCTCAGGCTATGCCTGGAAGAGCTGTGAGAGAATAAGATGTCCTTTATAACAAGGAAATCTGGAAACTATTTCAGATTAAAGCCAGCCCTTACAGCTATTTACGGAACTCATTTTGCTATTTTATTTGAACAAGTGTGTGCAACTTACCAGGAAAAAAAAAAAAAAAAAAAAAAAAAAAAAAAAAGCAAACCAAAGAAAACCACAAAACCTAAGCCCTACATATCTTTTAGTAGTTTTGCAGTTAAGAAATTCCTTTGGTAACCGTCCATGTGAATGTCTGCTCTCTCTCTGCTATCTCCTTCTATGCTGTTAATTATGAAATTTCCTTCCTCTTTCAGAAAATGGGCTTGATACAATTGTATTTTGAAGGTTTGTGAGGAGGGGAGGAAGTCCAGTGTCTTCTTTGCCAGTGGATGCAAAGAAACTTCAGTCACTCCCCCCCAACAGAGACCGACACATAGGTCAGGCCATGAATCTGTGTTGGGCATCAGGACATTTTTCAGATATGGAATTTTTCACACACCTTTGTTGCCCATCTTTAAAATCATGTTCTGGACCTCACCAATCCACAAAAAGTGGGGGAAGAAAATGTTTTAAATACATTTTCTTGCCAACTTTACTGCTTCAGCATGTTTCTCTGAGTTATTCAAGTCAAATTTGGTGTTTAAATTTGGTAGGGAATTCTACAAAAACAAAAGGATTTAAAATCTTGAAAAAAAAATCACAGAATATCTTTAGTTGGAAAGAACTCATAAGGATCTTTAAGGACAATTCCCTGCTTGTCACAGGACATCCTAACACTAAACTATATGACTAAAAGCATTTCCCAGATGCTCCTTGAAGTGTTTGCCCATGGGAAAATGGTATACACTTTCTTTTTAATAAGAAAGGAAACAGTGATAAAGCAAAGGAAGAAAACAAAGGTTAATAGAGATAATATAAAGAACAGGCACATTTCCAGTTATTTTTAAAACTATATACTGGTATCCAGGAAGTACGACTGGACTAATTATTTTTTCTTCCACTATCCATTATTTAAACAATAGTCCAAAAATGCATGTTGATTATTTCCAATGATTGCTGAGCTCAGTTAACAAGAAGCAGTTAAAGGGTAGTACAAAAGGTTGATGAGTGTATCTGTAAGCCAGTGCTCATGGAGATATGTTTGTCTGCTGTGCCTCAGCCAAACTATTGAGGTTCAGGTGCTTGTGTCACCAGGCAGGCCTATGCAACCTCTGCAGCTGTGATGTGCACCCTTGGGTGCAGTGTCCTAGATGGGGGACTCCTCCATCCCTTGAATGTGGCCCCTGTTGTCAATGGAATTTTTCATGATCTTTTAATTGCATTATGTAATCCACAACCTTCCAAACATTAAGAAAATTGTGTTTATTCTTAAATATTATTTAAGCATGTGTAACATTCTTAGATGTTATGCAACTTGCACACTTTCCAGGAGATTACATTAATGGTTTAGCATTGTTACATTAAATTTTTCAAAAGTTCAGTCTGAATATAAGCCCATAAGGCAAAACTGATTTAATTTCAGTACACATCCTTTCCTTGCTGTTCTTCCCCAAGCTTACATAATTGACACTTGTACCACAAAAGACTCATGGGTTGAGATGAGAACAGGGAGAGATTACTCACCAATTACTGTCACAGGCAAAATGGATTCTGCTTGGGGAAACTTGTTTAGTCTATTACCAATCAAATCAGAGTAGGATGGTGAAAAATAAAAATATTTCTGCTTAAGTACTACATGCTTTGTGGTTGCTTTCACTAGGTAGGTACAGAAATCAAGCAAATTAATGCAATAGCCACAGTACTTTCAGTCTCATGGCTTATTTCCCTAAATTACTTCTTACTTTGTTCTGTGTGGATTTCATTTTTCTGACCTTGTTAGAACAACTTTAAACTGTTGCCTTTATCATTCTGAATGAAAAGGATTGTGAAGGATTATGGCAAAGAGTACCTATCCCCCTTGTTAGAACCTGACCAAAAAAATAGCAGACTCATCAAAATATTCAACGAAATTTGGCAATGGAAGACCAACTAATGCCATAACCCATGAGAACAAGGAGTCTGCAATGAGCCCCCATGGCTGGGGCACTGCTCTCAGCCACTGCAGTTGCTGAATGGGCGCACTTACCCTGCCCATAGCTGCTTTTTCATCAGAGCAGATCTTTGCTTAGAAGGGATCCCAAAGCACTGTATGGGTATTCCTATGTCACTGCAGCAGTCTGTGAATGCCTAACATCAATAACTGGCAAATTATCACCTGCAAAGCCATCATGGCTTGTTAGCTCCCACCCCTTATCCATTCAGACCCATCAGACAGGTAAGGTAATGTTGAGGTTGTGCTTTTCCCCTTAATCTTAGAGATAGTAGAAGTTTAATGAACTTGGTGGGATTCCAGAGAATCCTTAACAGCTCAACTTTTATGCTATCAGTACTCTCTAAAAGAAATTAGTGTTGGGGATGTTGGCATAACAATTGAATTTGAAGTATCAGACAATTGTGTATATTCATGCCAGGGAGTAGCTCTTTGTTGTTAGCCCAATTTCTGACCTTTCAGATCGGGACTGCCCCACCTGCACTCCACGGCTGGATGCAGCTTGTGCTGAGCTGTGAGTGGTGGCTTGGGGCTGGTGCCTGACACTGCCAGATTTCACAAGTGCAAAGGAACAAGAAGGCAGTGCCACCTCCTGCCTGGTGCTCCCTGAGGTGTGTGTCAGGTGCAAGGTTGGCTGTTCTAACTTTGCTCTTCCTTGGAGTCTGTCCTCAAGGATTTCAGCAGCCTTGAGCAGGTACCCCTTTGCAGGAATCAGCACAGCACCCCATCATTCACAGTACTGGCTGTAGGAGGAGAGTGGCAAGCACACCAGGTGTGTTTGTGGTATCAAGGATGCGGTGCAATTGTTCAGATTTTTCGCCCGAAGACCCATCTGAGACCAGGCTGAAGAGAAAACAGTGTTTCCTTTACTACCAGGCTGCAGCTGGCTCTGGTGTGGCTTGAGGGGCAGAGGAGGCTGAAGAAAACGGATAATTTCCTTTAATTTCTTAGTTATTACAAAACGTCCAACTGAGAAGAAAATGGAATTCCTCTTGACCTCATGTTGTACAGGCTCCAGGATAAAACAAGGCTGTTGAAATCCCTGACAATATAAATGACAATATATCTTTTATATAAATAAGTCACATGCTGTAAGGGAACATTGTCAGTACGAGGCAGATCACTTAAGGTCAAAGAAAACTTGCTCTTTCTAGGCAAGATCTTTAACAGCAGATTAAAACATATAAGTTTTTTTAAAAAATGTATTTTCCAAAAGAAGTGGTTGACTTTATCCTTGTTGTTAGTATATTTTGTCATAATCTGAAAAAGAAAATTCAGCTAACTTTGCCCTAACATCTGTACCTAGCATTTCCTTGTAATTTCTTATTTCACTGTTCACTTTCTTCCTTTTATTTTAATCCTATATATTTTCTCATGGAATTAACCCCCTTTCTTGTGTTGTCTTTCTGCTGAGCAGACAAGCAGAATCAAATCCTGTATTTGAGAAATGCAGTCATCTTGGTTAAAAACAGGAGAGGACGACAAATTTTCTTGATATCATACTTTTGCTACAGGTGCCAATCAATATGTTACTACGCTTCAAATGATACTTTTATATCACAGACTGCTTTTATCCATTTAGAAGTTTTTCTAAACAAAACAAAATACTTCAATTTTAAAAACCTGCTGTGACAAAATCAGGGCTTTAGACAGATATAGGGACAATCTTACAGTGTTGAGGAACAGAGTATTGAGAGTGCTGCTTTTCTCAAGTCTCAATATTTAAGTTTGGAAACTATAGTGCTGAATGCTGGCCCTGGGTAGGATCTTGATTTGGGTAAAAAGCAATATGTGACATTTCTTGAAATTGTGACTGGCTTTTGGTATGGCTCTCAAAAAAGTATTACCTACTTCATAAGAAAAGGAAGCACTGATTTACCAATAAGCAATTCTTCATGTAGTTTTCTAGTTGCATTTATGTAGATGGCAAAATCCTGTAGAAGGGCAGAATTTTTTTTTAATGTCCTGCAGAATGAATTTTGATGAGACAAAAGTGAATAAATTTCACTTTTTTCTTATCTCACAGATAAAAATATGAGGCTTCTGTGTTTTCCTGCTAGATTTTTTTTTGTATAGTTAATAGGTAAGATGTAAGATTTAAAAGCTAAGGCTGAATTTCTGTCTTTAGTATTTAGCTGTTGATTTGATCCAACGAGCTCCATGTGTCTCATCAGCAGGGACAGTGGGAATGTACTGAGATATAAACTTGGGACCACCTGCTTTCCCAATGAAGCATGGTCTGCTCTCAGTGAGATGTCATTCTTTTTTGAGGGTAAAATTTGTGCCACGTGGTCTTGTTTTTTAGAAATGTGGCATGTGACAGAATGTTTCCTTATTTAGCACTGGGAGTTTTTACCCAACCACCCAGCCTGCAAAGCTGAGGAGGAGCGGCCGCTGTCCTCTCCTCAGCAGGACTTTACCCCCAGCAACTCTCACCATCCAGGTTTTGCTGAAGGGAAAGAAAGGAAACAGAATTTACAGTTATGTTCTCTGGGCTCTTGCTTGTTCTCTCTCTTGTTCACAGTTCTTTGCAGCTGGCGGGTAAGTGCCTCCTGCTTGGTTCCTGGGAAGGTTGTCATGAAAGTGCTTCCACTCCTCTGGCTTTTCTGGGTGATTATGGTTCTGTGGTACTGCCAATATATACATTATTAGTTTGGGGATGGGGAACCTCTTAATGCCAGGCAAGAGGCAGGGGAACAATCTCACACAAAAAAAGAAATGGTTATAGAAAGAACCAGAGACACAATCCTTAATGGTTTTATTAATATATAGTGGCACTATAATTTCAATTACTCCAAAAGATCAGACGTAAGAAAATACATGTTTAAATGCCATAAAAAAAAGATTTAATTTTTTGCTACTGATTTTTGAGCTGTTGGTGTCTGGGTAATGCTTTGCAAAATCAGGCAGGGAAAATCTCCAGAAGTGGCGAAATGCAGAAATATTGGTAGGATATTAAGATATTCACAGATGGCTGTAAAAGGGGTTTTATTCATTGTTTTAAACAGACTCATTGAATTCACTGGCATTGATAAAGTGGATGGATTTTTTTTTTTAACACAATTGGATTAAGTTTAGGAAATCTCTTGTGGAATTGCAGTCTACAACATTACTGCTCTCCCTTTAGCTGCATTTCTCTCTTGTAGGTATTCTGCAGACCTAAATGTTTGAGGTTAAATCCTTTCACCTTTATAACTCCTGAGTATTGGCACAGATTGTCTCAGAGTATATGGTATTTTTTTAACCACCATGATCTCCCTGCAGGCCAGAAGAATTATTTTCAGTGTACTGGCTATTATCAATTACATAGATTTCAATTTTTTTGCAAGCTTTTTAAGGAAATGTCTTTAACCTCTTAAATACATTTTTATTGAATATGACACCCACTGCTCAAGATGTGTATCAGGGACAAAAACTGGTTATGAATCCCACAAGCTTTGACAGGAAATACAACCAGATGGGTCACAAGGCAGCAGAGCAAATTCATAGGCACGGTTCACAACTGCTGCTGATAAGGACTGAAATTAGCTCGCCTGCTTCTACCTTACCTTGAAGCCAACACTCCAGGCATGATCAGGTAAACTGTCTGGAGAGCTAGGGACCCAATCTCTGGTGTAGGTGTACCTTCTATCTTCCACTAGCCTTTACACACCCGGTCAGTGTCAGATGCTACTATTCCCTGCTCCTTGCTACTTTCTCAGACTGCAACTGGCTTCCCAAAGTCATTCCTAGTTTTATAGTCAGTGCTCATAGTAGGGGATGGCAGATCTTGTAGTCAGGAGGAGCCCAGAGTGACCCCTGAGAAGCCCAGACCAGTTCACTCACACTTATATGATGAAAAGGAAAGGAAAGGTGGATTTGGGGGAGGGGAAGCAAATGGCTCAGCAAAGATGGCAGTGTGCCCACTGGGAGACCTGTAAGATCTGGAAGGGTGGGAAAAGTTCATAGAGGTCAGAGATCTACCAGGCCATGCATCTGATCGTAAGCTGGATGGAACAAGGTAATGGTAATGGCAGTGTGGCTGAGGGAATTCACTGATGTAAAGCCATCCAACAAGCTGTGCTCAGCTCAGCTGCTGCCCACTGCATGGTGATGTATAATCGTGACATACATTTTCTATTGTCTACTTTATTTTTAATCAGTAGAATTGATGTTGGTCTGGACCCTGTTGAAAAACAGAATGTTTTTATCTGACATGAATGCAATGACTTCTTCATGTGAATGGGAAGTACAATCATATTCCATATCCACTATACATATATTCTACAATAACTATTTGCTATGTGTTGTTTTGTTTTACAGACATTAAAACATTTTTGCTGTATAATAAAGTCAACAGGCTCTGTCTTGAGGCATCTATTGCACAGTCAGTTAGAACTGCCACTTGCAATCAAGACAATGAATCACAAAAATTCAGGTGGATCACAGATCATCAGCTTATGAGTGTGAAACTGAAACTATGCCTGGGGGTGCCACTGAAGAAAGATCAGGCCATGGTCACCCTGTATCCCTGTGATCAAAAAAGTGAGCTCCAGTGGTGGGAATGCAGAAATGAAAGCCTCCTTGCAATCCAAGGAGAAGATTTATTTTTCAGTCCTGGCAATGAAGAGCATGATAATGTTTTGTTAAAGAAGGAGCTGAGTGCAAAGAATAAATGGAATATCTATGGGGCCACGGATGTGTTATGTTCCCAAGGATACGAAGGTACAAAAAATTGATTCTTTCCTCCTTTCCATTAGTTACTTTGTGAGTACTAGAGTGTTTAGGATCTTTGGCTCTGACTATTCTGACTCCTTCAGTGACCACCAGTTTTAGAACATTCATGCACTGAGGTACTTAACCTTGAATTTAATGTTATATTTATGTCCAAGCCTGTATCATACACACACACTTTTTTAGTCTATGCATTATAGTACATTAGTATTTCAAGTACTATAAGTATTACATGTACTCTCTATATATTCTATAAATATACATTATTAGTAAATATGTATATACATACTTACTCTCATACCATTTATAGCAATCTATACTATGTATAAGTATTCTCTAAAGTCACTATTGCTCACCATACTGTGTCACTACCTTATTAACAGAGCACATAAAGACTAATAAATTTCTTAAACATTCACAGGAATATGAAATTTACATCTCCATGAATGAAGCACAATATGGGTGACCTGAGTGAAAGTACTGATTTAAGCAGAGGAAGCGTGGTTTTTATGACTCAGGAGATGAGGATGCTCATGGAATTATTACAGTCAGCAGTGCAATTACCTTTTTTGATTTGCTGAAGTCTAATTGTTCTGACTGGCTTTCTCACATCCAGAATGAATGCTCCAAAAACCACCTCACAGGATATTTGAGCAATGAATTCTTAGCTTTGCGTGTGGGAAGCTGCTTCACTGTACGAGATGTTTAGAATAGTCATTGGAATAAAAACACACAGAGATAGTATAATATATGTTTACTTTTTTTCCCAGGAATCAAGACTTATAAATATTAGTTCTTGCTCTTGCACATGTTACATAAATCTTAACATTGTTTGAAATAGAAGTATCTTAGGGTAGAGCTCTGGATCCTTATTAAGATTGTAAAAGCATCTTGGTCAGAAATTTAAATATAGACCCTATCTATGATATGTTACTTTACATCAGAATAGCACACGTCAGCAGCTGAAGTCTGAAAAAGTGCTGAAGCAATTTTTTTTAGGATTGTGGGACCGGAACCACGGAAAGCACTTTGAGATGCAATTCTGCCCCAGACCTTACTCTTTCTCTAGTTTACATTCATTTGTTATTTTCATATTCATGTTATCATTTTGTCTTCTCAGAGACCTTCACGCTGCTAGGAAATGCTTTTGGGGCCCCGTGTGTTTTCCCTTTCGTGTACGAGCAGCAGTGGTGGGCGGAGTGCACGGCCGCGGGCCGCACCGACGGCTGGCTCTGGTGCGCGACCACTGCCAACTACGACACGGACCAGCGGTACGGGTTCTGCCCCTTCGGAGGTAAACCTGCTCCCTCCCAGGTCCCCTCGGCGTGCCTTTGGCAAACCAGCACGAGCAGAATATGATTATCTTTATAATAACAACTCATAACTTACAAGAATGTATTTTAGTATACGATGCATTGCCACAGGCTGCAGGTCACTATGCAAATAAATGACATGTCGCACAAAGATGTGAAGAGAATGATTGAAGAGTAAATCAGCATTCAGTTCCCATTTGCTGTGAGGGTGTTGCTGAGCAGTACAATAATTCTGAGCTCCTCACTGCTTCCCAGCCAGGATGTGTGCTGCCACTGTTTGTACAACCCTCTTCTGAGGACTCCCGTTGTGATGGATGTGGGCACAGAAAAGGGCACTGTAGGAAGATTGATATTGAAGTTAATGTTTCAATTTGCATGATTCTCATGTAAACATATTTTTTTGCTAAAGTGGAATGTGTCCTTTTATCCATGCTTTTAAGCCCTGTTCATATTGTCCAGGAAGCAGCCTTTCCACCCCATTGACATCTGCCTGGCATTTCTCTGCAATTTCAATCACTTTCTTTTACTTCTGTGGTCACTTCTCCCTCTATCTCCCTTTATGGCCTGGAGAGCTTTGCGTTCATGATGCTGAAATCTCCACCTGACACATCTCATCTTTCCTCTGTATTTCTCCCCATGGCTCCTGTTCAACGTTGGCTTTTGTTATTAGAATGTCCCTTTACTCCACTTGATTTAAAGTGGACTTTCAGTGTGGCACACATCCCTAGTCAACTGTGCTTTCCAGGCTCCTGCAAAGATATCTCACACACTGAGCCCTGAAGGTGTAGCATAGAGTCATTTAATAATTTTCAGTTTTTGAAAGGTAGTCCCAGCTTTCAGTTCTTTTTTCAAAATCCATCTTCATGTCGACTTTTGGGAGTGATCAAATACCAGATAAAGTTTTGTATTGTGCTTGATAGAGCGTGTTGGTATCTTCAACAAATCAAAAATGCAAAGGTAATCAGAGGAGGAACATGGTGCTGCTCAGCACCATTGCTGTGTGACAGGCACATCCAGAGGCTCTTTAAATGGGGATGGGAGTAATCTATGAAATATTTTGATGCTAAATTCAGGTCTATAGCTATAGACCTGTATATATATGTATATATATAGTTCTTACAGCTCTCAGTGGGAGCTGCTGTCCAGAGAGAGAAGGAGATGTTGCACAAATACTTCAAAATTTTCTCCTGGGACTTCTGCCACGCACTCCATGCAGTGCATTTTCCTGTGCAATCACTTTCCTTGTGGTAACTCCTGACTTGTCTCTCCTCATGGAACAGGAGGCAGTACAGGCCAGCTTTACCTGTCAGCTTACTGGCCTTAATCTTGTTCTTCCCCATCTGCTCACAACATTTTCAGTGGTCTTGAGAGAGCAGCCCAGGTGAAATTTAAGGAGACGAATGAGAACCTGCTGCACAGAATGAGAACCTGCAACTCAGTTTTCTGTGGCCAGTTACTATGATCTCTGCTGTTATTATTCTTTCCACAGATAAAGACAGCACATGGACTGTAGATCTGTCAACAAATGTTCACTACCAAATAAACTCTGACTCGGCTCTCACATGGCACCAAGCTAGGAGGAGCTGTAAGCAGCAAAACGCAGAATTACTGAGTATCACAGACATTCATGAACAAACATACCTTAAAGGTAAGGGAGTAAAGCAAACCCTGGGTTACATCCAGGATCTGTTCAGGTCATCATAATAGCTAAGGATTATTTAGTATGATTAGGCCATTGCTTTTGGAGCTAAATATGTGTAGGCAAGAAAAAATATTTTAGAATTTGCAAGTTCATATCAAAATTGCTGCCAAATTTACGTAGAATTCAAAGTATTCCATCATCATGCAAGTGTAACAGTTTGACTTCATATTTACAAATCTTATTTTTTATATATTTTTAAATGGAGGAAAAATCTTGAAAAGTAAATTAAAGACTAAGTTTTGGAAAGTAAACTTAAAACAAAAAAAGAAAAGAAAGAAAAAAAGATTAATCTTTATGCCAAAAGAAGGACTTGCTTTGTTTCAAATGCCATTTTGACAGCTGTTTTTTTCCTTCACTTGGCAAACTGAAAAAAATCAGTTATTTACAGATATCAAATTGCAGACTTATGTATCCACATATAGATGAAGAAATGATATGGAAGAAATATTTATTGTTGGTTTTAAGGATTAATTTAACTTCTAACAAATTTTTTATTAATTTTTATATTTATCAATAATTCTACTTAAATGTACAGAATTTAGCCTATTCTGCAGAAGCAATTTTGTTTTGGATATTTGGATATACTCTGGATATAATCTGTGTTCATTTCACATTAGTTGACAGAATAAAACAGGAAGTTTCTGTTTGTTTGCTTTCTTACAGCATTCAAACTTTGGTATATTTCAATGTATTAGGTACCATTATATCTACAGATATTTGCAATTAGATATTTTGGAATACAAGTCTTCCTAGAGACAGTTAGAGACCATTGTTAAAAGAGATTTATAAAATAATTCCTCTTATTTTTGTAATTTAGAATTAACAGAAGGTATAGATTCTGCGCTGTGGATTGGACTCAACAGACTGGACTTGAGTAGTGGATGGGAGTGGATTGGAGGCAGCCCTTTCCAGTACTTAAACTGGGCTCCAGGTAGGTGGGACTTTGTTTGATTTTTTATTTCCAAAGAGAAAAGATACATACCCCAAATACTGCTGTAAACTTTATTATCAGATAGTTATGCCATGAGATAAGTATTTTAGCTTTTCTTGCTTTAGCTTTAGAAAAATCTCTTTTTCTATAGCAATATAAGACAGAAACCTTCAATGTATTGCAAAAATATTTTAGCTGTGAAAACAACACTGCCTGTCCCCAAAATATTCAGTCTTCCATTTCTTGACTAGCAACTAAAGTAGGAGTTTACAGGTTTGTATCCTCTTATCTAACTTACACACTACATTTCATACAGACATTTCCACTACTGGAAATATACCTTGGCTCTTACCAAAGCTGGGAAAGACACGACCTCCATCACTTCAGCCAGGAGTGGTCTCTCATGTGCATTTTAGGCCTTAGAGCTCTGTTTTTCATTCAGAAAAGTTCATTTTTTTCTCTTTACTTTTCCCAAAGGAAACCCGTCTCCTGAATCTGGAAAGCTCTGTGCAGTTTTGACTCCTGAAACAAAAGCTAAATGGCAAAACTGGGAATGTGATCAGAAACTTGGTTATATTTGTAAGAAAAGGAACTTTACTTTGGTTCCTTCAGGTATGTTGATACATATTGGTAATTAAAGTAGAAGCTGTTACCTGAACGCTCAACATATTGACAAAGACGAACAGAAGAATTTTATTACAAATAGAACTATTTCTAGATTCTCTGGTTTACTTTGTACAACGATTGTAAACTTTGTAGTCTGATCTCCAGTTCCACAACACACAGACTGAAACAGATAAAAGCAAAGAATGTCCAGCTAGTCCCTCCTGTCTTTGTTTCAGGGGCCAGGTCTCCCCCTTAAGTACACACACTGCTGACCATCAAAAGGGAGAACAACTCAAAAATTATTTTTCAGAAGCAGGACATTAGTAAATATAATCCCAAGAAAGAGAGATGCATAACTTAGTGTGGTTCTAAGTCATTCTCCACGACTTGTGGTCAATCAGCATCCAGACAAGCAAGTTCAGAGTTCATGGCAGAAGTGGTGGAAGATTGAGACAGTAGAAGATCAACACAGTGAAGTGAGAAAAGATATTCTAAGTGTATGAAGATTTCCCTGTTCGTGTGACCCTATGTATTCATCTGGCTGTAAATTTGTCTTGATGGCTTTTACTCTATCAATATACTTAATCCTTTAAAAATTCATAAACCTTCTATGTTAGCTGCAGATAATGTCTGATTTCTCCTATCTGACAAATAAGTACTAGGTGATACAGAAGGTAATAAAATTAATGAGTTGCAAAACGAATGTATTTGATTAATACATTACAGAACTAATATATTTGTTGCAGACATTTGACTAAACTAAGAATTTGTATTAGATATTACTTGTATTAAAAAGTTTTCCTTCTCCAAGCTAAAAATTACCTGGTTTAGAGAATCACATTTATGTCTACTGCATTTCCTTATGAAAAGAATTTAAAAAGAAATTCTTAGTTTAGAACTTTTGCTCAGATGAAGTGGAAATATTTTCAGTGTTATGTCTCTTGCATGGTAATTGGAGCTGTAAAGCCTTGGGACGTGTTCCTAGGTGACCCTGGGTCTGTCACCTGCCCAGATGGATGGGTGCCCTATGTGGATCACTGCTATAAGATCTTCAGGGACAGCAAAGGATGGGAAGGAGCTTTCACCTCTTGTCAGAAGGAAGGGAGTCACTTGGCCAGCATCCAAAGCCTTGAGGAGCACAGCTTTATGGTGTCTCAGCTTGGGTACAGTGAGTATTTCCAGGGGGTCTCTTGCCTTTGCCTGTATGGAAAAGAAGACATTGATAGTTCCTGCTGAACTCTGGATGTTGTCAAAACTATTATTTTATTTATTGCCTACTGATTGATGTAGGTCTGGGAGGCTGGGCTTAGGGGCTTGTTGAAAGAAGCTTAAAACATTCATGCTTCAAGTTACATAAAAGCAGTATTCTAAAATTTGACCAGTTCCATTGCACTGGAAAAGTAACTATTCAGACTTCTATCCTCCCATCGTGGTGTATCAGCATTAGGCTGGTAATTCACACCCACTGTTATGAGGAGGAAGAGCAAAATTTTTTCACCCAGTGCAAGAATTTCCTTACAGCCTAATTTTCCAAAGCATACAGTCTTTATTTTTATATCTATATGAAAATATTAATTTACAAAATTATCATAGAACATGCTGCAAAATTTTGTGAAAGGAATTGTATGTTCAAAGCCCAATGGTTGGTGCTATGAAAAGGGTGGTGTGCCAAAAGAGGTTTTATCTCTGTTTCCATCTTCAGAGCCAACAGACAAGCTGTGGATTGGGCTGAATGACCGTAAGGTTCAAATGTATTTTGAGTGGAGTGATGGTACCCCAGTGGCATACACAAAATGGCACCTGGGAGAGCCATCCACTACAAACAACAGGCCAGAAGACTGTGTCCTGATCAAGGGCCAGGTGACATTACTCAATACATATTGTACTTCCATACTAAAAATAACTACTTAATAAAAGAATAACGTGCTCTGTTATTTCAGCAAATGGCTAAGGCCAGAAAAAAAAGAGATGTAGGGATTGAATTGCATGAGACTGGGAGTGAGATTGAATGTGACCTTTAAAACAAACAAAAGAAATACTTCATCGCTGGTGAAATTTTATCTTTATGCACATCTGAAAGTCACAAATGAAATTATTAGGATGCTACAAAACAGGTATCTGAAGGTATTTTGAGTACATTCTCTCCTTTTCATCTGGTGGTAGTGATGGTATATGGGGATCTCTGATTCTTGCTGACTTGTCTTTGGCTGCTTATTTGCCATCCCACAGCACAACTGCCTGTGCAGGACCCAGTACAACAGGTCAGGGAACAGCTCCATGCACCTTCCTTCCTTCTTATCACAGCCAGCTGAGGCTATGCTGCTATAGCCCAGTCCACTATTTCACAGAATGTGAGCAGATTTGGTTTTGAGATCATGTAGGAAAATTGGATAATGAAAAATATTCCATTTAAAAATAAAGGAGAAAGAAAACAAATAATTTTCATTATAAAGAAAGACATTATTTATGTCCTTTAGGTTATTCATCTTTATCTTCTTTTTGTTTCAAACTTCTTCCTGACACAGAATGGCTATTGGGCAGACCATGTCTGTGAGAAGAAGGCTGGCTACATTTGTAAAAGAAAAGCTACATCACAAACAGCTAGAGAAAAAGAAAGTAGCCTTGCAGGTTGCAAAAAAGTAAGTATGTGAGAATAGAATGTCAGTTTCTTAGATGAAATAGGTACATTGAGAGTCAATTAGAATTATTTGAATTATTTGTATTATTTACATGGAAGGTTTTTTTGTTTTATTTATTATGAAGTTTCTCCCTCTCTCTCAGTTACTCTAAATTTTAAAAACCCATTTACAGAAACCACTTAGGAGAAATCTGTAATTTCACTGCAAAAAGTTTCTAATTAATAATATTCATTATGATTATGCTTTATTAATTTTTAAATGTCATATTTAACTTAATACATGATACCAAAATTATTTAAAATTTGTATGAAAATCCTAAAATCATGTTACAGGGCTGGAGAAGATATGGGACCTACTGCTATTTTATTGGACATGTTCCAGCAACATTTTCAGAAGCAAACACCACTTGTGAAGGAGAAGAAGGTTACTTAGCCACAGTTGAAAGTAGGTACGATAATGACTTTTTCTTTGCTTTTAAATATCTAAAGACTGTATCTTATGAAATATTCCTAGAAAAGCTAACACAACACTAAGCAGCAAAATGGTTAAGAGACAGATGAGGTCTCTAGTTGAATAACAAAAAGTCTTGCTTTTTTTGTCGTTCATATGGAATCTGAGTCCTACGTAGGGTCTTCTCCCCAGCCTGAGGCAAGGAATAAGAGAAAAAATTCCATCATCACATGAGACTGACAGGATTTGGGTAAACGCCTTTGTTTTCACTTGCATCTTGATGTCTTTTCCAGGTATGAACAAGCCTATCTGACTAGCCTTGTTGGGCTGAGGCCTGAGAAATATTTCTGGCTTGGCCTCTCTGATGTGCAGGATCAAGGCACCTTCAGCTGGGCCAGTGGTGAAGCTGTCTCCTTCACGCACTGGGATGCAGGAATGCCTGGTAGGTGCTGTGACGAGGGATGGTGGCTGCTCTCTCACAATGTGGGTAATAGGAGTTAGGTTGTGTGGGTAATGTCCTCTGAATTTTTTGTTTTAAACTTTTGGTATGTTTTATAAGTACTGGCACTTTTCATATCCCATATTCTAATTTCAAAGGGAAAATTTTAAACTGCACTTTTATATTAGGACATCTGATATATTTACCCATAAGATTAACTTTTGGGCCATCTTCACAGGGAGATAAAAGGAGTTACAAATGGGTCCTAAGACTATTCCACGCTTGTCCCTCTATTGAAAAAGCTAGCCTGGCAGAAGAAGTTGAAACAGAGCAACTGGAATATGAATTTTAAGTTAGAATTACAAACTCAAAGTATCAAAAATCACTGTGGCATTATTATTTTTATGTGTGATACTAAGAAAACTGCATTAACGGGTTCATACTGTACAGAAGTACAGAAAATAAGATTTCATTATGCCATGAAGAAATCTGTTTTTTGTGGGATATACTATGTTCCTCTTAGTGATTATTTGTCTGAAGACTTTTTTTAAAACCTTCAGTGAGGTTATAAAATTTAAAATAAAAACAATAAAAAATTCTGAAAGACAAAGACTAATAAAACCTTAGCAAATGCCGTAAGAAAGCTTGCCAAGGAGTCTGTGCTGTCAGAAGATGATCAGAGCATGAGGAGAGCACTCAGAGGTCATGTTAAGGAATTTTCCCTCTCTGACCATCCAAGTGCCCCTCTGCAGTCACGCTCACACCACCTGAGCTGGGACCAAGGTCCTTCCCTGCTACACCTCCACACTCGCACAGTCAGACAAAGTTTCCTTAACAGCTTGAACCCAGATTTCCTCAGATTTTTTGATCCCTAAAATAATTCAGTCACGGTGTAATAATAAAATAACCCCTTGAGCTGGGTGCCTCCAAGGAGGGTCCATGAACAAAGGAAACCCTGGGCTGTTTTACATCTAAATGCAGTAATGTCTGGGGTCCTTGGCCCCTGCTGAGCCTTTGGGTGTGCAGTCACCTGGCTGGACCACTGGTTCCTGTGCCCTTTGCTATGCAAAGTGTCAGCAGCAGTTCAGTCCAGTCAGCCCTTTGCCTTGGGTCCCACCAGCCAGAGCTTGAGTTGGCACTGCGGCTGGCAAACCAAACTACCCACAGCAAATGAACTCCTCAACAATCAGGCTGGAACAGTAAAGAAAAATCTGTTTCCTTGCATCTATGTTCACTGAGAAGAAAATGGACTTTGTGCTGGAAAGTTTCTTCATGAGAGTATCTTTGGAGAGTCTATTTCAAGCTGAAATATCAAGAAAATAGATTATGGAGGAAGTTGATGGCATGAAGTCAGGACTAAGCATGGCTGCAGAAGTATCCAGGGACTGTTAAATTACATGAAATAAAAGCTTCTCTTTAATGTGTAAAGAGAGCTTCAGCTTTAGCTTTCTTGCTAAAGCTGCCTTGACATCTAAGCTTTGCTAAAAGACAAATTTGGTGCCAACATTTAAAATGGTTACAGAGAGATATGGGGAAATATAGATTAATAAGTCATTAGTAAATTAACTGAATCTGTAACAGAGAAGCTATAGTGGGAAAGATACATAAAATCACTTCTGGAAAGGGAGGTCATGCTTATAGATCTCTCAGAGCTCCACACAGTAGGTGAAAGCATATGAATGAGGGAAATCTAGTAAGTGTGGTCTATCTCATTTAGCAAAAGCCTTTCAGCTAATCTAATATAACACAGAAAAGCTCTTACATTAATAAAAATATTGATAAAAAGGCACTGACTGGAAGTTGAAGGTGGATTTTTTTAATGGGGGCTATTTTTCACAAGGGAAGTGTGTCCACCAACAGAACCCCATAATGACCTGTGCCAAAGCCCATGCTGTTCAATATATTTGCAGACCATACGGAAAATGTGCAATAGTGAAGTGACAAGATTTGCTGATGAGAGGAAATTATTTCTGATAGCAAAGATGTGCCTGTGAGAAAACTCAGGACAGTATCAGGAGAATAAGTGACTGAGCATGACCAGTAAAACATTAGGTGCATTTGATGCAGGCAAAGGATATTCTTAGGAGAAAATGCATGCATTGAATTGCCATAAAATGATGGATTTATAGCTGAATTTCATTTCAGCTCATGGCACCACAGTAGATGAGTGCATTAAGACATCAGGTCTGTGCCCAACAGAAGTTAAAAAAAAGAAACAACCAAAAACCCCCAAACAAAATGTTAAAAATACTTAGGAAATTAAGAGCACAAAGAAGCCCATTTTGGGGATTTGACTGCATCTTGTGTGATGTAGGCACCTCTGTTTCCTTGTGAGAGAACAATCTAAAATCACAGCAAACATCATGGGATAAGTTTCACCCTGAAGCTGCCTAGGTTTGCACACCTGCCCTCTGTATGAACCAGTGGGGCTGCTGCCATCTATGTGAAAACCACTCATGGCCAAGGTAATGTTATCTCATGTAAAACAGACCTAACATAAATAGAAATTAGATTGTCACTTGAAAACACAAGATTTCACTGTAAAAACTCTCACTCTACTTTCTACCCAAATAATTAATTATGTGGGATATTCAAAATGAAAAAAAAAAAAAAAGAAGTAGGATTCTATATTGATCAAGACTTCCTCAAACAGAAAATTCTACTCTGCTTGTATGAAAACCACCTAAAATACAAATTTTCTTTTCAAATGTTATTGCATAGCAAAAAGTGAATAGCTACTGATTGACAGAATTAAATAATTCACACTTTAGAAAATATCCAGCATGTTTGTTTTGGTTTTTTTTTCCTCATAAAGGAAATAATCCAGGATGTGTAGCCATGAAGACAGGGACTGCAGCTGGATTATGGGATGTTCTTGACTGTGAGACAAAGCAAAAATATATTTGCAAGCAGTGGGCAAAGGGTGCAACAGTTCCACCTGTTCCAACTACGGCTCTGGTCCCCACATGCCCTGAAGGCTGGGTGTCAAACAAGCACAGAAGTTCTTGTTTTAAAGTAAGTGCCTGAATAGTTAAAAGAAGCAGCTTGGGTGGGGAAAAAATAAAAAAGAAAAAAACCGGAACTGAATCTTCATTTTGCAATATCTGAGATTGGAATAGAGAAAAAAAAAAAAATTCTTCTAAGGAAAATATCCATGAGAGGGGAGAAACTAAGGAAGAAAGATAAGGTTGAAGGGAGGGAAGGGAGAGGAGAAGGGCACAGGAAAGAAAATGAGGAAGTTTGTGCTTCAGGGTTGAAGGAACTGGAACAGGAAATGGAAGAAGAGGAACATAAATATCAAGGCCACAGAAAGAAAAGAAAAGAAAAGAAAAGAAAAGAAAAGAAAAGAAAAGAAAAGAAAAGAAAAGAAAAGAAAAGAAAAGAGAGAAGAAAAAAAAGAACTCCATGTTAAAATTATTAAAAGGAAAATGTCAAAATTCCATGTTAAACAGCAGAAGCAGCAAAGCTGGTTTGTCAGCGCTGCTCTTTATGTCTGTTGTGCAAAGATGTGGTGTTTGCCTGAGACTTGTGGCAATTCAGGGAACAAACAGAGAAACAGTGAAGTGTAACCTCCAGCAGCACAATGCCTAAGGCTGGACCTTGCTAAAATCAGCACATTACCCCACAAAAAAAAAGATAAAAAGTAGTGTGCAAGGTTAATTAAACCAGCATTAATGAAGGACATTTACTTGAGAGTTTCCCATGCAAAGCTACAGAAAACTTGTGTTTGAAGTACAGCCAGTTGTATCTGAGCAGGCATAAAAAAGGAGTTTGAACAAGAAATGAGTGTAATGTGCAAACAGTGATTTGGGATCATGCAAAGTTGAAATGTGCTAAGTGCGAGGTGTTAATTTTTTTATCACTTTATTGAATTAATGAATAAGTCTCTCTTGTTTTTTTTTTTTTTTGTTTGTTTGGTTTTTTTTGGTTTTTTTTTTGTTGTTTTTTTTTTTTTTTTTTTTTTTTGTTTTTTTTTTTGGTTTGGTTTGGTTTGGTTTGGTTTTTTTTTGTTTTTTTTTTTTTTTTTTAACTTATTTCTTTCAAATTCATCCGGATTGCTATTTATTTGGCCACCTTTATCCCCAAACCATAATTTAACTTTGGTAAAATCTGTACTGTTGTCTCTTAAACCAGTTAGACATCATATGCTGAGAGATGTAAATTACCATGAGGTTGTTCTTTTGCCTGAATCTTCAGAGTCATTCCAGACCATTTTGTCTCTCAACCACAGCTACTCCTCTTTCCCTTCATATGGATGTTGGCTTGTGCACTTCTTCAGTTAAAACAAATTAATGGGAGTTGGGGAGTTGTATTCCCTTTTCCCTTCTAGGAATTCCTTTTTTTTTTTTTTTTTTCCCACTACGCTAAGTAGGTAGGCAACCCTGGTGTAAAAATTTGAGGAACAGAGTGGGAAATGTTATTTATCTTACGGACTTTCACTCGGCTCATATGAAACCTCATTTATGTTTAAGCAAGATGATAACTTTTTTATTATTGTAACATGTATATTTAAATTGATTTCTTCATAGTGTTTTTGCAGATCAAAAATTAGAAAGAAATCATGGTTTGAAGCTCGAGATTTTTGCAGACAAATAGGAGGGGATCTGGTCACCATTAACACTAAGGAGGAAATGCCATTACTAATCCAAGCAATGAGGTTGGTATTTGATGTGTGTTTATCTTATCTGATTCAAAAACTTTTCATATGAACTATTATGAACGATCCTAGATGGTTTCTGAAATGTGTGGTTTCATCAAAAACCAAAAGACCTGTGATATTTTGAAATTTATCTGTTCAGTACTATTTTAACCTTTTCATGAAAAAAAAGAGAAAGAAGAGTTTTTAAAAAGAAAAGCTTTTAAAAACATCCACCAGTATCATGATTACTAGATATAGTTTAGAAACACATGAAATTAGCAGTATTTCTACAAGGGTAGAAAATATGATCAACGTACCTACTGTTGAAGTAGGTTTGTATCAACCTTTCAGTGGTCAGTGCTGAAACCACTTTTTGATTTTGTGAAGGTTTTCCCTGAGTGAATAGTACATTTGGGAAATACATGACCAATACTACTAATAAGTCTGATAACCAAGCTACTGACACTGAACCACAGAAATATTACACATTTCTATGAAGAACAAGTGTATGCACTTCACCAAAGGTAATAGGGAAATTTGCAACTTCACTGCTTTTACAATGTGCTTTAGAAAGTTCAGTTATGTATTTCTGGATTTTTTTGTGCTGGTGTTTACTCACTGCTCTGTCCTGTGCTTTCTTTTAGAGCCACTCGCTGTTTGTTTGAAATAGTTTGGCTTGGTATATTTTCATTGAATCCAGATGAAGGATTTGCCTGGAGTGATGGCTCTCCAGTGAGTATCTTAATTTTTCATCATATTTGTTTGCTTAAGATCTTTTGGAATTTGTACATATACTTAGCTTTTTGCTGTTATTCTCATTAAAGAAACCACCAATCCTACAAAAAAATCATGTAGATGCTAATCTGCATTGTCATGACTAATATCACAGCTAAACATTTGAATACATGGAAATTATTGGCATCTCATCAGATTCTCTAGGTTTCTGTGTAACACTTCAATTTATTTTCTCTTCCAAGATGATAATATTTACACCTAAGATCATAACATAAAAACATAAACATCTAAAAAGCCGATCAAACAGCAAGCATGTTTCCCAGTATACTCCTGAATCCCCCAGTAAGTGATGGCTCAGGGTCTTTTAGAACTGGAGCTCATATCTGTAATTTTAATTTATTTATTTATGGGAATTTATCCAGTCATCTCTTGAACCCATGCAAATATCAACAGCTGTGAAAAACATTCCTGCAGGATTCTACTCCTTATTAACTCCATTTACCACTACTCCCTGTATTTGGTTTTCTTTAACACAAGCAAAGACCTTTTATCTTATCCTGTTTAAGTTACTTTCCACAAAAGTTTCAGAAAGGGTTGTTATCAAGAATTCTTGGCAATAATAGGTAGGTTCTATCACCTGTGTTTCCCTCACCACTTGGATGTCACTTTCTTCAGAGGTACCTCCTCTAGATTTGTAGGATATGACTTCCCTGCCCAAAGTCACACTCCCATCCTCGTTAACCACAGGGAAGGGAAAAAGTAATGCTGAATTGATGCACAACATGATCACTGCCACCAGAGAGATGCTGGACAATGTAATTTTGAACCAGCTCAGATGTGGAGTGAAAAGTACCCTGTCTGCACATGATTAGCATGAGTGATATGTGGGCAAAGTTCATTAGAAACAGTTCCTTTGGCTGTTTCTCTTCTGTCTGTGTCTATGGCTCAGGGCACAAACAGAAAAGCCCTCCATGGCAAGACAGCCATGTCTGAACACTGACACCATTGGCCCACTGTAAAATCCTCGTACCTACAGCTTTCCCTGCGTTTCCAGCTCTTTTTAGCTAAAACCAGAATATTTGAGACAAAAGCAATTAGTTTTCATTTTCCAGTGGAAAGTATGTCTACTGAAAGAGATGAAAAGAGTAACAAAATTGATTTCTCCTATAGGTTAGGTACACAAACTGGGATCATAGTCCAAGGAGCTCAGGACGACTCCAGTTTTGTGGCTCGTTCCATTGTGCGGGATATTCTGAACCATGGTCTCTTTCGGTCTGTCAAGTACAGCATAACTGGGTTTGCCAAATAAAACAAGGTAGATTTCTTCTTTATTGGCAGGAAGATTAAAAAGCTTTAAAAAGTAGTTGCTTTCTAAGTTAAGTTACTGAAGAAAGAGACAAAATTTTGGAGGACTACTTTTTCCAAATGGATGTCAAGAACATTAAGTAACATATTATGGGCTGAGATTTTTCAGTCATGAATGATATGAATGAATTGAAGGGTTTTTTACATAAAAAGGTGTATAAATAATCCATATATTTGCAAAATTACAAAATTGTTTATATTAAGTAACTTTTGCTTTTATTTTTGTAATGTTGGCGTTAAGGAGTTGCAAGGGCAAGTATTGTATTCCTTACAATACTGGTATTTATACTAACACAGGTGAAGCTAAAAATCAAGTATGATATATTTGTCAGATTTGTTGGTACTTCAGGTTCTCCCATAGAATTATTCAGGATTCAACTGGTTTTGGAAAAGCAATGGTTCATAGCAACGCTATTTATTTTTCTATCCAAACCAGAAACAACTCACAGTTATTTTATATATCTATACCTATATCATCTATATCTACACCTATATGTATATATATATATATATATGTGTGTGTGTGTGTGTGTGCGCACATAAAATCATATTTCCTTTTGTTTATTAATATTACTCAGAGAGTTTTTTTTGGCAGAGCTAAAATAAATCTAGTGGAAATTTTCTCCTTCATGGTGAAAATACTCCCAGGTGAATTACGGAATATCTACTTATGGATCAGTAAAGGAGCTGTATGCCACAGTTTAAAGTGTTTCAGATAAGTCTGCTGTGACTTACAGGCTTGGAAGAGCAATTTTCCCTTGCCTTGCTCTTTGCGGGAATGTGATTCAGCCAAAACTATGCCGTTGCTGAAGTGAAGCACGGCTTATGATATAAAATTAAAGTAGATGACCTTGCATATTGAGCAATGTGAAGCTGAACTGTGTGGCTAAGCCTGCTTGCCACAATGGCAAAGGGGCGCAGAATCCTGCTCTGTTCCTCACTCTTCTTGCAGTCAGTCACAAGCTGCATCATAACATACTCTAAAGAGATTCATCATGCCTTCTATTTTCTTCTTTTGCAGGAGTGTCATTAAAACCTGAACCAATTGACACATATGGTGGGTCTTTGTATCTATTAATTATTTCTATCTTTTTATTATTAATAATTTTTTTCCTAAAATTGTTATTCTAAAAAAATTTTGTGTTCTACACATATAAAATTTAAGGATACTTTATTTGTCTTCCAGAATATAAAACCACTCCAGATGGATGGGTCATATATGAAGATAAGCTCTACTATATCAGCAAAGAACAGGTCTCCATGGAAAGAGCCCGAGAGTTTTGCAGGAAGAACTCTGCAGACCTAGTTGTTGTTAATAGTAACAGTGAGAGAAGGTTCCTAAAGAGAGCACTACAAGAAAATGTAAGAGTCATTATAAACATACAGCCTAAATTAGAAACGCTTTTGACAATCTGCTTGTAAATCTTGAGTTGTCTCAGAAGCAGAGCCATCAGCATTTTCACTAATGAAATATCCCCAAAGGCACCATTTGATCCCACGGGATTTGGCTTCTCCTGCTTCACGCCAGCTGCACTGATGCAGTTGACAGGAAGAGTGATGTGGAAAAGTACCAGCTGTCTTGGGAAGTAGCTGGTCTTTGAGGGAGAATAAAAAAGGAGTACCAGTTTTGACTCAAAATCTGCTTCTTTTCTACTCCATCCTAAGGCCCTTCAGTGCTGCCGGTCTTGGCTCTGATGTCCCAGGTGAAAACCTGACTTCTGTGCCTGGGCATATAAACACGTTGTAGTGGTTAACTGCAAGCAGGTGCTTTACTGCTGTGGACTTCAGTGGCTGCTCTGTGACCTAATCAATGGTGTATCAATTTCTGTTTGTTTTGCTTCAAAGATTTCTTTTTTTCATTGAAGTAGTGTCTTTCTGATTTAGGAGAGGTACGGGAGAGAGCCAATAGGATACTTCATTGGTCTAAGAGTGAGCCTTGATAAAAAGTTCAGGTAAGTTGAGATGATCAGTGCATGTTCTAATACATAGAAAAAAATAGAATATTTTATGAAGCTGGAGGGACTCAATATGGTCTCTTGAAGGTCTGAAGGCTGTTCCACATACCGTATACAAAGCAAAATGGAATAGTCCTAGAATATTCTAAAGTCCAATAGTTACCCCCAAAAGTTATCTTGAGTAAGCACTTAGCCAACGAAAATCTTGGCAGCTCTACTCTCCATACACACTTTCTCAAGTTTCTTCCAGAGATTTGTCCTATAAATTGGAGTGATACTTTCCTATACTGAATTTTTAACCTATAAACATACACATGTACACTTAAAACATGCCCTATATCATAGGATTTGGTTTCTTATGCTTTTTATCTATATAGCAGAGGGGTTCTCCAGAGTTAGGAAGACACAGGCAATGACTACAAAAGGTAGTCTCTGCAAACTCCTATTCCAGGAGAAAAGTCAGCAGAAAATTACAGTACAGAAACAGTATCTAGTATTCTGAAAAGACCAACATAAAAATCAACTCAAAGCTACTCTAAAAGATACCAAAGAGCGTGATACACTGCTTACCTTCCTACCTGCTAGGGAGGATGTTCCTGGGAGGTGAAAAAATGTGCTTCTGAGGTTGACCTGGAAAACGTTAGAGGAGATTTGACTTTAACCTTTCTATTTTAATACTACTGTTGAATGTATGTAAATCACTTACCTTGAGAAAGGCAGAAGAGGAGTGGAGAGAGAAGTTGATAGTGACTGAGTTGGTGGATGACTTTAACCTCCTGATTTAGGAGTCAAATTAGGGATATAGAGCATTCCATGGATCCAGTGAGAATCTCCTTTATTTAGATCAATTATATCAGCAGCAGCAAGACAGAGATGATACAGCTGAATTTTTTCCCACTTCAGGCTTATTGATCTATATTCTGAAATACTGATTAAAATGTGGTGAAAACCTCCTCTTCCTCCAATAGCAATATATTAAAATAAAAAGCAGGTAAACATTGAGGAAAAAGTTTCAACTTTGGTACTTTAGAAAGGATGGTTTTAAAGTTGACAGAATGTCCTTCAGTTTACACAAAAATAGAACACTCCCCCCTACTCCCCCATAGAGCAGGGTAAATCCAGAGAAAAATATTTCTCTGGAAATATTTCTTGTTTTCACCTATGAAAACACCACAAATGCTCAGATTGAAAAGCACAGCATTACCCATGAATAAAATAGTTATTGCAATAACTATTAAGATAAAAATAATTATTGAGATAAAATTTTAATATCCTTTCTGTAGTATGTATTATGAATAACTGATTTTGATTTCTCTTATTAAATGTTATCAAAACAATTGTGGCCATTAACAGAAAATATGCTTAGTGTATGCTTTTTCTAATTTGCAACCAGAAATATTTTACAGAAATTTCTTCAAACTGGAATAATCAAGTAAACAAAGGGAAATCTCTAACAGTCCCTCCCATTGTAGTCAGTTTCCATGAATCCTCATAGACCTTCTCACTCATGAGGTGTTCATTAAGACTACCACGTCACAAATGAAGGTATTAATTAATAACTACTTGTACATTTTTTCTTTAAGCTGGGTGGATGGAACTCCAGTAACCTATGTGGCCTGGGCTCCTAATGAACCCAACTTTGTAAATAATGAGGAAAATTGTGTGGTTATGCTGTCAGAGCATGGTAAGTGACAACACAAAACTATTAGATTTTATTTGTCTCTGCTTGGGTTATAACTGATGCCGTCAAACACCTGCTGCCAACTGTCACAAAATCTTTGGTAGCTGTTTTCTGCAATTTCTTTTCAGTAACAAACCAACACAATGCAGAAACTCCCAGTCATGGGACCAGCAGCCATGGAAGAGTCTATGCCCTTAGAATGGGGGGATTTCAGTACCATAAGTAATTTAAAGCAGAGTTTCCTTCTGGGTTTTGTCCTTTTTACAGGGTTTTTCACTACTTCTTTCAGTAAAAATTTGAATAGTCGATCTTCTCTACCATGAACTTAAGAAAACATTTATAGCAGGTGCAGGAAATAGGAGTTGAAGGTACAAGTCAATGAGGAAAGAAACAAATACATCTAATGTCCAAAGATATGTTTACAAGTACACTGAAATGCAAATGTCTTGCAAATCCTAGAGCTCTACTTCCTTTTGGGTCTATTTCTGTAACTTTAATGAGGCTAATGGGAATTTAGTATATATGTGTTGATCTCTTAACTTATGTTTTACAAGGGATCCATGCAGTATGTTTGCACATCTATTGTGCCATTAGATTGATCTGGTATTTCTTATCTCATCCATTCTGATCCTTTTCTTTTTTTCAAATTTGCTTACTGGTGTATTTCCCCTGCGGCCTGCAATGTGATGATGCCACAGCTCAAAAAAAGCCAAAAACCTATGAACAGGTATAGACACTTCTGAACAAGGAGCAGATGGGTCAGGGAGCTCAAATTAACTACAAGGGGCTACAGGACTCTTACTATTAGAGTTTACTTAAATGTGCCAGGTTACTTTGCCTTCAGATCAAGATATAGCCTGAAATACAAAACAGAGAAAATTGTGTTTATTTTAAAAAAAGGTGGTAAATTATTATTACTAAATATTAAATACTATAATGTTGAATTTTTTTTTTTCCCAGGCTTGTGGAATGACATTAACTGTGGTTCTGCCAATAAATTTGTATGTGAAAAGCATAACAGTTCTATTAATGCAACATTACCTTCTCCATTGCCTCCTGGAGGATGTCCAGAAAGTTGGATTTTTTTTAACAACAAGGTATGTCAACAAACATCTTCAGTAAATTGTATAAAGCAGTAGAACTGAAGAGAAAATACTGAAAACCTCACATATTTTTATGAAAACAAAGAAAATCTGGAGAGTAATTACTTAGTCAAAATGGGCAGACTGGATGGCTGGGCTTTTTTTGAGGTGACTTAGACATCTAACTTTGCAGAGAAGTACAGTAAAGTACACTGAGTGTATTTCAGATGTACACTGAGTGTATTTCAGAGAGCATAGTTTGTGCAGGCTTAAAATACACTGTTACTGTTTAAGAAAACCTCTCCTTCTCTCTTCATGTACATTATTTTGTTTAGAAATGCAAGTTTGTAATGGTCAGTCTTGTAAAAAAGGTGGAAAGGTTTAGAAAGAATGTATTCGAGCAATCCCTTCTGCCTTTAGGAGTTCACAAAGCTTTGAATTCAGAAAGATTTTCAAACTACAATTGTTTTGAGTACAGCTTTGCATTCAGACAGAGTCTGGAAGTCCTCATCACTGTAAGACAAGAGTTTGTACCAATCTGAGTTGAAGCTCCATCTACCAAAGGATATTTTGTCTATTTTATGTACACTGTGCTGTTATTGCATCCTCAGAATGCTAGGTCAATGTGCCAAAGGATGTTTCACACCCTTTGGCAGGATGAACAGTTGTAACCACAGTCATCAGAAGGAGGACAAAGCACAGTAGAGATAATTCCCTGCAACTGTGTCACCCAAAGCTACATTTTCTTGGTTTCAAATGATGCCTCTATTACTTCAGGAAGAAGGGAGATGAAAATGTGAAAAGTGATCATATACTTGACCTCGTTACAATCAGTTCATTTGATACCAGACTCCCAGATTACACCTTGTACAATGAGGGGGGATAAGTGTATGCCTGGGTAGACATCCAGACTTTCTACTCCTGAGCTCTGTCACTCATTCTTGGCCTGATTTATTTTCTGCAGAAAAGTACATCTTAGAGATAATTGATAATATTCATATATAGTAATTCCAGTCTTTGCTAGTTTGAAAAAGTGCTTGATTTGTTTCCAGTGTTTCAAAGTATTTGCTTCCAATATAACAAGAAATCTCACATGGCTTGCTGCACGAGATGTTTGCTTCAATTTGGGAGGAAACCTGGCTACTATACCAAATGAACAAGTGCAAGGTATGTATGGACTCTATTGAAAGAAAAAAAATCTTGATCTCTCACTAAACAAGCTGCTGAAGTCTCCAATATAAAATATGGGATTACCTGATGAAAATTGCTTATTAGCCAGGTCACTCCATGGTTTATTTTAACTTCAAACTGCAAGGCAATAGCTAAAATTATTACAGATAAAAAATGAAGTTTATTTCTAGTTCTTTCAGCTGCTTTGTTTTCATGAAACTTCCAGTGTGTTCTGAGGGTGTTTGCACGGATCTCTCATACTGACAGGAATCTGTATTTCCTGTCTCTCTCACTGGCAGTAGGACTTTCTGAAACCCTATGTGTGCATACACAGTGGGGAAGGGATGCTTATCTGAGTATTTAATTAATGGCAGATAGGCTGTGTAGGGGAAAATGTTATCCTTTTATTGTGTCCCCCACTCTGGGCCTTTGCATATTTTCTCTCTTTTAGGCAAGTCATGATGAGCTTTCCTTAATGAGAAAATTTTGCTTCTTTCCAGCTTTCCTTTTCTATCATTTGAAGTATGCCACAACCAATGTTTGGATTGGGATGAATGATATCACCAGAGAGTCCACATTTCTTTGGACAGATGGAAGCACTGTTTCCTACACCAACTGGGTTAATGGTGCACCAGAAAAGCAGCAAAGCTACTTTGACTTTTATGAGCATGAAACATTAACAGATGATGCTCTGGAGGTACAGAAAATTTAAGTAACTTCTATGCTTTGGGCAGCTAGTTGGTTTTCCTAAAAGAAAAGTTAGTATAGAAGCAATAATAGGATGCTGAAACAAGTCCTTTTGTAAGCACTATGAGGTTTAGTAAATCATCTGGTAATAATTCCAAATACAGCCAAATGTTTGGCAAAGGTTCTGTAGAAGAGGAATTTTAAGACTTCCATCTGAACTATTGCAAAGAAAACCAGCTCTGTAAAAGAAGCTTGGAGAAGCTTATATCAGTTCCTCCCCAAACTGCATTAATGCAAATACTAGAGCTGCAACACCAAACAAAGACAAGGTATGATAAACCAAAATTAAGATTTTTGATGCAAAAATAATTTAGCTGTGTGTATGCCCCACTTCTGGCTAATGTGCTCCCACACTGCTTTACTCATTTCTGATGGTACAAATTGATATCTTCAGTGAAATTACTCTTTTTCTGCAGAAACTCAGGCTCTTTTCCAAAGGTGGTAATTTCTGAGGAAATGATTGGCAGTTATTCACCCAAGATTTTTAACATCTGCCATCAGTCAACTTTAGCTGATGACTAAAATTTATTTAAATCACCATAAAGGAGAAACTTGGATGACATGCCAAAAGACTGCCATGGCCGATCTTGAAGTCAGGGGAGTCATGAAGGAAATACTGGAGCAAGTAAATATAAGGAAGTAAAGAGAAAATATTTTGTTGCATCTGATAATGGTAACTTGATAATAACTATAAAAAAAACAGCAAACAGCATCTGCTTTCTGCAAGAGAGTCTGCTTTGGTTAGACTAGTGTAGACTAGAGCTCTTAACAGTAGTTCTTTTATTGTTGGTCTCATTGATAAAAATTTTTTAAACAGATTTACATAACTGTAAATCAGAACAGAGAAGATTTATTATAGGTACCTTTGTCATTTATACAGTCATTATAGAGTTCTTAATAAAACTGGTAAAATGAGTTTTAATTGACTTCTTTCAGAACTTAACTGGCACCAGTGGAAGCCTGGTTCAAATTTAAGGGGTCACTAATAAATACCAGGTCAAGCTGCTTGGCAGAAAACTAGGAAATTTGAACTAATTACAGAGGTGTTCAATGAGCTCCCCTCCTCTCTGCCATAGGCCTGCACTAGCAGTACAGGAGCTTCAGCTCACCCCCTCCCCACTGCCTCTTGTAATGGCTGTGCCTCTTCCCCTCCCCTTCAGACAGATTGTGTCTTCATCAGGAAGTCAGATGGGCAGTGGAGAGATGATAGCTGTGACAATGAAAGAGGCTACGTGTGCCAGATGAATTCACGTGAGTTCTGTCAACCCAGTCTCCTGAAGAGAAAGAATACCTTGGTTAAATAAGATGAATATATAACCTGATGTGATTCCTTCCAGCTTTGAGTCTTATTCTGACTCTCAGGCTTTCAGAGCTCCATCAGTGTTAAGCCAGTGCTATGTTTAAAGTACAAATTGTTCCACAGAAATTGCTGGAGAGGAGCTACTATCTTAACTGGGATTTTGTACCTAATAATGAATAATACTAAAGAATAATAAATAAAAATATCTTTTTTTTCTCAGTGAAGTATAAGAGCTTTAGGTATCCTGTCTAAGTGCAGCATAAATCATGTTCTTGCAGTGATCTTCCCATTCTCTTCGATGATCTGAGCAGAGAATTTAATCCTCTCTCACAATTTCTACTGAATGCCATATAATGTCAATCAAAATGCACAGCTTCTTGGATGTGTCTTTATTGTAGAAGAATATTGTTATCTTTTTTTTGCACCAAAATGAGTAATGAATGTTGACTCTACTCCTGTAGAATTTTAATTACACAAATCACAGCTGCCCAAGCATATAACGGGAGTAGAGAAGGCGAAGCACTGATAACAAAACAATTTTGCCCCAGCTTTATTAAAGTAAAAACTGTTCCCTGATCCCTCTTCTTCAGTCAGTTCCTGCAGCCTGTTCACTCAGCACAGCTAACATTCTTGTAAGAAGATCCCCTCCCCACACAGCAAATATATAGTTTTATGGAGGCATTTTTAATTTTCTTGATCCCAGTTCCTGCTCTTCTGGATACAGTCACAAAGGTAGAAATATACACTGCCTGACTCAAACATGCAGACAACATTCTGGCAGCCCTTACAGACAGGCCAAGAATTTGGAGTGAACAGTGAGTGGTGATTAAATAACATCAGGTCTCAAAGTCTTAGGCTGAGTCTAGAGATTACAACAGTTAATGCCTTAAATGCCTTGTCCTAAGTTCTATCCACCAGTGATGAGAAATAAATGTATACTCAGATATTCAGATTTAGTCAAATAAAGCACAGAATCTGAAATATGCAATTTAGGAGTCTTAGTCTGAACCAGTCAAGTCTGTAGCAAGTATACTCTACTTCAGGGCATCCAGGATTTAACTCATCTTATTACATTGACAAATTTGCTCCATGTCTTGAAAGTTATGTTTGGCACTTTTTTTGGGGTTTGGAGGGGTTTTATTTGGTTTGATTTTATTTAGGTTTCTGATTTTGTTTTGTTCATGGGCTTAAAAAAAGATTTTGACTTATTGACTAGTACCTTTTGACCAATTTTTATAGCTTGCATGCTACAGAAGAGCAATATGTTGTAAATTCATCCATTCAGTTTTTCCTCCATAGTTCCCTCACAACCTGAATTACCAACAACAAATCCAGCCTCTGGCTTTACTCATTATGGTGACAGTAGCTATTCAATAATTTCATCTGAAATGCAATGGGAAGAGGCCAGAAGAAATTGCCAGGACAAATCTGCAGAACTTGCCAGCATCTTGGATGCCTACATCCATTCATTCTTGTGGATCCAGATGCTGAAATATGGAAAACCTGTATGGATTGGTCTTAACAGCAATATGGTAAGTGCTGGGTAGATGGGAGGGGCAGGTGCTCAGGGAACTTTCCTGCTCTAATAGTCCTCTGGATGACCAGTTTTGAACACTGGAGCAATTGTATTCGGAATGGCTTCACTGTGTAAATGCACAAAAATCTAGGGGTACTGTTAGAACTAGTCAAGGATTTTCATCCTTGACACCAAACAGAGTGAATAATCACAGAAAGTGTTATGCAAGAAGCAAAAGATGAAACCAGAAAGTTCTAGAAACAGTAGCAGAAGTCAAGCTGCAGACTGAGAGTCAGAAAGTGCAGCTGTCATGAAGTGACTGTTGGCCACCCTGAAAGTCAAATGCCCTGCTATACAGGGGGGTACTTAGAGCTATTAATATATTAATAGAAGTTACTGTGAGTATTAGGGAGATATTTTAAGATTTAAGCTGACTGTTTAATGTTTAATGTCAAGTAATCTCTATGCACAAGTAAGTCCAAGTTTTAACTTAAATAAAGCAGAGCAGAGGGGACAAATTCTCTGTAATTGCTTCTCTTGATGTAGGATTTACTAAATGACCCAATATGGCCCCATCTGACTTTCCTGCCATATTGTAAAAATTTGTTACTTCAGAAAAACCCTCCCAAAAGCAATGCAGTGTTGAACACTGCTCATATGTAGTTCTTGTGTAACTCAAATTGCCCGGTGACATTGCTTAGAACAGTGAATGGGATTTTTTAAAATGGTCCCTTTTTTCCCAAAAAAATCAAATAAACATATGATTATATTTACACTATATTTATGTGACAGAAATTTTTATGTGGAAAAAACCCCAAACCTATTACCAGTATTCCTTTGTTTTCAGACTGGTGGCTATTATAAATGGACCAATAACTGGAAAACCAGGTACACAAAATGGGCAGCAGGGGAACCAAAGGATAACAATGCTTGTGTTTACCTTGATCTTGATGGTACTTGGAAAACAGCATCTTGCAATGAAAGCTACTTTTCAGTTTGCATGATATCAGATGGTAAGCAAAGGCATTTAACAATTCTAAAGACACATTCCTAATTCCATAAACCTGCCTAATCCTAGAGACTCTGCTCTACCCTGGGCTACCCCTGCAGAGGACTATGCTTCAGGGTAGCATGTACATCTCAGCAGAATGTGGACATTTGTTATTGGATGATGTATGAATTTAGGCACAGGAAAGGCTCTTGTGAAAATCCAGATGGCTGCACTGCTATCATGATAAAACTGTTTCCATAAGATGAAGCTCTATCTTCAAGGTCTATCTTGCTCTTTACAAAACGTGACCATAAATCACATGAGTCTGTGTGTAATATAAGTATATGCTGGGTTTGTGCCCTGACTGTATGAACTTCAGCTGGGGAAGGTCACACTTGAGTGTCACTGAGCCGAAACACAGCCAAGAGTTTCACTTCCATTCACCATTGCTAGAGCTAAAACTGTAAAAGCCTTGGCAATGTGAATGTCACTTTAACTCTGCAGATATATGCAGAGGCACAGTTGCATCTAGATTTTGTAGAATCGTGCTATTTTCCCTCCTTTATGTTTTAAGGTTGCATACATTTGGTCTGCTTATGCAGTGCAAGATTCATCAAAGTGAATTGGAGTTGCAGCCATGAGCAGAAACAGAATCTGATTTGGCAGAGGCATGCTACACTGATGGCTTTTTCTTTTTTTTTTCTTTTCTATAAAGTGACAACATTAAGAGACCAAGCAGCCAGACATCATGGGACTGTGGCATTAGTGATTCATTAGCCTACAACAGCTTTCTGTGTTGTGAAAATGCAAATTTGAGATTCGTATCATCCCTCAGGGTTTGCTTTCCTCACAGTACTGCCAAGGCAATTAGTTAGATATTGCAGGATGCAATTTGGTTCCTTGTCCTGAGAAATGTGATTTGAGAAATAAAATGTTTAACACTTTTGGCTGCTTAGCTCTCCCTGTTGTCTGGGTTGGGGGAATGTGGGAATAGTCATGAGTAGATGTTAAGACAAATAAAGCTGGGTGAGAGAAATCCCACACTATTTACACACATGTCATAGAATCCGAGATGACTCACAATGCAATACCAGTTTCATACCATATGGCTTCTTTAGAGATAGCTCCTACTGACCCTGCTGAGCAGCCTGGAGACTGTCCTGGAGAAGATGAACTCCAAGCTTGGATCCCTTACCATGATCACTGCTACTACCTTGAAGCATCAGCTGGGAGAACCTGGGCACTGGCCTCCCTTGAGTGTGCTCGCTTAGGTGAGAGCCTTCATTATCGACTAAAAAGATTCGTACCAATGTTTTTATAAAACTATCATAAAAATGTAAAGATATTGATTAAAAAAAAAAGTTAGAAATATATTTTGTTTTACCCACTAAGCTGTTCTAAGGCTGGCACAATGGAAATGTCCTCTCAGGTCTACAGCTTCCCTGTGTAGGAGCTCACCATTATGTCCTGGCTTGTGGGATACCATCCTGGGGGCAGCAGTGGGGGCCACAGCCTCTAAGTACCTCCAGGTCATTGTCTTCTGCAAGAAGCAGTGGAGACACCAACAGAGCAGCATTAATACAGGAGCTATTGCTTGTACAGACTAAAAAGGAGGTCATTGCAGTGGTTGGTCATGTGGGTTATGGTTATTTGCTTATTAATGCCTTTCAGGAGCTACCTTGGTTTCAGTAGAAAACATGGATGAATCTCACTTTCTGACTCATAAAATTCAACCACTTGGAAATAAAGTAGGAGGCTTTTGGATAGGACTTTACCAGAATGTGGAAGGTATGTCTAAATTTCAGTTTTTAATGGAAAAGTGCATTGCTAATACAAGAAAATTGAGTCAGTACTTGACAAAAAAAACCATGGGTTTCTGATGAACAGTGGCTTACTATAGATATTAAAAGTAAATTGCTGAGCTAAGGAGTTAAAATATTAATGAAATAGATATGTTTTAATTTTTTTTACTCTGCGAGTTGCTCTGTAGGCCAGTGGTTGTGGCTAGATAATGCTGTCCTGGACTTTGTTAACTGGGAGGAGAAAGAGTTGGATGTGGAGCATCAGTGTGTGGAAATAACTGCACCCTCTGGCTACTGGGACAAAAGTGATTGCTCTGCTGAAAAAGGATTTATCTGCAAAAAAACCAAAGGCAAGTCCTCAATGTGTCATCCCTGAGTGACAGGACAAACCTGTTCACTAGTGACTGTTACAGCCCTTCACCACAGCTCTGGAAGTAATCCCTGGCAGTTTGGTTTGGCATATCCCACTTCTCTAACCATCTGTAGCTGCCTTTATTTTATAGACTGCAAACTCTCCAAATCACTGTCTACATGGACACGCAGTAACATCCTGCACAGCCTAGGTTGAGAATGAAACTTTCAGAAATGTTTGAGTACCTAACACAGGTGTTGATATGGCACCTGTCAAACACCTGTGCAAGGGTATGACTATTGCAAGAACTGATTATTGTAACAATTATACCCTTGCAAGGAGGAATCAATGTGAATAATCAATCTTCCTCTTCCAGCTTGTTGTTCTCAAAAATATATATTATTTCCCAAGGTACCAAACTGGCTTCATATTGGCCCTGATTCAGTAATGCCTCAAGGATTCTAAAAGGTCACCTGTTTGTATTGCAATAATGAATGATATGAGAAATACTTGCATTCTTAATGTAAACTTCAAGTCATTAGAGAAGCTGTCTCATCAGCATTTCTGGAAACTTTCACTCAGTACTGTATATATCAGACTAATGCTTCAGAGATAAAACACTACATGCATTATTCCCAAGTGGAGATACAAAGGAAAATGTCTGCAAGAGAGCAGTATAATTTTATTCTTCTAACCTGGATGTTAAAAGTCAATCTATCTAACTTAAAAAAGTGGTAGGTAGCCATCATTAAACCTTTGCACTTCCTTTTGTAGTAGCTGTGGGATCAGGCTTAATTTTCCAGATTTTGCATTGTGCATGTTCCCAGTAAATCATGGGTAGCATCTCTGTTCTGTGTTGAAAAAAAAAAAAGATTGGCTGTAAAGCCGGTTTTAAGATTCTATTTTTCAGATGAAAAGTTGAAAAAATTTGGTTTCAATGCTAAAGACATCTCAAGACATGGTAGGTGGTGAAAAAATAACTGAAAATTTAGGGTTAGCATTTACTCATTTTCCAAGTAGTCTTTAATTAGAAAAAGATGCTGCACTGTAACCAAGAAATAGTCATCTCCTGTGCACTGTTAATTGCTGTGCTTAAATCAGCACATGCCCATGGCAGTAAGTCAATTAACCCTTATTAAATACTTAATAAAACATCCAAATTACATCCCATCCTACATCGTACTAAAATAATAAGGAATCTCTAAAGTTCCTACATTGAGTCATACAGAGCTCCCATATGTACTATTTTATGCCTTAGTAGGGATTACTGTTGTATTTATCTATTAATTTTGCATCCTGTTTTGCTTTCACTTTACATTTTGCCTTAATAAATTCTCCTCTGGGTATCAAGGGTGTTTGCAAACTGATGCAGAAGAACCAAGAGAATAAATATTTTCATGATAATTTAGAACTCTTTAGTTCTATGTGTATAATTCTTCATTTCTGAGTGCCGAACTGGTTTTTTTTTTTTTTTTTGCACTTCTTCAACAGCAACAAAACAATGTTATAAAGGTCTTTCATTTTTCTTTGTCTTACACAGAGTTGAATAGGAAGATTACTCATGTGATTTAGCAGGCATTTTCTTGGGAAGACATTTAGGAATCAAAAACTTTGTAGCAGCTAGACATGCAGATCTTCCCAAAATATGCCATGTAAAACAAATCTCCGGAATGATAAATCATGTTCTTAGTACATTAAAATTAATATTTCAGGAAAAATGAGAAAAGATGTTTTGAATGAACATAAGAAAGAATCAGTATTTTAATGTTATTAATATAAAAACAATATAAAGTTTCAAAAGTGGATAAAGTAATGCTAAGTAGGAAGGTGAAAGCTTGGCAATGTATTCTTTGTCTCAATGTATCTTTTGTCTCAAGCCTTTTATAGCAGATATATATGTTACTAATTCAATGGTAGAACTTGAGGGGGTTTTGTTCCAGTACTATTTTTGCAAACAGTCGAACATACGGATTCTAATAAAGTGTAATGTGATTTCTCTCTGAAATTCATTGCAGTTGAGCTGAATGGGAGTCTTACAAAGCAAAAAGGTAAGAGCTTTCATAAGAAAATGAAGAAAAATCTAAATAGAGGAAGAACTTAAAATGAGTTTTCCCAAACCACTCTCTTTTGGAGCACAAGCCCTACTGAGGGTTGCGCAGTTATCAATCACTCGGGGTGACCCCACGGTGCCTTTCACAGGCACAGGAGCACTCATCTGTTCTTGTGGGACTGCTGCAGGGCTAACCCTGAGCTGGCAAGCTCAGCAGTGACCACACTCGAGAAGAACTTTGAGAGCAGCTACACAGTGCTTTAACAGGCTGTTAGAAACTATGTAGATGTATGTGAAAGTTTCTTACAAAGATATTATTGTAAATCATGTCACAAAATATTGTAAAACTAATTTCCAGTAATGAGCATCCCATATCCATCTAAGGCATACATTTTCATTACATTCTTAAAGCATCCCTTGCACCCATTGTACATTACTGTACCCCAGATCCACTAAAACTACATTAGTTTCACATCAGCTTCAGGAACAGCGACCTGACTACTGATCAGCAACAACTCAGGGCTCAGCTTTACAGCCTTCAAGTTCAGGCAGGAGAGGGCAACTCATTCATGTTTTTCATGTTGTATGTGGAAATAAAAACTACTATGCTTTCTCACAGTTACATGGATTCATTTCAGGCAAAGAAAAGAATGAGGAGACCCACCCACCTGTTCATGTTTCTGTTTGGCCACTCATTTTCTTGGCTGTTTTAGCTGTCTTTGGAGCTGGCATGGCAGCCTACTTCTACAAAAGAAAAAGACAAAACCAGCTCTCAAGAGATTCTGGCAATGAAACACTATTAAGATGATATCTTGGTAACAGAAGAATTGGTGAGAATGGGTCCTGTGGTATGTTACTTGGAGAAGCAAGTTACTCACTGAAATTAAAGGATGTGTCTGTAGTGAGATCTTAAGTGAGATCTGGTGTAACCTTAAATTAAATCACTTTCCTCTTTTAGTGCTTGTGGCATTCACATTCTCTGGAAAAATCCCTTTGCCCAGGATTTTTCTTCTGGGAAGCTGAGAAGCCTCAGAGAACAGGAAAACAATTCTTATCTCATTTGCTTCTCCTGTGTTGTGCTCACTTGTGGAAGGTGTTTGGAGATTGTTTGCCCACAGGTGATTGTTTCATTGGATTCTGGTGTGAATTGTTTTGACTCAGTAGCCAATTATGGCCAAGCTGTGTCGAGACTCTGGAAAGAGGCATGAATTTTCATTATTATCTTTTTAGCATTTAGTAAGTATCCTTTCTGTATTCTTTAGTATAGTTTAGTATAGTATTCTTTAATATAATATAGTATTATAAAGTAATAAATTAGCCTTCTGAGAACATGGAGTCAGATGCATCATTCCTCCCTGCCACACATGTCCCTGCAAATACAATAAGTATTAGCAGATTTTTTTTATCATTAATATTTTACAAAATCGGAATTAGAGTTTGATGTTACAATTTTGCAATGGTCAAGATGTTCTCAAGTGCCTTAACAAGGATGGTTGTGCAAAAAAACTTGTCAAAAACAATTACATGTACTGAAAAAGGACTATGAAAGTCACCTGGTAAGAATGAATGCCCAATAAATTGTGAATGTCATTTAGAACTTAGTTGCTGTGATATTGTGGACACTAAAAAAATCTCAAAAATTAGAACACGTCTAACTCTTTTGCAAACTTGAACTCATTTAATTCCACAAACTTCATTGCATCAGACCAGTACTTTTACTGTTCTTTATGGCTAAATCCTATTACACGTATAAAACTGCTTCATATTCTTTTCTCAGAAAACTTTGGGATAGGAAGCCTTGTCATGTTCATTTTCTGCTATGGAAAACACAGTTCATGTCAGCAAAGAATATTAAGACCAGGTATAAGTTGTAATCATTTTTCAATACAGTGATGTGATTTTTAACTGTATTATGCTTGCTTACATGCATTAAAACATTCTTACCCTGACATTCTTGCTTCTTTTTTGTTAATGCTTTGAAATAAATAAATAAATAAATAATTTTTCTATTGGTATAATTTTCAGCTTCAGCATTCCCTGTGAATCAAGTGAGGAGAAGGGGAAAGGGGGGTGCTCCTGTCAGTACAATAACTCTTTTGTCAATAACAAGAAGGGCTTCTCTCCTCCTCACTTTGAATTCAGCTTGAATAAGCACCAACTTCCCATTTTTAAATGCAAGAAAAAGGAACTGAAAACTAAGGAATTCAGCAGATGGTTCTGTACTAGAAATCTGCAAGAGACTAAATTTTAGATGTCAGAAAAACAGTAGAAAACACTACAAGATAGCTTTTAAATGAGTTGTAAATACAAACTAAATGCTTTATGAGAAAGAGTGCTTAGCAGATATCCCCAGGAAACAGCCTGCCTTCCCCAGGCTGCACAGAGTCTGTTGAGCAGGCTGGAAAGTTGGGAAAAAGAAAAAAACAGAAAAAACTCCCCAACCAACTAATGAAGTTGTTTTGCTAAGCACTGAAATCCAGTTTTCTTGGTGTAAATACAAGCAAGAGTGTAGGACACTGCTGAGAACAGTTTATTGCACAGTGTGTTATGCAGCACACAAGATACTGACCCCAAAAAGTTTGCAGCTGGCACAAAGCTGGTTGGTCATGCCAAAGGGGAGCTCTGAAGTACTCAGTTCCTCTTTTAGCCTACCCCAGTGTCTGCATTAATCTTTCCCCACCACTGTAGCCCTGGACAAATCCTCACAAGCATCCATTTACACCAGAGGGAGGAGAAAGCCCAGTTTGAACCAGATCCAGGCTGGTACTTAATGAGCAAAATGAGAGAACTGGGCAGGAATTGTTACCTCCAGGTATTTTGCCTTGGGATTTCCTTTGCCAGAGAAATTTTATTTTGTTATTTTAGATGTATCTGAAATATGGTTTCACTCAGGAAAGCCAGCTTTTATTTCAGCCCCACCACATTGGTGCCTGTGGCACCATTCAGCTGTACAACTTAGAGCTACTCATGCAACCCTTGCTCATGCTGAGCCCTCTCTTAATGTGACCTGCAAATAAAATAGTTATTATTAAACAATTAATTAAATTCCTAACTTTGCTGTAATCCAGACACTTTTTCTCAGAAAATGTTTTTTTCTCTTACTGCTTTCTACAGGCAAATCAACAAGTTTGTCTGGTTCTTGCAATAATTTTTCCCAACACTCTTAAAAAAAAAAAAAAAGCAATGATAGTTGCTCCTCCTATGACATCTACTGCTCAGCTGCTATATATATATCTCACTACTGGCTTTTTCACTTCTTGAATTTTTCAATTCCATTATCACAACTTTTAATTTCACTGATGTAAATAAACAGAAGGAATAGCAGGACTTTTGAACATTTGCAGTAGGGCTTTGCAGAATGTTTGTAGAAAAACTGCCATGCCAATACAAGTCTTCAGATGAGCACTTTGCTTACACGTTAAAAGGAGCTTTTGCAATTTCATTTGTCTTTGGCTTTGCCCTGAAACAGCCTCAAGGGGAATTTCTCAGATAGATAAACACATCTTTTTACTTGGTAAAATATTCATGTATTCCAGGCAAAAAGTTTCCTTTCTGTTACAGGGAAGCTTACCACTAGACTACGGTGCTGAACATCACTTTTTTCTGGTGTTTGACAAGCAATTATAAACAACTCAGCCCCAAACCGAGATCAAATAAACCAACATAATAACGCTAATTTTTTCCTTAAAGTGAGCAAAAGCTCATAATGCACCAAAAATGCAGTTTCAGCAGTTTGCTCTCTTTCTTCTAAATATATAATGCTGTGACATTATTGCAATGTATTGAACCACTGGGATTTTGAATCTGCTTGTTTCTGAGATGTAAGGGTTAAAGCAGAGGGCTTTAATTGATGATATTTCACTGCTGGTTTCTTTCCCCTAATTCTCAAGTTGCTTTTCCAGATCTGTGTAGCACCCCACCAACTAACCTGAATTAACGTTAGCAATGTCACAGAAGATGGCAAATGTCTCCACCTCTAGTTACAGGGATGGAGACTTCAGTTTTGGAAGGGACTTGCTCTTCAAAGAGAGCAGTGTTTACAGTGTGCACTCCAGTTATTTCAAAATACCACATGACAGAACATTTCCTTATTTAGAGTACAGAGCTTTATCCATCAACCCGTTGACACAGAGAAGGACCCATCACTATCTGCAGAGAGAAGGATTTTTATATATCACCAATTTTCTAATCCAACTTTTGGCAGAAGAATGCGAAACAAGTTACATTTGCAATGAGTTTCTCCAGGTTTCTAGTTTTCCTTTCCCTCCTGCAATGTTCACTACAGTCATCAGGTAAGTTTCCTGCTAGTTTTGTATTAAACTAGATATGAAAATGCTTTACTTTGGGCAGCTTTACAGTTTTAATGTAAAGACTGATGATTTTGTATGTTTTATCAGATTTGATACATGATGTAAAGAGTATGTTATGTACCCTGGCAGTTCTTGATTCACAGAATAAAAGGGCGGGGAGTGTAAGGATGATAGAAAATTTGAGGTAATAAGAGAAGGATCTTTAAACTGGAATTCCTTTCTGTGGAAATATTAAATCAGATGGCATTGTGTGGGATGGAAATGAAAAATGAGGGAACATGGACCTCTTTCCATTTACCTTCCTCATTACACCCACGGTGCAGTGATCAGTTGAGGAATTTACATATTTACACGATAGTTATGTGAGTTTCTCTTTCTGCCCCACGACATGAGGTATGAGAAGGAAGAACTGGCTCCTCCCCTCCAGCCTCAACAAATTAGATGGGCACTTCTACTTTGAAGATGTTTATCAGTCATTGGCTATAGCTATAGAGAGAAATGGTAAAGCAGTAATTTCTGGAGAACTGAGTGGAGGAACGAATTTGCATGAATGTGAGACTGAGGGTCTACATCAGAAATTTCACCATAAAATAACATTCCCATTATACTGTAATAGTTTAAAAATATGAAGCATTGTAAACCCTAAAGAAACTGAGTTCAGGATTAATCTGAAAGAGTTCTCCAAGTGGAGTAATGTACAAGTGAAACCTAATATTTTCACTGTGTAAATATGCTCATCACAATATCATCTCTATTTTCTCTGATTAGTCATCCTTTTTCTTTTAACAGTTAAGGAATAGATGGGGTGAAAGAGTGGTTATGGATAGAGTAATCAAGCAAATAAAGCAAACTTACTGAGCTGTGCAGAAAACAAAAATGCAGTGAATGTACTGTTGTTTCTGTTCTTGCAGTTTTTCTCTCTTCAGGAACCAAAATGTATCACCAACTTTTCATCACAGAATTTGACTTGCCTACAGTGTATATACATCAAATTCTAACCACAGTATTTAAACTTCTCATTTTACTAAAACATTTTATTTAAAATCTGTAGCCACGCTAGGGAGGAAATTATAATAAAAATTAATTTTAAAAGATTGCATAACTTCTCAATTCGATAGACAAATATATAATAGATAGATCCATTACTAGAAATTTAGATATACGATTTTATTATTATTTTCATGTCCTTTAATGCTTTTTTCCCCTCCTAGTTACTTTTACATTACGAGGAAATGCCAATGGACAGCCTTGTGTATTCCCTTTCAAATACAAAGACAAGCAATACAATGAGTGCACAGATGCTGGCAGGTCAGATGGGCTGCTCTGGTGTGCAACAACTGCAGATTTTGATGCTGATAAACTCTATGGATTTTGCCCACTAATAAGTAAGTCTTGCATTTTATTCCTTACCTTGTCATGAAATGTTGTTGAGCAGACCATCTCTTGAGCTACCAGGTTTTTATGAGCCACCAGCTGCACACCTGCGTGCCTGACCTTGTTAGAGTAGCCCAAATGAAAACCACCGGACAGGACACTAGTTCCAATGGCCAAGAGCTCTTTTTGTAGTGAATGGAGAGCAAGAGGTGCCACCGAAGAGTGGCTCAGCCCAGAAAGGTCCTGACTCAATTGCTGGAGGTGACTGTTTCTCTCTGTGAACCAGAGGGATGAAGAGGCTTTTTCATGGGACTTAAGTGCAAGGCATGAACAGCATGAATTTAGACATTCATCTTCCTTTCAAAAAATTCCTATTTCTTTTCCTTCTGGCATTTCCTATAGGTCAGTTCTCACTTAAACTGCTATTTCCTAGTTTTTTCCCTTTAATTTTCTACCTTATTCTCATTTCCTACACAGAAATGCTCCTGTGAGAATTATCTTTCTCTCCCAGCTTTGTTCTGTCTTCTGCACTGAACTTAGCTTTGGATCCTTCCCGTTCAGGACACAAGCATTGGTCTCACAGTGCCCTTCCCAATTACACAGCAGTTTCACCAGGTTTGGTGAGTTGCTCTGCAAAGTCAGCAGCTGAACTGTAAATTGGTGTTACACAGAGTTATTCTGTTGTTTCTCAAACTGTCAAAGGCCATTTTCTGTTATTTTTGGAAAAACTGCTTCTCTTGATGGTGAGTTAAGAAGAAGTTCCTACCCATCAGGCATGAAGAGCTTCCAGGGTCATAGTTCACTTACACACTTGCTTTTCTCCTCTGACTTCACCCTGGAATCTCTTTATTTCAATCAATAGATATGTCTGGTTTATGTAGAATTGCATGTGCAGTATTAGAAAATTCAAAAGCAAATATTGGGAAAAATGTCACTCCTTTCTAAAAATATAGAAATTTTAAATAATATTTTTATTTAAAAAAATATACATTTTTCTAATTTGATGCCTAGACTTATTATTTTTTTTTCTGATGCTTAGCATGCATCTTTAGAGATTTTGCATTATTACACACTTTATTTTCTTTTAGTTGGTATATGTGAGTCCACTAGAACAGTGCTCTATGTCACTTCTTCCAGACGACACAGAAAGATTTTGGACAAAAGACGTTTCAACTGGCATTCACTACCAGATAAACTCAGAATCAGCTCTAACATGGCACCAAGCAAGGAAAAGCTGCCAGCAGCAAAATGCAGAACTACTAAGCATCACAGAGACTCAGGAGCAAGCATATGTAGGAGGTAAAAGGATGGATAATAAGACCTTAAAATGTCTGTGATGAAGTGGGCTGCCTTGTTGTGTGCCTCAGGGAAGAAAGGGGGCAGGGTGTCAGGGCTGGCTGGGCAACCACCAAAGGAAGATGGTCTGAACTGCCCTTGCACTGCCTGGTTTTTTTTATGAAGCATTGGTCACAAACCTCTTTGGCAGTGAAATGTCCCCATGCCAACACTGTGCTCCAGATGGGAGCTCCTGCAGCTCCTGCAGTCGGTCCCAGGGGAAAGGTTTCCTCTGCTCATCTTTGTGCAAGGGCACTCAAACCTGACCAGGGCTATGGGCTGGTCCTCTAATTTACCTTTTTCCAATGTGCTTCAAGGATTATTAGTATTTTCAGGAGAACATATGCTGATGGTTAGATTGGTCCTAATATGGATACATTTGCATACACAAAATCAAAATAACTCTAGTGGATTTTAGGTACAGGTGTCATGGCTTCTGTTTGGTTATACATAGTGTAAAGAAGGCTTTGAAAGAGCTCCCACAGAAAAAAAAGCTGGAAAAAAACTTATTGACTTTTACTCCATGAAATCTGTTACAGAAGACTTTTAGAAAAATTCCCTTATGAATGACGGGGCTTTTTTACATGTCTTGTGTTCTAATAAAAGCAAGTGAGAAAAAGAAAGTCTTATTTAAATAGTGAAATAAGATGCTGATTTGCCCTACTAAGATTTCTGGTAAATCAATGTAGATTCATTTTCAAATTTTACTTTTTGTAATCAGTGCATCTGCAGTAATGCAGAAAGTACTGGTTTGGGGCTGGTTTAAAATAAGAAATATGAATTTCTTACTTTACACTTAATTTCTTTTAAATGATCTTATTATGAATAAGAATAGAGAGATACAAATGAGGGATTTCTTTTTCTCATTTAGAGCTAACTAAGGAATTTGGTTTTGCCTTCTGGATTGGATTGAACGCTTTGGATTTCAACAGTGGATGGCAATGGGCTGGGGGCAGCCCTTTCAGATATTTAAACTGGGCTCCAGGTAAGAGATGTATCTATTTTGTAATCTTTGAATTAATTCTGATAAGACACCAACTAATAAAAACTGCCCTAGCTAACTTTATTTTAGTGAAACCCGTTCTGATTTACAATAGCTCAAGACCCAGATCCCTGTTTTAAGACTAACCCTTTCAAATTACAAAGTTCATTGTGGATATCAGTTATAGCATATTATTCTATTCTCTTATCTAAACAGAGAGCTTGTTTATGAAAGCAGAGTCTCATTTGGAGTGATACATAACCCTACACATCAAAGATCAGAATTTTCCACAACATGTTGTTCACGAGTGTGAATAAAAGTCAAATCTTCCAAAGGTAGCAAAATATTCAGCAAATAATGGCTCTATGTTGTTTAGAGAAATTCTAAACACTATTGAGAGGCTTAGGGAGCCAGCTTATAATTCCCAACAATTTATGCAAAATTGCACTGGGCCACTCCAGGAAGGGAAATGGGGTAGGTTTATGGTGTTCCTCATATAGGGTGAGCTCTTCTTTTTGTTTTTTGGGGTTTTTTGGTTCCGTGTTTGCTTTGTGCCATCAGTATTCCAAACTGTCTATTGATTTGGAAAATTTTCAAAGTGTCAAATGAAAAATTAAACTCTCCTCTAAGTTTTCAAAAGCTATATCAGGAAATTTCCTCTGCTGCTTACAGAGGTTTGTACACACTGCAACAGAAAATAAAAGAGCTATTTCATAGGAAAGCAGAATTGTAAAACTCTTGCAATATACCGGAAATATAATATAACTTAAAACTCAATATACGAAAGTTTGGAAGTTTTTGTCCAGTTTCAGCAGTTCTTCCTGTAAGAACCAGGGTGTCAGGAAAAGAATTAGACATTTCCCTGTACTCTCCTGGTAACAAAATCAGTGGAGGGTCATTATTTCACTCTCAGTGTATTGACTAAAGGTAGTATTGTATAAACATCAAGGCAATTATCCTGTAAGGAAGAACTTCTTCCTATTAGTGATTCAAGGAATCATAAAAAGCAGATGTGTCCACTGGTAATATGGTGTTTCTGTTAATGTTTTTTATTAATTTCTTGCTGTGAAATTCTATTTTCTCTTTCACTTAAAGGAAGTCCTTTCCTGCTCCCTGGGAAAATCTGTGGACTGTTGAATCCCAGAAAGAATGGTAAATGGGAAAACCAAGCATGCAACCAGAGACTAGGCTACATTTGTAAAAAAGGATCCTTCAGCTCAAAGCCTGACATTATGCCCAAAGGTAGGTTAGTCAAATAAAAAGAAAGATTTTTATGACTTCTAGAAAGAGAAACTTGTGTGCAACATTATTTTTTAACAAGGGTGTTAGAAACCTTCAAAATACACAGCTGTACATGACACACAGACTTTTATAAGCTGCCCTTTTTCTTCCTTTGTGTATTAAACATTCATAGGAGAATTTTATTATTTTGTTCCATCACTCTGTCTTTCATTCTTGCAAGACAGATTGTAGATGCTTCATCATGGTAACCAGACCCAAAAGGCAAATTTGCATAAATATGGTAGGAAATATTATTCTCCATTGCTCCAGATGAATACCTGCAGTTACTCGTACATTCACGAAAAAGTCCTCCTCTGTCTGATGTCTGCAGTTTGCAGTGCTTTGGTTTCATATGAGCAGAGCAGGAGCAGCAACAGCACTGACACAGACCTTGATGCATCCGTGGGCCACCCCAGCACAGCTGTGAACATGGCCCATGTGAGAGGCGTCCACTGGAGACTGTCACCTGGGAATGTTGCAAAATCTACTTTTAAAGAATGAGTTACACCAAACAAAGTAGAAAAATAAATTCAGAGAATCTCTATTCCAGTATTAACATTAAAAACAAACACAGGATTTTATTTTTAAAACAAAATTCCATTTTTAAACCAAGGTACTTTTAAAAGAATGTACGATATAAAAATGCCACTGAGAGGATATGCAAAGTCCCCACTAATTTACAAGGTTTACTGACCAGCAGTTGCCAAAGAACTGCTTCATGCTTTTACATACCTGAAAAATAAGTTTGTTTGTGAGAACCATAGACCAGCAGGCAGAGCCAATGTGAGTCACACAGTCAGCACAAGACTGAGTAGCTCTGGGGGACAAAGAGGAGAGGCTGATGTCTGCTTTGTTCTCTCTTTTCTCACAGATCATTATTTCAAACTGCATTTCTGAAACAATGTGGGTATTTTTCAGTGGTTCTCTGTTTAAGCAGAATTCATTCTATTTATAAATTTAGCATCCTGTGCCTTAATGATATTTGCTTTTAATTTGAACGTATTTTGCATTGTCAACTACAGCTTTATGTTTATTCATATAGTTCCATTTTTGTAAAGAGTACTCATTCTAGTGTCCTCTATTTTCCTCTTGTTCTGAAAAAATTCTGTTCTGATTTTAGGGGAATTGAGGCCTGTTCAGTGCACAGATGGCTGGTGGCCATATGCAGGTCACTGCTACAGCATTCACCGGGACCCCAAAACATGGGAAGATGCTCTGTCCTCATGTAAAAAGCAAGATGGAGATTTGGCAAGCATCCACAACATTGCTGAATACAGCTTTCTAGTGTCACAGCTTGGTTACAGTGAGTATATATGTAGACCTGTATTGCATTTGCTCTATCTGTGACATAAAAGCTGAACTTCATATTAAAGTTTAATGTTTCTCTGAAATATGACAAGTGAAAGACTGAATTCAACTAACCATGCTCTTTTATGTTTTTGCTGTTGCAGAACTATATCCATGTTTATCAAGAAATAAGCCATGTTGTAAAACATTATAAAGGAGGAGAAGAAAACAAAAAAAAAAAGAATTTTTTCCAGAGACACATAAAGATCTCTAATGATTGCACTTTTGGCACCTAAATTTTATGTACAAGGCTTTAGAACTCAACTAGAAACCTAGAAGCTAAGCTTGTTGCTGAGATTCAAATCTCTTGCTGACACTAACCTCTTGCCATATATCCTTCTAAGAAAACAATATCTTTTCACTTCTAATATTCCTTGGATCTGTAGTAGCAAGTCCTGACACTGCAGATGCTGGCCTTGGTGAACACACCTGATGGGCCAGCACAAGTCCTCTAATGTCCTGGCAGGTGTCTTCATGGCTTGGACTCAGTATGATCTCCAGACAGGTGGGACGCCCACAGCCATTCAGTGTCCTCATGCTCAGGACCATTTTGTTCTGAATCACAGAAAGTTTGCAAAAATCTTCTGCTGGATGTAAAAAGCCTTATGCACATTAAAATCAGCATTTCTGAATGGAATCTGATGGTTTTCCCACAATGTATCTCCTACAGAGATCTGAGAGGAAACAGCATTTTTATAAAAGCACAAAGACCACCTCTTGTGTACCACATGCCAAATTTATCACTCCCTGCATGTTCTGCATGTGGAAGTATTCACTGCACGGTGGAGAATAACCAAACCCATTTCTTGTCATGCTTCAGAGCCAACAGAAGAGCTGTGGCTGGGTCTGAATGACCTGAAGGCTCACTTCTACTTCGAGTGGAGTGACGGGACCTCTGTGACGTTCACCAAATGGCAGCGCCGGCATCACACCTACACCAACGGGCTGGAGGACTGTGTGGCTATGAAGGGGCAGGTTAGCATGCACTCATCTTACAGCAGTGCAAATTACTGACATTATCTGCTTATTCAGGTACCATTCCTTATGTTATCTTGAAATAGTTTTGCTCCAAAATTTGGTATCAACCAGAAGACAAGTTCAGAGGCCAGGAGACATCAGAAGGAGAGGAAACGTTTTCCTAGTACCACCTTCTGAAGTTCCTTGTCTGGTGAAAATTATGATCCAGAAATTTTACATTAAATTCTTTCCCTTGGTTTCAGCAAAAAAAAAGTTTAAGCTCTGGGAGAGGGATAGGGATGAACTAGTTAACACCCCATGTGGGTACCACTGGTGCTATTTGCATACCTCATATTCCAATCAGATAGACAATTTTTTCCCTCAGTGTCACATCACTGAGACATGGCATTGAGGCACAGAGACCTGCCACCAGGACATGTTTCTTCAGCAGTCATCTACCTGCCAAAAAACTAATGTAAAATTCTATAGTATTTCTGAAAGCTTGACTCACAAACTTTATTTTATTGCAATACATGTTTGATACAACCACCTGCATGTGCATGCCCATGTATGCACACACAAAAAGTGTCATAAATTTTGAAAGAAAAAAAATTAAAATGCTGGTATGAAATGCATGCTGTTATTGAGAGAACTTTTATGTCATACAATAATGTTAATGTTTGCCAGTATTAGACATGAAAAAATTGAGCCTAAACCAGATTTTATTGGGGGGATGAGGGTAAAGCTCTTCTTAAACAGGCTATATTTTTTAAAGTAATCAGTCACATTCAGATTCCTTGGTGGATAAAATATTTAGACGTACTACAACCCTAGCAGATGTGCATTAGTTAGGTTTAATTAATCTTTTTTCCAGCAGTGTAGTGAAATAATCTTGCTCCAAAGGCAGATCCTATCTGCTGCAGATGAGACGGATCTTTACAAACCCTTTCATTTAAAAGTTATGATAACAAGTAATGTTGAGACTTCAAAATGTTAATTTCCTTCTTTCACCTCAAAACAGCATTAAATGGATCTTAAACTAGTACTTACAGACGTGCCTACTTGTTTTAATAAATCTCCAGCTGGCCTTGTGAAGAAAGAGAAAAACGACTAGCTGTGCTTTTGTGTGCCTTTTCTTGACATTTGTTCCTTCTCCCTGCTATTCTAGGATGGATACTGGGCAACTGATGTTTGTAATAAGCAACTTGGTTACATCTGTAAAAAGAAGCCTTCATCACAATCCTCTGAAAAAGAGACAACTGAGGACCCAGGCTGCCAGAAAGTAAATGCTCTCTTGTAAATAATAATCTTTGAAACAATGCACAGGAATTAATTTACTTGTTCTCGCTTCTTTTGGATACTATCTTTGTATCTTATAGAAAATCTACTGTTGAGGCAACCTGTCTCTTCCTGATAGCAGTTTACTAACACCATTTTTCATTTCTGTTCTGAAAATTTTCAAGAAAGTTGAGATTCATGTACGTATAAGTGAATATTGCCTTGCCCTCCATTCCCAGATGAGCCACCCTGTGATTCAGAAAAGCATTGTGTTGTATTGGTCAGCAGAGATCTCTGTAAGAGCAGAAAGAAGTGGGACTGCTTTACTGATATTCCTTCTTTCTGCTCTCCCTGAAAACAAGCACTTCTGGATTCCTCTTGGCTCAGAAAATCTCCTCACTTCTTGTACTTGGGAGTTGCAGGGACAGCTTTGGGGGGCTGTGCTTGAATGTGAATTCATTTGTGTGTTGCAGTACTCAGTATTTCATTATGTCTAATTGTGCAGCTCTGGAAAGCTGGAGCTGCAGGTGCCCCTGGATAAATCACAGGCTCCTTATAGACTCAGTTTGCATAACCTCAACCTCACAGGGCACTGGAAAGCCACTGCAAACAGCAGTCACAATTTTCTTTGAAAAGTCATGTATGCTAAAAAGAGCTGATAACTGAGATTTTTATGTCATCTCTTAAACAAAAAGGCCTCCTGTACGATTGAACAGCATCAAAAAACAAAGCTTTTATTTACTAACAGATCAACCCAGTCTCATCTTAATTTTAAACTCAGCTGCAACAAATTGAGCATTTAATGTTTATACACACAGAGCAGATAAATATCTACACTGAAGTCTCTTTCCATTGCACATTAAAAATCTTATGTTTGTCACAGGGTTGGAAAAGATATGGTTTTCACTGTTACTTTGTGGGTTCTGCACTTCTGACATTCTCAGAAGCAAATAAGACATGTGAACAGAGCAAAGCTTATCTGGCTACAGTGGAAAGCAGGTGGGAAAACAACTTCTTTAAAAATCAATGTTTTTAATGGAGAAACTTGCAGGAATTTTCCACTTTTTGATCCCATCAAAGTGTTTTATCAAAAAATATTATTGTAGCAGAGCATGCAAATAATAATCCATGCAGGAAACCTAAACTCAAACCAAACACTTCAATGTTGTAGGGCTATCACTTAATCCATTACAGCAACTTTCAAATTTGGGGGCTTCTTGAGTTAAACAGTTTCCTCTTATCTTTCAATTCATAATTAAAAATTCTGGCATTGGTGGGGTTTTTGGTTTTCTTTTTGGTTGGGTTTTTGGGTTTTTTGGTTTGCTGGGATTTTTTTCTGTTGGACAGTAGGTACTACAATTTTCATCTTATCGAATTCACTTATTGACAGGAGATTTCTCATTATGATAGGAAAGCTTTAATAAAAATATTTTCCTAAACTACCTTCTAAGGCAAATTCTGAACAAATGTAAGAAATCTTCCCCAGAGCCTCCCTCTCCAGGATGTATCATCTCTAATCTACCTACATCCCTGTCAGGCTTCAGAGGCTACATGGCCCCTGAGGAACATGACCGCCTTCAGAGGTGACGGGTGACCAAGCTGACTGCTTGGTCCTGTCTTGGTGGTCTGTTTGAGGCACCTCAGAGATTTGGAAAGACAGTGAAAAGAGTAGAATATAACTAGAAGCCCATGGGAGCAGCAATTTGTGATGTTTCGGATGCATTAAGCTGTAAGGAGAAAGTTGTCCCTCATTAAATTCTTTTGACTGCAATTTAAAGGCTGCCAGAATTTTGCTTCGACTTCACTGAGGAGCTTCTGTTTTGGGGTCATGTTAACACTCCTCTGTTTGCATCTCTTTGATGAATATTGCACACTAACAGGCTGTGAATGAACACTGTTTCCCATGCAGAAATGAGCAAACCTTTCTGATTAGTCTGACGGGGCTGAGGTCTGAAGAATATTTCTGGATTGGACTCTCTGACACAGAAGAACGAGGGAGTTTCAGGTGGACCAATGGAGAAACTGCTCATTTCACACACTGGAACGCAGCCATGCCAGGTAAGCTCTGCATGGGCTCAGCCCCTGCGACAGGAGTGCAGCTGCAGCTCACACAGGTTTGTGCTTTCATTCCCCTGGTTAGAAATTAGAGTGGGCACTATGTTTTGTGCCTGTAGCTGTAGGTGGCCAACGCCATCAGACGTGTGTCTGACACCAGCACTGTCACAGCTGCGCTACAGGTGATGGTGTAAGTCAGCCTCCTGCCAAGGTGTGCAGAGACAGATTTTGGTAGGTTAGACTGAAGGCAATACTGTGTAGGAGTTAACAAGGTCCATGGTACAATTATTTTTGCCATTTTTAACACCAGTTAACAACTACTCATCAGCTTTAGAAAAATTATTCTGGACAGATTTTTGACCCACAACGTGCATATGTGAGAAATGAGCAGTGAACAAGAAGCAGTTTGGTATTTCAGCAATACAGCTTAGCAGCTACCTGTGAGCTCTTGCCTTCACACAGCTAGCTGTGCCTTAAAAGAAACCTGCTGTACTTGATATCACCCTTCTTGAAACTGAGTTACAGGATACTCTGAGTACTTGTCAGGTCATCTATTATGTATGCATATTTAATCAAGGGCCATTTTCCCAGGGTTGGCAAGATAAGGAAGATTTGTTTTCTGAAGCTGCAAATCTCTGGTCTTGGTAAAGCTGTGTATGTGGACTCATTGGCCACTCTCTGGCCTCTGACAGTTGATATTAAACATAGTTTTATATCCAGGATATTTTTAATATTCATAATCTGCATCTTTCTTTTCATAATTTTCAATTAATAAAAGCAAAGGTCTCATTCCTTAGACAGCAATTAAGACTTTGGTTTTACTCATTTCTCTTCCACATCACAAAGGGAAAGAGGAAGGCTGTGTTGTCATGAGAACTGGAATTGCAGCTGGATTATGGGATGTTGTTAGATGTGAGAAGACATCAAATTACCTTTGCAAGCAGCGGGCAGCAGGAGTGCCACCTCCTGCTCCTCCAGGACAGGTCCCTGTGGCCACGTGTGCCGAAGGCTGGGACAGAGCCTCCCGGGCAGACTCATGCCTCAAAGTAAGTGTGTGTCCATTTTCACTGGGAGCCTCAGCGTGGCCCAGGCCAGGGGACAGTGCCCTGGTCACCAGGATGCTGGGGCATTATTTGGGAATGCTCTCTTTGGTATTCAAGGCAAGAAAACATGGGGAAAAAAAATCCATCAAATGTAACAAAAGTGAACAACAGAAAATGATGAACACAGAGTGCTAGAAACGTGATTTCTTTTATCTAAATGCCAGGTGAGAACCTCACCTAATTTATTTGCTTCCAGAAGACTGGAACTTCGGAAAAAACATAGTATTACATCTCAAGAACTGGCAGTGTCATTCAAACAAAACAATGTTTCTGAGAGAAATTGTGCCCCTCTGACAACCTTTTCCCACACAGCATGTGATACCTGTAGCAATATTTTGAATCTGGATTTAGTTGGTAACCCTTTATAGCAAGTAAAACTTTTGAGCATTTTCTTGATTTAGCTAAAAGTGCCTTTTAAAGCTCTCCTTTTTTGCAAAGGAGAAAATGAAAGAAAAGCAGTACAGACCAAGTAAATAAACATGCAGCATTGCTCTTCCATGTCTTTACATAAGTCTGCTCTCTCTTTCCTGAGACTCTCTGCCTGTTGGGAAACCACAGCTGATTTTATTCCTGTATTTACAAGGGTCTGAGCTTCTATGTCACAAGCAATTATGATTAAATTGGTTCTGCCATTTACCAAATTGTTAATTATAATTTCTATAAAATGTCAAGCACTCAGTCCTGTTAAACATTTCCTTAGTCCAAGAATGTATGTTCCTCATGGCAGAAAGTGTATTTTGTATTTGTATGCTTGCACCTCAATACAAAAACCTCTTCCTTAGCTGGGGTCCACACTTGGCCAAACAACTTTCTATCCATTTTATCTTTTCTAATCCAACTCTCTGACTTACCCTTCCCCTTCCTTTTCTCAAAAATCTTCTTCTTTCTACTGCAAAATGCCATGGTTGAGTTTTTCCATCTTTTTTTGAACGTTTCAGTGGACAAAGCTTCAAGTAAGTTACAGATTAGCTTTTTCTCCTCTGTACATTCTGATAACTTTTGTTCTCCTCAGATGCCTATACTACTTTTGCCTTATTTTAAAATAGATGATGCTAAGAAAAAAATATTTACACTTCCCATTTTTAATGTTTAATATTAGAGGCTTGGACAGCTGTCATGTTTCACTCAAGAATAAAGGCATGCTAAAATGATGCTGATTTTAATTACACATATTTTATAAGTTTCACAAATTTACTAACTTATTTTTACTTTGTGTTGTCAACAGTTTTATGTGAGAGAGGGAAACCAAAAGAAGTCTTGGTTTGAGGCTGAAGAATTCTGTAGAGAAATAGGTGGAAATCTGGTCACTATCAATACAAGAGAAGATCAAATTTTATTATGGCAATTAGCTTCGTGAGTACTTGCATAAGGATTCTTTTTCATATTCCTGCTATGTTAAATAAAAATTACTTAAAACATACCTGGAGCTGAACAAGTGAGTGAGTAAAAACAACCAAATTTAAATTACATTGATACAAGAGTTTAGCATCCTGCAACATTGCTTTTGAAAAAAAATCTTGGAAGTTTCAAAGAGGCTTAATATTTTGGTTTTAGCAAGGCTGTCTTCCAGATCTTATGAAAGATAAGTCCCTCTTCCTAAAGGGAGAAAACAAAATATTCAACTCTAACTAGCATTTTGTAACTGTCTGTAATTCTTCTTTAACCAACTCATATAAAAAATCCCTTGAGTTACCAATATTCAAGGAATTAATGTGATTTTTTTTTTCCGACTATAAACTGAAGAATCGTGAAATCAAAGAGTAATTAAATTTAATTAACCTTTGGTAGCATTGTAGATGCTATGTCTTGCTTGTGACATATAAACTTGTGGCATTATTTTCCCCTCAAATTAGATCAATATTCTGATTGTATTCCATAATATCAAGACAGGTCAATGACACATAATATACAGCTTTTTAACTAAAACTCTTCCACATAGTGGAGAATTGAGATTTACTTTCTGAAACAGATTTAAAACTTTGCTATTGAGAAGTTTTTGTGATCTTACCCTTCTTAATTTTAAATATATTTCAGAATTGTTATCACCTGAATGTGGTTTTATTTGTCTGTTAAGTCTCTTTGCTTTAGAGTATAAAATATTTGCTGAAGGAAATCTTTGTGTTATGCAGTGACTGAAATAGTAATTTTATTTGGTCCATAGGCACGACAAAATAAAGAGCATGAAATATTAACTAAACTACTTAGGAAGAGCTAAGAAGCAAATGAAAACAGTTGAAAATCAATCCTCACTATTTTTATTAGTTAAATAAACATCTATTTATGCTTTACTTTTGCTAAAGCCTCTGTTATTGAGCTTGTACTACAACCAAGATGTGTGCTACATCTACAGGGATGGGAACCTGAGCTGGCTCTGGGCCACATCACTTTAACTCATTTTTAAGTATGAGAAGTTTTAGCCCAACACAGAGCATTATCTACACCCTGACAGAGTGCAGGGAGTGAGCTTGGCTTTGGGCCACAGCTCCCAGTTCAGGTGTGACAGAAAGCAGGATATTTCTATGCTTTTCAGGATTTATATCCTAGCTTTCTTTCTATGCATTTTTATCTATATTGTATGAATTATTTTAGGGACAAAGGACTGAACACTCAGGCTTTCTGGATTGGTTTGTTTCTCTTAAATCCTGATGAAGGATTTGCCTGGATTGATGGCTCCCCTGTGAGTATTTATTTTCTGGATATTAATTGACTTTCTGTCTTTTAGAAAATATATACTTTAGAATATATACTGAATAGATGCAGTGCACTGTCTTAACACAGCATTGCTTGTGTTTCATCCCTGCTACCATGTTATATCCCACCTTCAACAGTCCTTAGACCTTCCCAGGCTTCCAAAATGGGCACTGCTGTGTGGCAGCACAAGGAAGTCCAGCTGCCAATATTCACAAAACAAGACAAATGTGACTCTGTCTATCAGTTTTTCTTTTGTCAAACACATGGTTTTCTATACCATGTAGTCTCTGCACGTTCTTCAGGGGATGGTGGGGAAAGTAACCTGATCAGCATGACCTTCACAGCCCTCTCAGGTCTGTTTGAACTCCTACTGATCCCATAAAAATGGTACTTGAGATGATGAGATACTGCAATTGTGTCACGATGGCAAACTCAATTACTTCTATTCAGCTCGTATCACACAGTAATTGATATGTATTTCCAACACAGGTAATTTATGAGAACTGGGAGGAAAATGAACCCAGCAACTATGGAGAACTTGAACATTGTGTTATGTTCAATAGATCACCCCAAATGCGCTGGAATGACCTGCGCTGTGAACATTTACTTAATTGGATTTGTGAAACAAAAAAAGGTATTATTACTTCCCCATTTAATTGGAGCAATAAACACAAGCTTAAAAAGCAAATTTTATGGATTTAAACAAATTGAAAGGAAGAAAGACACTGGGAATTATTCATTTTAAAACAGCAGTAAAGGCAACACATAAACCAGGCAGAATGAATTGAAATATTTCTCTTGTCCTTGGGTGCAGGAAGTTAGAGTGACCCTATTACTTCATCTCTAGTTTTTTCTCTTTCTGGCATGGGTTCAATAAGTTTGTGAAGCAAAGTTACTTATCCCCTCTCCTTTTACTATTTCCTCTATTTCTATCTGCTTCAGGCTTACCCGGGATAGCTGTAGATGCAGGACACTGGAGTTCTCTCTATGAAAGTGAAAAAAGCTTTGCTTCCCACTGAGACACAGCTAATGGGAACCAAGAGGGGATCAGTGCTATAAGAACCAGAAACTCTGAAAACCAATCTGATCAAAAGCTGAGGCTGGTGTAACCTTGATGGACTCCTGCATTCATCAGCTTTGCCTGGAAAGCAGCATCCCAGTGCCGAAACTCCCCCACCAGGTGCCAGGCTCACAAAATGGACCTGACAGATGTTGGGGTGCCCCCCAGCAGGAGATGGGAATGGGGTCTGCAAGGGCTGAAGAGATCAAGTGACAGCTGACAATGAAAGAATTTGTTTTGCTTGCTCAGTCCTACTTCTACATCCCTGCTTCCTGGTTGTAAACTGAGTATTTGTATGCATCTCCATGGAGAAGGAGATTTTTAAAACCTTCTTGAAACAAAAAGAAAGTTGGATGCATACAGGGAGGCACAATAGGAAGGGGAAGGGATAAGTAAATACATAGAAACACTGAGTGTTTCTAGTATTTGATGACTCTGCCAACAAAACCCTTGAAGGGTGAATAAGGCACCATGGTAACATTGAAAAATTGCTTAACCAAAAAGGAAGAATCACTGTTCCCTTTTAGTAAACTAGTCACACAAGTGTACCACCCAAGCCCTGATTTCTGCATAGCAGCTCAAAGCAGCACATCCTGTGCAGCCCCTTCTGGCACACTGAGCATGCTGCTTTGTATGGATGTGACTCTCTGCTCTTGGTGAGATTACTCAGAAGGAGCTCAGAAACCACAACACAAAGGCTCTGATCAGTTTATCTTGATCATAGACGACCTTTCAAAAGCATGAACAAAATCAAGAAATTAATCTTGTAATTGTGAATCTAGATTATGTGATGAGCAACATGAGAGAAGATGTGCTCAGATATGAATTCCCTCATGTGCACTTAAGGCACCTATTTACAAAAGATATTCCAGATTTCTGAGAACAATGAATGTTACAGTTATGTGAGGATTAAGCAATAAAATCAAAATGACCAGAAGTACATAAATGAATAATGAGACATTGGGATAATTTTAGTTCTATTGTTTACTAAATACTTAAGAAGAAAGTGTTTAAATGATCCCAAAATAATTTTACTTGGTTTTTCTTTTTTTTTTTTTTTTTTTGTTTATTTCTCATCAAACTATTTCTGCCATTTCTACAATACTGTGTTTCTGCCCATCAAACCAGAGTAGAAATGTGAAAATTAGTAGTCCAGAGGTACAAAATAACAGGCAATCATATGAAAGCAGAGTTTCCTTTGAGAGGCTATAGGTGGCTCTGGGAATCCAGCTAATTTGCTTCCTCCTAATTCAGCTTGTAATCAGAAACTTTAGTTTGATATCTCTTGGCTCTCCAGGACTCTTAAACAGACTGTCCTAGTAAAAGCCAAGTCATTAGGAAAGGAAGAATTCATTGACACACTGGAAGTTACATCTGACATTAGCAATAAACCAGCATTAAATTTTCAGTACTTGTGGATAGTCCATTACCATCTAGGTAAGCTTTAGAATTTACTATATTGGATTATGTTGTTTGGCTCTAGTCCCAAGAATATAAAAAAAAAAATTAATCATAGAGTGTCAAGTGAAAATGCTAAAACAAATTTTCAAAGTAATTTTTGTTTAATCTACCATAAATTTACTATGAAACATGGATTTTTTTTTTGACACAGTGCTTTTGGATATACATTACTGTAAAGTACATATTTTTCACTGGCTAAATATTTCTAAATTATACACTTTAATATGGCAGAATGTGCTCTAAATTCTTGGAAATGTATTATCTGATTCAGTTTGCTTGGTGGGTTTGGTTTTTTTCCCTTCTATTTTACAAAGCATGTGAAACTACTTAAAGCAAACATCCCTGATATATTCTGTTTTTAATTTAGGATGTTGCTTATGAAAATCTTCTATTTTACAGGTACATTGATAAAGCCTGAAGCAAACTACAAGCTTGGTAGGTTTTTTTCCTCTTTCACAAAGATTACTGTATAGTTTTCAGACTCTGTACAGACCAGATAGGAAAGCATTATATATGATTCTTTATCTTTCAGACTATCAGCTCACCAATGATGGATGGATTATGTATGAAAATAAGGAGTACTATTTCAGCCAAGAACGTGTCCATATGGAAGAAGCACGGAGAATTTGTCAGAAGAACTTTGCTGATCTTGTTGTCATCGAGAAAGAAAGCAAAAGACGATTTCTGTGGCATTATGTAAGCAGAAAGCCTATTAGTTATATATAGTTGAATTTTGAAGCAGAGCAGGTGATAAAATACAGGGAACATACCAAATATTTAGCAAGGCTGGAGTCCTGAGCTATTGTCCTACATTACTTATTTATAGAGCAATAGATTTGTTCAGGACTTATAAAATTACTATTGTTTCCAATAGGTAGAGGAAAATGGAAATATTAAAGAGTTTGCAAATATTAAAGGTTCAGCAAAGGATAGTTCAGGCCCAGGATGCTTATCTTTTCTAATATATGTAGAGTTCAGCACAGTGAAAATTGCTTTCCTGTCCAGTGAGCCTCACTCCAAGATGTTTCACATATCTCTGTTGCCTGCTCAAAACCTGAGTCTGAACCTACCGTATTCTTAAGTAGTTAAACATAAAATAAAAAAAAAAAAAAAAAAAAAAAAAAAAGAAAAAAGAAAAATAAATCATAGGCATGATTAATTGGCTTTCAGGTTTTTCTTGACATTGAGGAGCAATTTAGTGCTTAACTATTAATTACTTCTTTTTTAGATTTACACAAAACAGAGAGGAAAATCTTATTTCATTGGCTTAGTTGTCAGCTTTGATCAGAGATTCAGGTGAGTAAAGAAAAACTGGTAATGGACAACAAATGATGGTAATTTCATCTCAGGGAGCATTTCTGTGTGCTTTCATCTTGCAAGTTAAAAACAGTTGTACAAGTGACTTCTGGACAGTTTTAACGAGAAGTCTCAGATCCAAAGTATTACATTCCTCTATATTTAAGCAGAGAAATGCATTTTCCTTCCAAACTGGGAAGAGCAAACCCAATAAAAATTCATGGCTAAGATTCAGCTCACTTAATACCTTACACTGTGAGAACTGCAACCCTGCATAAGTAGTGAGGAGAAGCAGCTAATTTTAAGATGTTATTTACCTGCTCTGTTCTTGGCATCAACCTAAGGGTGAGACTTACCCTGACCAGATCTCCAGTGGCTACAGAGAAAGCCTGGGAAGTTTTGATAAAATATATATGTAAGGGTTAAATCAAACTAATCCCAAGTGGTTCAAGTTACGTGAGCGGGAAGCAAGAAGCATGAGCAGCATCTACTCCAACAACCTTCTGAAATTTCTGGCAGGAAACTAGTTTTAGCAATCCATTTGTAGAAGACTTTCAGGAGGACACCTTTCTGGGATGTGAAGGATGTCCATCCATGCCTTGAATCTGGTAGTACTAAACAGATGAGAGGCAGCAGTAGTGCTATGGCTGTATCCTTTCCAGGATATGTGGAGCTTTTGCCCTCTGGTCACTGCTAATACTTTGCTTAGCCCTCTGCCCAAACAGATCTTGTGAGTAACTGACTGCTGAGACGTCGGCTGGCAGCCACTGTCCCCTTGTTTCTTCCAGATGGCTGGATGACAGCCCGGTGAATTATGTTGCCTGGGCTCCAAATGAACCCAATTTTGCAAATAATGATGAAAACTGTGTGATAATGTCAGAAGATTTTGGTGAGTAAAACAGCAACAAGAAATATTTGGGTAAAATTTAGCATCAAAATCCAAAATGTTTGGTACATACTTAAATTTGAGGCTACCCCACAGAGAGGTAGTTCAACAATACTGACATCTTTTTGTAACACGCTCAAGTTTGAAAATGTGTCATCACTTAGAAAAGAAACACATTGCAGAGGAAGGAGGAGTGCATTTGGGTAAACGTGTTTCACTTGTGCTTTATGAATGCCATGTGAACCTGACTGCTCTAGTGGTTATACAAGAGTTTCTCTGTATTCTGCAATCTTTAAGAATTATCTGTATTTCATTTTTTACAGGCTTATGGAACGACATAAGTTGTGCTGTGAAAAATGCCTTTATCTGTGAAAGGCACAATTCAACTTACTCAGGATTTGCTCCTACTGTACTTCCACCTCTGGGAGGATGTCCTGAAACTTGGCTTTTGTTTAACAATAAGGTACAACAATAAATCTCAGATATTTTTAGGAGATTTGCTCTAGGTGAAGAAAGCAACTATCCCTTTTATCTCATTAAATAAATTCTCTCTCTTTAAACACCTATTTACCAGGAAGTATGCTAGTTAGCAGTGCAGTGCATTTTCAGGTTGGCAAATTTGTGACTAAATATGAAAAAAAAGGTGATTTGAATGTTTGAAATGATAATTTTTGTAAATTACTGTGTGCCTTTAGCCATAGTTACTTTTCTAGTTTCTAGATACTTCTGCTTATTTTAGGCATATTTACTGCATGGAAATCCTGATCCATTATCCTTATCTGTAAATGTAACCCTGTTTTTCTGAGTAACAAAGATGAAAAAATGAAAGGTCACACTTTTCATAAGTAATTGGCCATCACAGCAACTCATCCTAAGCTGAGTAACACAAACAGCAATAAACGTCAAATCAAATATAAAAGACAAGCAAGCATTGCTTTCTGCTAAGTTAAGCAAAAAAACCTGGACATATGAACTTCTAAAAAAACCCAAAAAACAAACAACAGGGGAAACCCAAAAGTCAATTCCACAATGCAATCAGTAGGAAAAGTTTTTGTGCATTCAAAGGGCATGAAGAAGGAGGAGCTGTGTCTTCTGTCCCTCAGAAGAAACACAAAAAACATTTTACACTGGTATTCAGGGAAAACACCCATTCAAAAGGGCACTTCTTCCTGACACTGTTCCACTCATGTGAGTTCTCACATGAGCTGAGGTTTTGGCACTCCATCTGTGGTATATAATTGAAAAAACTTGACCTAAGAAATTACTACCTGCTCCAAATTAGGTTCACAATCAGGAAATAGTTCCAGTCCCTCAAAATTCTACTTTTCAGTAACATAGTTCCTCAAAAGCTTTTGGTGGTTGTCTGCTCTTTCCCAGCAGTGATCCCACACGATTGTCAGTGCTGTGCACATGTCACTGGGATTGGCTGGGTCTCCTTCCTGCCGGCTGACAGTATTTGTGTTCCAGCAGATCCCCCATCTGCAGCTCTTTGCATGCAGGGACTAGCACAGAATTAATCCAAATCAATCTTCTTAATATTCTTTGACACCTGAAAGTCTGTCTAATCCTTTACTCTCTCCACAGTGTTATAAAATATTTGGATCCAGAGAAGAAGAGAAACTAACTTGGCACTCAGCAAGAAGTGTTTGTAGAGAATTAGGAGGAAATTTGGCTTCTATACACAATAACCAAGTGCAAGGTATGACACCTGAGCCTCACAGCACTGTGTATGAAGTCACATATTTCACCATCTAATGATGAGCCTGAACCTACCTCCAGACCTAAATTACCTACGAAGAAAGACCTGGAGGTGTTTGATCCAGAGGGAAGACTGGAGTGAGATATTATTACACTTCCCAAGTTTTGTTCATCTGTGGAAGGAATAGGATAATCTGTTCCCCATGGTCTTGGAAGGTGGGATAAATTGTAATAGTTTATAGTCATCAAATGCTCACAGATATTCAAGTTAGACATTAAACAGATATCCATCAGAAATTACATATATGCAGTTGATGTTACCTTGGGAAAGACAATCCTTTTGAAGTCACTTCTGACCCTGATTTCTAGAACATTTCCAAGAAGCCTAAATAATTTTTATCAAATTTTTTTCCCTTTTTTCCTCCTCTTTTTTTTCCCTGAAATCAAACTGCTTCAGCTTGATTACCCATAGTGAATTTTTTCTTTTACCATTCACTCATAGCCTAATAATACTGAGGTTGGTATTGCCAATATATTTAGAAGATGATTGGTTGTTGTCTTATCTGTAATTTGATTTACATGGAATTTACATTGAAAAAAGGAAACTCCTCAGGTACTTTTATTTTTTAATTTATTTTCTATCAGCTTTCCTTACCTTCCACCTAAAGGATGTTGCCAATGAAACATGGATTGGGCTGAATGACATTAACAGTGAGAATACATATCTTTGGACAGATGGAAGTGTTTTTGACTATTCAAATTGGGCCCCAGGATTCCCATTCAGAGATAAATTCACGGTGGTTGACTGGAAGTATATTACAATAGAGGTAAACAGAAATAAATCAGAAAATGTACAACATAAATGACATACTCAATGTTTGAGTAACCAGCCTGACTTCTGTCTCAGCAAAGATCTGATCTTTAATAGCTTAAAGCAGAAGTGAACTGAAATTGCAAAGATCAAATTTTTAAAGCTTTAATAAGAAATTAACAGGCCTGTTTAGAATCTAGGCTTAGTCTCCTTTGTCAAAGTCTAGAAATGCAGAAAAGAAATCTTTACTGCTAGAATTAATTATACTTTTTATAACTATTACATTTTAGTGAAAATATTCAGTGTTACTAGTTGTGATTTTTATTCTGGTTTATTGTTTTTCCTTGTATGATGCAAATTCAAATGAACCTCCAACAAATTCAGTACAGATTACCATAAATTCCATACTAAAAATATCTTCAATACATTCCAAGGAATTTTAATTAACTGACATAAGTTCTTGCAGCAATCTGCCAATGAAAGTACATTTGCTTAAGATATATAAAAGAATTTAATTTCCAACAAACAATACATGAAAAAAACCAGAAAATTAGAAAAGAAAGCTATTAAATTTTTCTCCTCACATCTTTTTCTATTATTTTGCTGAAAATTTTGCATTTTATCAGCAACAATTCTATTTTTCTTTTTTTCCCCTAGACTGATTGCATTACAATGACAAAAAGGTCTGTAGATGGTGCAGGTTTATGGGAAAATACTGACTGCCAGCATAAAAAAAGCTATATTTGCCAGATGGACAGCGGTAAGATTTTTTTTTCCACTTTTTTTTTTTTTTTTTTTTTTTTTTTTTTTTGTTGCAAAACATTTACTGAACAGTTCAACCATTATAACTCAGAGAAGCTGACCTTGCCTACCCTGCAGACATCCACACTTAAATCAGGCGCCTGGCATCTAGACACTTTGAAGACAGGTTTCACCTTCTTAATCATAAGAAAAATGCCCTAACCAGGTTCCTAGAAGGTCTGTGCCTTCAAAATACCTGTTTTCCCTATTAACAGAAATGTGTAGCAACCTGTGCTTTACCCAACTATCACAGATGTAGGTGGCTGAATGCAGTTATTTTGCAAATACAATACGAAAGATGAATCCCTCAGTGACCTCCAGCTGGGGGTCAACCGAGGCCAATTAAACTGATTGGTTTGCTCATCAGTCTTTAGCAAGGCCTTCACATCACAAGAACAGCAATACTCAGAAGGGCAAAAGTTCCAGTTCTCTTCATGGAGCCTTAGGGTGGGAGACACATCCGGAGCACAGCTGCACTGCAGAGTCTGCAGGAACAAAAACAGGGAACTGCTGAGCAGCAAGTCAAAATAGAGGAAGAATCCACAGCTGGGTCAGATGATTCACAGCTCTGTCCCGTGCCAGTGCAGAAAGCTGCATGAGGATGGCACTAGCAAAAACAATCGCCAGGGCATCCTCAGCAATGACTGAACACAAAGTTTATGTCTTTTCTTCTGCCCCCATCACTACCTCTAGGCCCTTGCCTTCTATTTCTGCATACATAATTATAGGTACAAATACAGTTTCCTTTTTCACTTCATCCTAGGAGAGAAAGATGTAGCAGCATGGTCATAAAATTTGCACGGTCATAAAATTTGCTTAGAAAGAAATTATTTTGAGACTGAAGTGGTGTGAAGATCTTGTCCTGTGCTCATGCCTGGGAAAAACTTCACCTGCACTGTGGTCACGGGACATAGAGAGCTTTGGGGGGAGGATGGTGGTGGAACCAGTATTGACATAATTTCATCTGGACAGTCTGTGTCTATAGATACACACAGCTCATGCTCTGCCTCTCTCTAATCCTTGAATGTGTTTTTACACTGTAGTGTAAAATAATTCCAAATTGCCATTAAAATAAATCTCTTTGGTTTTATGTAAGAAATGCTGCTACTTGATGCTTGTGCTGCCATGTTATATTCATCTGCTACTCAAAAGTAATACTGCTATCCAGCAGCTAGTAAATTTTCTGTTTTCTCCTCTTCCTTTCAAATTTGTACCTCTTTCCTACAGACCCTGAACTGTTTCACCCCAGAAGTGCTCCAGATTTTGATTTTGTCCATTATGGCAACAGCAGCTATTTAATCATTCCTTCTAAAATGAATTGGGAAGAAGCAAGGAAAGCATGCAAGGAGAAATCTTCAGAGCTTGCAAGCATTTTTGATTATTACAGTAATATATTCTTGCTGCTGCAGGCAGTGCAGTATGGAGAGCCCTTATGGATTGGGCTCAACAGCAATGTGGTAAGATCAAAAAATTAATAGTTGATAAAGTTAAATGCTGCTACTATTAGCAGGAGATTTGTAGCATGAACATTTAGAAACCTAGGACAGGTGGACAGTCTCACATCTTTTGACTTTATTGATCTTAAATCACTAAACTCCATTTTAGGCTATGGAGAAGGATAAGAACCTTTGGCAGTGCTGGACTCTATTTACTAGCTCTGTGTGAATCTTGGAAACTTAGGTAAAAACACCTGGTAACCTTTCAGATAGCCATTTTTAGGAGAGGTGACCCCTACCCAAAGAGTGCAAGATGGTCAGTAAGGCTAGTGCCTCATGATCATTGACAGCTGCAGCTTTTCCATTATGTTTTGGTTCAGAAGGGTTCATAGGCCAAACCACACACCTTTGAACACACACTCTTTGTTGTACCTGCTGGGTCCCAAAGGTTAAAATCAGTAAAAGCTATACTGTAGCAGGAGTAGTGAATACTGAGACCCAGGTCCACCACTTTCTAAGGGAACACTCAAGTGACAATCAGTCTTATTAGCTCTGTGACTGAGTGACAAATTGAGCTTCAGCTTCCCCACTGAATATGCAGATGCTAAATGTACTTAATTATCATGTTTCTATTTCATTGTTCTTTGATCTGACTAAACCACCTTGATAATAAAAATGAGCTTTTTCATCAGTAATAACCATCTTAACTATTCATTGTTTTTACTAATTGTGATTCCACACTTGTTATATATTGTGATATATAACATAGCAAAATATGTCTGAAATTCAGTATCCCTAGGGATAGTTATAACAAATATTGTGTAAAAATAGCATTTCCAGTTATATGATGTAGCAACACTCTGATACAACCCCTCTGAAGGCTGAAAAATTATCTGAAAAAATGGACTTGTTGCTGAACAATACATATTTCCACTATTCTAACAGTGCCGTCCCCACACCCACCAGCAAAAATGCTCACATAAGTGATGGATAGTCACCAACCTTAAAATAAATCCTTCCACTTGCACAAGTGCACAGGACATCTCTACCCAAATGAAAATAATAGTGTTTAAGTCCACTTAAACTTAACCACTTACCAAAGTTGGTTGTTTTTTAGTCATAGCAATATGATTTAGAAAGCAGCTAAAATTCCTTTTCGATCCAGCTTGAATCCCCAGACATTCCCCTGGTACTTATAAATAAGCCATCCTTGATCTTGCAGAGTCCAGCTTTGTGGTTCCTCCTGCTCCCCAGGCAGTGAGTGACCTTGCCCTGATGATGCCAAGCTCAGTATGACCGTGCTCACCTGGCATCTCTCTTGACACAGCCAGACACTGCAGTGAGATCACATCTTATCCCCCTCTTCTTAATGGCAGCAATATATTGCCTGTGTCATTTCACTTTTCCTTGTAATTCTTCTGATTTTTCCCAGAAAAGAAAAAAAGGGGAGGAGGAAAGACTAAACAAAGACTCAAGAATTCCTGTTCAACATATTTCTCTTTTGCTTCTCACAAAGTAATAATTTTCTCTGGTTCCTCATAGCGATGGCTGCAGTTTACTCCTGAACATTTCTCCTAAAAACTGCTGGAGCTTGAAGTCCTTGTCTGATAGCAACTCTGAGACAAATTTCCACCTGAACTTTCCACTGGTTTCATGTTCTTATGGTCTTCCTGCTTTTCTTGGAGATCTGACTCTTCTGGGGCGGTGATTCCACCTTACAGCACTGTTTGACAAGGGACTGAGTCCCCAGGGAGCATTATTTACCCTTAAAACTTCCATGGGATGTTCCAAAACGGGAGCCATAGTGCTGTGTCTGGTTTTTATGTTGCTGAGTCCTGATTCAACCAGTATTTTAACAGTACTAGCACAGATACACAAACTCAGCTGCCTGTATCACTTTGAAAATGTGCTTCTGTGTGACTGCATTTAGGTGAAATAGCAGATGAGAGTTTACAAAAGTAATGTCTAACATCTGTTTCAATTTCAGAATTATGGATATTATAGATGGACCAATAAAATGAAAGTAAGTTTTTCTAAGTGGGACTATGAAGAACCAAAATGGAAAACAGCCTGTGTCTATCTAGCACTCTCTGGGAGGTGGAAAACAGCACGTTGTAATGAGAAACATCTTTCTGTCTGCAAAAAATCTGAGGGTAAGCAATGGCAATGACTTTTGGTTTTATGGCAGAGACTTTGCTTGATCTGCTTTGCCTAAGTTACAAATTTTTAAGTATATAGTGAAGAATAATAAGGCTGACTATGTAATGTCAGTACCTTTATTTTGCATGCCAATGTTTTATTTTGATGGAGTTGGCATTCACCAGCCAAGATATTGCCATTTTACTGGACTGGAGTGATAGCTGCCATGGGAGCAGGCAGACAGATCTTAACGATTATGGGAACATCAGGCATCTCACATTGAGTCTAGAATGCAAATTGTTTTGCTGATAGAGGTTTTATGAGAAGGTCTGTAATTAATGAAGTCCACTGAGTATAAAATAAATTTCTTTCCTTCAACATAAACACATCATTCCTACACTGGTTGTTACTTCATTGCTATTAGATTCCAAAAACTGGGTATAGGAGAAAGAGTTGTATCTGATAAAAAAGGGTCTGTTCTTAGACCCCAGAAAAAGTTCATACCTCATAGGGTTTGTATGGGCAGCACTGAGGAATGCTACACAGTGAAACTACAGGCAAACCTCAGGATGGGTTTTTTGCTTTCTCATTTGTATTAGAATAACGTCTCTTAGCTCTAGTGACACACACTTAATGGAAACTCAAAGTTTATTTGGGGATTTTTGAGTTTGTTTTTGTTTTGATTTGTTTTGGGTTGGATTGGGGATTTTTTGGGTTTTTTAATTGGTTGGTTGTTTTTTAATTTCTTTTCTGGGCCATGTTCTGAACTTCATAGCTGTTAATTTGCAACTTTTGTTATAAAACCACAAGTACTAAGTGAAAATGTTGCCTTTTCTTTTCATAATGTCATTGCTTATAGGAAAATGAGGGGTTACTACATAAATTATCAATGAGCCTCAGATTACTCTATGCTTTGTCAGATATAAAGATGTTCAGAAATTTTATGTAAGGACTATGTTATCTTGAGGAAAATATTAAATGGGAAATTTCTATTATATGATATTTAATTTAAAATAAAACTTATTTGCACTTTTTGAGAGTTTGGGAGTTTTCTAGGGGTATTTTTTTCTGCTTTTTAATGCTTCTTTTATTTATATAAATTTTTTGATTATAACAAAACAAACTAGAACCAAAATTCTTGAACACTCAAATATCCTTGACACAGTCCAAGTTTGATTTAGTTAGAACACAGAAGAGCACAGATTCACACTGAGTCATCCTCTCACAGCTGACCTGATCCTCATTGTCACTCTTGACTTAGTCACTCATAATTCTAGCACCGCTGAGTCATCCTCTCACAGCTGACCTGATCCTCATTGTCACTCTTAGTCACTCATAATTCTAGCACCATGTGCCAAAGAATACTTCAAACACTTTTAAGAAAAGGTGGCTTTAATGTTTGATTTCATGTATGAAGAACTGCAATCCTTACTGAATGAAAGCATTTATAATATCTCATTTCTTCTAGATGTACTTCCTTCTGATCCCCCCCAGGATATTGGACAATGTCCTGAATCTGATCACATATCTTGGATTCCTTTCCGAAGCCACTGCTATAACTTCAATGCCAATGAAATGAGCTGGGCTCAGTCTGTGACTCAGTGCATTCAATCAGGTAATTATTACTTTTGCCCAAATATAGAACTTCAATCTTGACATTAAAAAGAAGTCTTGAAAAAAATCTTGAAAAGTAATAATGCAAAATCTACAAATATTAAAAATAAGGAATAAATGTCTCATTTATTTTTTACTGCTATGTGCTTTTAAGTTATGTTTAAGGTGATTTCCTTGTTCTATTTTTCCAGCTATGCTTGTTGCTTGCTATATGTCTTCATTCACAAAATTTCTCCTTTTAGTAAGATCTTAAATTTTATGTGACTTGAAAAAACCCATTTGTTTCTGGCCTTATCCCTTCTTTTCCATATATTTCCCTATACAATAGGCAAAGTAAATATCATAATGACAGCCACTCACTTTTAACATGGGCTGCGTAGAAGGGGTTGATCCAAAAGGTGTTGCTTGTGCTGCCTGATAGCCCTTACTCTATGAGCAAGGCTCCGTGGCAGACTGCAGAGTCCAGGGAGGGAAAATGCTTCCCTCCTTCTCCTTGGAGACATCTGTTCCTGGCCAAGACCAGAGCAGCACCTTGGCACACTTTCACCTCTGCTGCTGAGTCATCAGCTAGCTCATCCATGTCTCAGGAGGCCAGGAAAGAGAAAATAAATGGATCCTTTGTTTCATACCTTTTTAGATCCTCTTAGCCCTCTTATGCTACCACCACTGCCACAAAAATTAATACATAGGTTTGAACTGCGGATTTGTTTGTTGCGCAGATTTTGTTGAGCAGTATTTCATGCTACATATTATTCTGTCAAACTATGAAGAACAAATAAATAATCACTCATAATTCCTATGAAAAATATCATCTAACCACTTGAAAACATAGTGCACTTTGCCTGCTGTTTAAAAGTTATCATATCTGTGCCTTTGTGTCTTTCACTTCAGATGAGATCTCTCACTGTCTGTGCTGTTCCCCTACAGCTGGACAATTCCCTGTGGTCTCTGTTTAAATTCTTCTTTACTCCCTATCAGTGGGAGAGGTTTTTTAATTAAACTTAACCTGTCTCAAAAGCTGTAACTATGTTGGGGATATCTCCAATCATCTTCCATTGCTTTTTTTATAGGTGGTATGTTGGCTTCTGTAGAAGATCTGTATGAATCAAACTTTTTAATAGAACATGCAGATTTATATGCAAGCAAGACAAGCGGCTTCTGGATAGGGATATACAGAAATGTAAATGGTAACTATTTAAAGTTCTATAAATAATCATAAACAGACTTTATTAAATTGAAAAAAAATATTAATAAAATTAATGGGTTTTAATCAACCAATTGAAGTAGAGTTGGAGTTCAGACCTGAGTCCTCTCAGAGGTTGTCTCCTATTCCTGGTCTCTGAGAAAGCTTTTCCTGTTGAGTAAAAACTCCTGGCTGGCTGTCATCTTCTCTTGGCTGGGGAAGGCTCACGTGGGACCTGTGGGAGTCCCACAGCATCAAGCTCCTCTGTGACTCTGTATGGAGAAAATTAGGCTGCTTGCTAAAGCATGCAGTTGTAAATATGCATCTGGAAGAAAACACTGTTATTAGACTACAAGCAGTCAGAAAGGGTTTTATTTTAGATTATTTTCAGTCCATTGAAACATCAAAACTTCCTTTAGAGTTTATAAAAAAAGTTTTAATTTTAAATAAATGCATTTTGAATGCGTTTTAAATTTAAATAAATGCTAATTTTACATTTAGCATTACAGTAAAAGCTTCATGATTTTCATTGAGTGCTGATGAAATAATAATTGAGACATTTTTATAAAAATTCTGAATTGATTTTTTTTCAGTTTGAAATTTTAATATCCTAGGCAAACATACAGAGAAATATAAATTAAAACTGTGATATTATTATAACTGATAAATCTGCAAATCATAATTTGGGAAAGCAATTCTATTGTTTTTGAGACAACACTCAAATGAGATAAAATGCATCAAAAAAACAAACACAGATGGAATTTCTGAAGAAAGTAGTATTGCTTTATAGGCTGAAGAAAGTAATATGTCAATATTCACTAAGGTGAAGACCTTTCCTGTGGATCTATTAGCATTGATACTAACATTTGCCACATCAGGGCAGCTGCTTTGGCAAGACAACAGTGTCTTAGACTTTGTCAACTGGGCTGAGGGACAGCCCTCGGGGGACGAGCTGGCTTTCTGCGTGGAGCTGTCTGCGGCCACGGGCCACTGGAGTGTCCTACCCTGCTCTTCCCAAAAGGGCTTTATTTGTAAGAAACCAAAGAGTAAGTGACTTCTTTAATATTCACTCTTTCCATTTATGGTTTTATTTCAGTAGTAATAGCACAATATGAGTGTTGCAAAGGACTGACACAAATATTTCAATGTTCAGACAAAAATAATACAAGTGTATTTTTTTGTTTGCCCTGTTTGCGATTTCTTGCTTCATAACCTCAGATTTTCTTACACTGTATTTTTTACACAAATACTTCCTGAAAAAAAATGCAAATTTCTTCATTTTTTTGTTCCCTTCCAACATAAACACATTTTTTTTTTCTACTGACATTCCTATTTTTTTTCTATGGAACAAGAGTGGCATCAATAATTTGCTATTCTTCCTCTTGCTGTACTATGATACATGCTGTTCTAGCAAGAGATGGATGAAGCAATCCTATTTAAATAGGAGCGGAAGTGCAATCCAGAGAGCATATAGTGACTTTTGAAAAGAGTAGAAGTGTTTTGGTTAGCTTTTTTTTTTTTTTTTAATATTGTATTTCTGTATAACTGAGTACCATCTGCTTCAGTCAGGAAGTAGAAATATCGGAATAGTGTGAGCCAAGCAAGCATGTGGTATTTTGGAGTTTAACTGTTAATTCTGCAAAAAAGTCCAATTTCCTGCCCTGTTTCACAACCCCAAGGTTCAGGATGTTTCTGAGGTTCAGTCCTTTCCCCCACCAAAGCCAACCTGCAGCTGCTGGGGGAAGCAGCAGTCACAGCATTGTTCAGGTCACGCTCTCGAAAGGATAATTCTGCTTTCAGGACAATGCCTAGTTTTCTTTGCAGGCAACAGACACTACTGAATGATAGCTCTCTGCTACCAGATGTCAGAAAGCAGAAATTCACTATCACCACACACTTTATGTGATGGGTTTGACTGTGAGTGGCCCTGATGCGCAATGCCAAAGTACAGAGGTATTTTATTCCAGCAGAACGGCGTTTCAGCACAACCAGGTGTTTATCCCATTACAGCCAGCTCTGCGCCCTTTCAAGAGACAAATTTAACAGCTGCTTCTCCTTCGTGCTCGCAAAAACACCAGAGCCCCATGCATTGCCCTGGCTCTGCTGTAGCAGCCCGGCTCCTGAGCATCCCTGGGCTCCCGCTGCCCACGGGGAGAGCCGTCCTTGCGGGGCCAGCTCCCAGCATCTCCCAGCATCTCCCGGCAGCTCCCGGCAGCTCCCGGCAGCTCCCGGCATCTCTCAGCATCTCCCAGCATCTCCCGGCAGCTCCCGGCAGCCGGCCGGGAAAAGCCTTGCAGACTGCGCCCTCTGTGCACAGCCGGGAAAAGCTGCACAAGAAAGTTGAGTTTATACGTGTAGTTACAGATGCAAATAAATAATGGTAAATTAAGACCTGCTGGGCCTCAAAAGAATTATGATACAGGAAAGCTCAGCTGTCCTCAGCAGTAGATCAAGTTTTCCCAGACTCCACAAGAAACAGAGCCGGTGGAAAGGGCAAGGTCAATTAATCAGGAAGAGTCCTCTTAAAACAGTCAGGAACCACTACTGCTTAGCTTGGACATATTCTGGTTATTACAAAAGAGGCAAGAAGGGGGATTTAATATGCAAAACACTGCAGTCTTATTGAAAGGAATATGGAATTAAAACTCTTTCGTGCATTTTCAGCTCTCCTAATTTAGCAGATGTGTTTCCAGAAGTGATGATGATGTGCAGGTTACCAGATCTTTTGCTAATATGAAACTGTCAGGAAGAAAATGTGACCTTTCTAGATTTTGACTAAACATTTGTCTTTATTTTTGACAGCTATTTTTGAAGCAGCTGGAAATGTGAAAGGTAGGACTTTTTCCCCTTCCAATTAATTTCAAAGATACGTGCTTAAATTTAATATTATTTATTTAGTGTATATATATATATATGAGCTTAATTTACTTAATTGCTATTGATTTCTTTCCCAGCCTAATTTATCAGTATCTGCAAGACTCTTAGGGAACCCCAAGATAATCAAATGCTTTGGTAAATTGAACACCCCCTCTTTGATCCTCCTTTTGTAAGATTCTCCTCCTTTGGTAATATCTATGAGAAAGACTGACACAGAGACATTATAATAGATTTTCCACGTGGTAATTAAAGAAGAAATGACAGTTTTCAGTAGTCTTATATGTGTTTGTGGCTACAGTTCATTCATTTCTATTTACTTTTTATTTATTTACAGATGCCAAAAAGGACAAAGACAGTGGTCACCTGAATATGTGGATACTACTTACTCTGCTCCTCATAATTTTATTGGGGGTGGGCTTCATGATTTATTTCTTGTTCAAGATCAAAACTGGAAGTGGAACTGGAAGAGAGGTGAGGCGGAGCAGCAGGCAGCTGGAATACTGCCGTGTCTTAGCTGCAGGAGACAGTGGAAGTGATGCTACCAACAACAAAGAAAAAAATGAACATAGTGCTGTCTGATGAGATAGCACAGCCAAAATAAATGATTAAGCTGAAAAAAATATAGCTGAACTAAAGGAAACCTTAGTCTCTCAGGTGCATGTAATTCCTACTATGGAGTAAAGTTGGCATTTATTCCTTTGGTAAAGATTAGGAACTATTGCTGTATGCTCCTCAATAAATACTCTCAGGTATTTATTGACTTAGTACTGTACAAAATGGCTAATGAAGCAAGCAAGGAAAATAACAGAGCTAGTGGGAATTTAGATTTAAAAGTTATGGGTTACTTATTCAGGAATTTGTGACAGTATCACATACAGAGTCAAGACTAATACTGAGCACTCTTTGCAGAGCCATCAGCCCTAGTTTCTGCACTTTGATAGTATCTCACCATACTGTTCTGAAGCCTTCACACTGTTACTTAAGTGATATGTGGAATAAACAGAGATTTACAAAATTTTACAATTTTGTAAAAATTTACAAAAATTTATGAATTTTTTGTCCCCATTGCTGCCCTTGTGTTACACCCTTTACACAAATATCTTGCTTGTGATAGTATTGTAAGTGAAATGCAAATACTTGTCCTTCATTCATGGCTTCAACTTGAATTTTGCAAAACAAATAAATCTTTACATACAGCCTTATTCTATCACTTTGAATGTTTTTTATCTATTATGAACATGAGACTATATCAATAAACAATCTATATATTACACAATAACATTTCAGTGTTTAATTAGCATGTGGAGATGATACATGGTTTGTTGATCTAATGAGTCTTCTTCCTTAAAAAAGAGGCTGACAGCAGGAGACACAGAAACATGAACAATATGACTAAAAAAGCCATAAATAAACTATAAAATAAAATAGTTGCCAAATAAATTTTGAAGAATGCACTCCTGGTTCTATTCCACTTCATCACTTATTTTAGGATAGCTCTGCTAACTATCCTCCACCTCTCTGATAAATGGACTGATAACTGGGCTCTGTGTCCATGATTCAGGCCAGTAAAAGAGTGGGGCATAAAGCAGTACCTTGCTAGTGAAATGTTTTAGAGATTTATTGAGATGCTTAAGTTTTCTAGGAATTCTCTGTGGTCTACGACATTCTGAAGAGAAAAAGATCTCAAGGACCTCTGGGAATTACAAACCTTTAGAAAGAGCCTAAGAACTGCAGAGGAGATGCTACATTGGATTGACAATTTATAGATATGTCAATTAAACAAAACATATTGCAGAGGATAAGGAATAAGGCCATTTTTTACTCAAATACTATTTTTTATTCATTTTTTTAAAATTCATTTTTTATTCAAACTACTTTTAAATGGCAGTCCTCTTGATCTTCTTTTCTCCCCTTCATGTAAGTTACAAAGAATATTTTTTTTTTGGTAAATATGGAAATGGATTCTGTGCTGTTTGATTAAGGCAAAGTAAATGCAAAGAATAAACAGAGGAAAAACTCCAACATAATATAATTATTTAAATGTTTTATATTTTATATTGATAACACAACTCCAAAGATTGTATTGTGTGAATGAGTTTCTTCTATCTTATTAAGTGATGCTTTGCTCTTGCAGAAAATACTGTGAGATTTGTTTTCATAATAAAGCCAAGAAAAATGAGAAAAAATTTGAAGGGCAGTTTCAGCTGAATTTCTTTCCTCCCTTTTTTTCAAAATTACTAAGGGATTGTACATCATAGCTGTAGTTCATTTCCACTTAAATGACTGAAGTTCACTTGTAAAATTTGAAACTATTCCTGTATTATTGTCTCACTTATGCTTGGTATAAAGAAAGAGTAAAGTACTTAAGTTCATTTGTATTTTATGAATGAAATAATTTTGAAAGGCAGGAGTTTGTTTTTCAAAATCACAGAATGATCTGTAAAGATTTGGCTAATTTGTGTTGGTTCTTCTAAGATAAATTCACATGAAATAACAACTCACTAGTTCTACTAGCTGATACACCAGATAGATAAAGGCAGGTGCATGCATTTTGTCAAGTCACCGTGCAAAATTAAATTGTCCTGTGCAGGTTAATTTTTTTATACTGAAATGGTCAATATTGCTCACTGCAGTAAATTACATCAACATATCTTTTGCAGCAGTGAAGACCTTTCTGGCTAAGAAATTTGCATGTATTTTTCTCTGAGTTCCTCAGGTACATATGTCTGACATTTAAGATTCATTTAAAGAGCACTCCCTACTTCTTTGTCTTTGAGGATCAGAATGTTACAATTCCAGCACAGAACCAAGAAAGTTAAAAACAATTCAGTGGAATGATCTTGAACTGTTCAGACTTTGCCACTTGCATTTGAATGGATGGAAACTTCACTTTCAGATGCAAAGTTTAAATTTTGTAATTATTTATAGATTTCAAAATACCACATGTGACAGGATATTTCCTTATTTAGAGCCCAGAGTTTTCTCTTTCAACTAAAAATCTTCAAAACCGAGAAGGAGCCAGCACCAACTGATTCTTTAAGACCTCTACTGCAGCAATTAATTTCATGTCATCTCATCTCCTTGTGAATAAGAAGACAGAATGAAAAACTTGACCTTTTCTACAGTTTTAGTTTTCCTGTCATTTGTTCATACTGCTTTTCAGACACTCGGTGAGTCTATTTTTTATTATCCCCTGCAAAAGTGGATGTGAAAGTGGTCATCTTTGTTGTCTTGCTGTCTTCTCTCAATCTAAGATTTTCACATAGATTTACTACTCTACATTTCATATTTCTGCTAATGGGAGTGGTCCACAGAAGTTTCCACAAAACAGATACAGAGATGTTGGTTTACTTTTAAAGAGAGGCGAATATCCAAAATGGGGTAAAGCTGGGAATCAAAAGTCAGGACTGAGTCACATATATGAATAAAGATTGCCTTTTAGGTACAACTTATTTATTGGTTATGTTTGCTACTGTAAAGTAGATGGACTTCACAGTGTGCTCCATAGTCTTTGTCTGTATGTGTGACTGACTCACAAAAAAATGAAAAGGATAAAGGAATTAAATAGGGTGTTGCATGTGTATCTCCTAACCTTAGCATGAGATTGTGTGGGATGAGGTGGAACTTGTGGATTGATGTAAGGTGTAGCAATGTGGCTGAGAACACGCCAGTGAAAAAAAAAAAAATTAGAAATATCTGAAAGTCAATAACAGCTGTGGAATAACCACTACAGCAGTAAGAGTAAAGACGAGAGGGATACTTAAGGCTTTGAAGCTGGCCAAAGACAGATCACAGCTCCTTTTTAAGTAAGTATGATGATAATTTTCAAAGATGTGTTTACTTTAGCCTTCAGTTCATTAGACTTGTGGAGTGAGGTACATATCACAGCTTCCAAAAGCAGACCCTGTTCCATGTGAGCTGTGACAGCACTACCCTGTGCAAAAAATGGGGTTTCTCACCTGCTCTGTGAGCTGGGAACCTGACCCAAAAGCAGAAACCTCACAGTTTCCAGCAAGAACTCCTATTATTAGATCCAAAAATTTTATGAGGGACAACAACTGGTACTTAGGGGACTACACTAAGCACTTATTTACTCAGCAGTAAGAAATTAAAGACTTTGTAATATTTAAAACTTTTTGCCTAAATGGACAACAAAAGAAGAAACTAAGTCTCAGCTTCAAATTTAGATTTACAGAAGTGAAACTCCTATATATTACTGAGCTGGTCAAAGTAATACAGGGACCTTCTGAAAGAGCTCAAGAACTCTTCTTTCTGTCATACCCTCCCAGAATTTCCCAGAGACTTTCTCCTCTGTTCACTACCCAACACTGGCTCGCCCTAACATCGTACACTTGTCCTAAAAATTTACTTTAGGATGTGGAGGGGAATCTCACTGCCTCTTCTGAGCTATTCTCTCGGAGGGACATGGCAGTGAAGCTGCATCTCAGTTTCCAGGTGTGAATTTGAGGCACAGAGGGCTGAAGGGCAAAATTTTGCCCTCCTGTTCTATAGGTGCTAGAATATTCTTTGTAGTCCAAATTCCAACCCCTCATGACCCAAAGCCAGTGAGAGCTGCATGCTACCTGACATTTTTAAGAGCATGCAGCTGTTTGCCCAGGAGGACTTGTTTTGTGTGTCACAGCAGAGCTGCAGTTCTGGACAGCCCTTCCCAGCAGGGTTTACTAATCTCAATGGATTACAAGAGCAGGCTGCCTGTAACCCTTTGGGAGTGTTCATTATCTTGTGTGGCACTCACAATGCACAGGCATGCAGGCCCACCCCTATAGTACCTATATAGATAGTACCTATATAGTATCAACATTTATATCAGTGTTTGTTCTTGTGACAATGTTTGCGATTTATTGCGCAAATTATGTTGACTTCTTATGACAAATGTGCTATGGAAATTATACTGGATCAAGGCAAGGTAACAAGTCACCATTACATGGTTTTTAATTCCAAAAAATACTCCAAACCATAACAGAACACGTAAATTCCAGAAGGAGCACTCACTAACTCTATTAAGAACAAATGGGATCCCATGGAGATGTATGTCACAGGAGCTAAATCTAAATCTGTAATGCATGAAAGTGATGGCCAACTTCCAAATTTTCAGTAAAGGTCTCTTTTGGAATTCTTGAATGAAATGTGCATTTCAGAAGAAGATAAAATTCCATTATTATGATCACATATTTGAAGCTGTCTTAATGTAGTTTATGTGTTCTTATTCCCCTGTATTGTGTTCCCATGTATTTCATGAGCTGTACTTACTTTTCCTTCCCAGAATGAAATGTGTCTTGAAAATGCCATTTGATCCTTGTAAAAATTTGCAGCCTCCTGACATGAGTCAGAATAGAATCATAGCATAGATCAGCATAGAATAAACAGCACATATTTCTCCTCACAAGCTCCTCTTACCTGTGCTCACCCTAACCAGTTATTCTGAATGTTTTGTTTTACAGACAAGGAAATATTCTTAATATTCAATGAGGATACTAAGTTCTGTTTAATTGCTCAGAGTTCTGAGGCAGTCACAACAGCTGCTTGCAAGAAAAACAATGATTTACAAAAATTCAGGTGGGTCTCTGATCATCAGTTAATGAGCGTGGCGTTTGCACAATGCTTGGGAGTGCCCAACAAGAGAAACCAGGCTAAAATTTCTCTGTACCCATGCAACAAGAAAAGTGAATTCCAGAAATGGGAATGCAGAAATGCAGCCTTGGCAATCCAAGGGGAAGATTTATTTCTTAGTGCCGGCAAAAAAAGAGAAAATATTGTGCTGAAAACAGGATCGGATGCAATGGATAAATGGAAGATCTATGGAACCGTGGATAATTTGTGCTCTCAAAGCTACGAAGGTAAGGTTTAAGGTTATTTTTGTGGTCTATTGAATTGTCTTGTTTGCCATCAGAGATAGGGTCTTTTGATTTCTGCCCTCCTTAGCCTAATACCAGCTTTTCCCCCTGAGGCCATTGTGGACTAGAGAATGATTAGCTCCCATATTCAGGCCTGTGTCACTCCATCCTAGAGAAAAACAGCTGCTTAGAATCAGACACAGTGCAGTATGTGAGAAAAATGTGCATATCTTTTGTTCTTTACTTTTAAAGCAAATGTGGATGTAGGTTTTTTTTTAACTGTTAGTGTTAATCACTCTTCCCAGTGGTGCCTAGCAATAATACAATTGGCAGAAACCAAAGCACACAAAGTTCTGCTTGAACAAGAGGAAGAAGTTCTTTTACCAAGCACCGGAACAGATTGTCCAGAGATGTTGTGGAGTTTCCCTCACTGGAGATATTCAACAGCCATCTGCACACCATCCTGGGCCATGTGCTCTGGGATGGTCCTGCTTGAGCCGGGAGCTTGGAGCAGATAACCCTCTGTGATCCCTTCCAACCTGAACCATTCTGTGATTCTGGGACTTTGTAATCAAAGCACTTTATTTAACTGCATACTATTACTACCGAGATTGTATTAGTATTATTGCATGAAAGGGAAAAAAATCTCTTAGTTTAATACATCAATATTTAATGTAAGGAAATAATTCCATGCATAATACCTTCAGTTGCTCTAGGAGATTTCAGGTGCCAAAAAATCCCACAATATTGAACCACATGAAGTGGAACTTAAGGCACATGATAAAAAGATAGCATTATTTTTAGAAAATTATAGATGAGATAAAAATATATCATATATCTGTAATATATATATAATATATATAATATATAATATATATTATATTATTATATATATTATATTATATATGAAATAAAAATCACTGCAACTCTTTTATAGTTGACTACAGCATGAAACTGCTCAATCTTTAGCTGGTACAGCTGATGTCATATCCCAGAAGAAAAGGGTAAATTGCAAGACCTACCAAGAACTTCCATGGAAGACATTGCTGGTGACAGCATTTCCCCAATTACACTGGTGAAACACTTGTCATGCTTTCTCCACATAGTCTCATGGAGAGTACAGACACACATATTCACAAAGCTATATTAATACTTCTCTTTTGCTCCCTCAGACATGTTTACACTGTTAGGAAATTCCAATGGAGCCCCATGTGCCTTCCCCTTCCTGCTGAGTGGAAGATGGTACGCTGAGTGCACAGCTGCAGGCAGGTCAGATGGTTTGTTGTGGTGTGCAACAACGTCCAGCTTCGATGAGGACCATTTGTTTGGGTTCTGCCCAGCTGCCAGTAAGTCCCACATGCTGACATAGACCCTGTAACACAACCCTGCCTACATAAATATATCAATATTGAGATGCTGTTAATGCACAAGGGAAAAACCTTGTAGTGGCCTAAATTTTACTCAGAAATGTCTCTTTCATGCAATAACTTCCTGACAGAAGTAACAAATCTACTTGCTAATAGCCTACAGTAAGTTTGGAAGTTGTCCAGGTGTGTCCATCAGTAGTTAAGACTGTAGAAAAAACAGTGTGCTTTAAATATCACTCTCTTCAGCATAGAATCACCTGAAAATTGAGATGCCATTCACAGTCTAATACTCACTGATGTTTGTGATAGCAGTAGTCTAACCTTTTCTACCCAAGCAAAGCCCTGTTCTGTATAACAAGATTGGTCTACAGTTCATGGGAGGATGTTGTTTTTGAAAGATATAAAATTAAAAGATTGGCTCAAAGGTTTTACTGAAATGTTAGCACCATCAGCATTTCCCTTTTAGTGTTTCAGACTATATTACAAAATAATGCTATCTTAAACAGATAAAAGTAATGTCATGGGAGTGCAGGATAAAGAACCCCAAAATACATGTTCATGAAGATATTAAAAATGCTGCCTCTGACCTAAAGTTTCAGTTCAATACCACAGAACCAGAATCACAATTTGTCAGTTTGATGGGAGCATTGCACTGGTAAACCAAGTTCAGCTCGCTCTTAACCACTACCAACCACCAACCACCATCATTCTGACTGATTTGGTGAAAATTATTCTCTGGTGCAATATTGTAAGCAGTAGCTTCAAAAATCCCATTACATCCTCCTTATATAAACTAGAAAATATGAAGTATTTGCCATTATAAAATTGTTGGGACATTATCACTAATACTTGAGTCTACAGTTAAAAAAGAATGTTAAAAATGTCTGAATCAGCAATAAAGAAACACAATAAGAAATAGAAAACATTTCCTCTAACAAACCATTTAAGAAATTTAATGTTTTTTTCTCAACAAAAGAGAAATTTAGGACAAGTTGTAATCACAGCTCATTTTAGTACTTGCCCAGTGAAGAGTTTTGCTAACAGTGAGCTCCCAGAAGACAATTTCAACATTTGGTTATCTAAAACACATGCGGTGGTCTATAACCTCAATTCCCTCATCTGCTCCTGACAGGGCCCTTCACCACCTCTCTTGCCCTCCTCTGGAGGTGCTCCAGCACCTCAAGCTCTTTATCACAGTCAGGCTCAAGACTGAGCTGAGTATTTGAGGTGTGGCCCCACCAGTGCAGAGCCAGAGGGGCAATCACTGCCCTGCTCCTGCTGGCCACACTCTTGCTGATACAGGCTAAGATGCTGTTGGCCTTCTTGGCCACCTGGGCACTCTCTGGCTCACGTTTGGCTGGTTATCAACCAGCACCCCCAAGTCCATTTCCACTGGACAGCTTTCCAGCTGCTCTTCCCCAAGCCTATAGCATTGTAAATGTGATCAGTCATGGCACTTTCGCAAGAAAGGTTTCATTACTGCAAATGTTTGTATTTCAGTTGTGTTCCAGCCAAGAATAAACTTGGGCATAGCCTATGAGCTTCTGAACAGGTTCTCAGGGTAGACAATGATCAAGATACAGTTTTGACTTATTGGCCTCTTTACAATATTCTTTTTCTCCTGGAGATTATAAAATTTGAAGGGGAAAGCGCAAATAAAGGATGAAAGGCTTATCATTGATAATGTCAATGTCACACCCTCTTTTCTTAACAAAGATCAAGATAACTTGTGGGTCTGAGCCTTAATTGCTCCAAAATGTTATTTCACAAATAAGCTTGCAGTTAAATTTTGCCATAACACTTTGTGTAACATGTTTATTACAACCTCAGGTACTAAATCTCCTTTCTCTCCCACAGACATGGGCAGATTTTGGAGTACAGATCCTTTGACAGGAACCTACTACCAGATAAACCACCAGTCAGCTCTCACATGGCACCAAGCAAGGAAGAGCTGTCAGCAGCAGAATGCAGAATTATTAAGTGTCACAGAGATACATGAACAAATATTTCTAAGAGGTGAACTAATAAGCAAGATTCAGTAAAAGCTCTTTTGAAAAGTATTTTTTGACTGATTAGAAATGTTTCAATGCTTTAATCACATTACAGTGAATAGCTGATGTAAGAAAATGGTATCTATACTAATCAGAAATAACACAATTACAGTACATTAGGATTTTGATCCGTGGAACTTTAGTAAATTGTGAAATTACTATTTGAAATTATTATTGTTGTTGTTGCTGTTGTTGTTGTTGTTGTTTTTTATTTTATTTTATTTTAAAAATTTAAGGATTTTCAGCTAATTAAGCAAAAGTTAGCTCAAGCTCAGAAAACACCAGAAAGATTCTGGAAAGAGTCACATGGCAATTACATGGCAATTACATTATATGACACATTCTAAGATTATATTTTGCGTTAATAAATCAGTATTCTTCATGTATAGCTAATGAAATAGTTGTTTTAAAATATGATACAAATTTTATACAGACTTTATAGATTTATGCACACTGTAGAAGCAAGGTTGCACCACAAGCAAGAAAACTTATAACAATATTAATAATAGAAATTCAATCTTTCAATTTTCAAAGCTTATTGTTTATATAAAACTGTAGAATAGCATTAAGTTCAGGTAAACTAATATGTAAAATAACCTTTTTCAATTCTCTACCCTTTATCTACAGAAAAAAACCTCTGAGTTTATTACCAGTAAACATGAATTCTGTACTGAACTTACAAATCACTAAGACTTTTACTATCTTCTTCTAAACTTTAGAAATGCTAAGTTTTCCTAGCAAATCTCATTAGAATTCAATTCTTTTGGTTATCTAGATTTGATTGACAGCAAGAGATCCTCTCTCTGGATTGGGCTTAACAGTCTGAATCTCAACAGTGGCTGGCAGTGGAGTGGTGGCTTTCCCTTCAGATACTTTACCTGGGCACCAGGTAGTAATCTTTTTAAACAATTTTTGGAATTCTAATTTGAGAATTATGCTGTTCTTAACTAGATACAACTCATGGAATTTCAAGCAGAAGACCTAACTAACCTCATCTCCTATCAGAAGCAGATAAAGTAAAACACCCTAGTTGAGTTGTATCATACTGGGATGTCTTCAAGGCAGTGAAATCCTCTCTGTCTCTACAACTGTCACAGGGTTATCAGACCCTGCATCCTGCAAGGACTCAGCTGTCAGCCAGCATTGCCCTTGCAAAGCCTTCCTCTTCACTTCTTATGCTTTTTTCTCATTCAAGAGTTCATGGCATTGACAGCTTCTCTTTGAAAGTCAATTATTGCCATGGCAACAGCTGGTTGCAGCAAATTCTGAATAAATGCAGGCATAGTCCAACTTTCTGCCTTCCCAAGACTCAGGTGCCACCCGCTATTACCTGGCACAGAAGATGAAGGGAAAGCCCAGAGTTGCTGAGTCTGGAGGAAGATTTTCTACCTTCTGTTGAGCTGATCAAATTCCTCAAGCTTTGCAGGGCTGAGAGGTCAGCTCTCGGGGCACTCAGCCCACAGCCCCAGGGCTCCCCACGCAGTGGCTGTGGTCATGAGCTGGTCTACACACTTCCAGTTCATTGCAGAATTAAGTGGTAATTTTTGTGGAGAGAGGGGAAAAAATTAATTCTTTACACTGTGGGCCTCTCTGAGAAGAAAACACTGACCATTCCCCAGGGATAGTGGTCCTCTGGAAAAACTCTGAGGTGGAAGAGGCAGGCACAGGAGAGACAGCAATTGTGAGGGAATGTCAGGAGGTTCTGCTTGCAGCAAGGAGCAAATCTGCATTCAAATTGCAACAGGACATGCAGAAAGGACCACTGTTCTGTAATTAAATGCGTGAATTATGCAATAACCATCAAAAGAAATATTTTGATGGGTACTTCTAAATTACATTTCGTTATCTCTGGTAGAAAAACAATTGTAGGAGTGAAATAATGAGCCCGTAATTGACACATGAAAAGGTGATCAGTAAATTGCTCTTTTAGCTGCTGATATAAACCCTGTGCTACATAAAAATAATTGGTTTTTATCCCATGAAGGAAGCCCTGAGCCTGAGTCTGAAAAGCTCTGTGCAGTACTAAACCCCAGAAGAGATGCTAAATGGGAAAACCAGCCATGTGAGCTGAAACTTGGCTATATCTGTAAAAAGGAAAAATCTACAAAGGATCCTTTAATTCTTCCATCGGGTATGTCAACCAAAAAAAAAAAACCTCTTGATAAAAGCATAACTTGTGTCACTAAAGTTAAATTTAATGGCTATTAAAAATAAAAAGAAAATGCAAGCATTGAAATTTGGTTTACTGCTATGATGACAGGTACAGAACATAGCTTATTGTTATTTCTTTAGCAAAATATATTTAAATACTGAAAATGTTCCTGGAGCCCACTAACCACACAAGCATTTTTTACTTTATATTATTATTCACAATTCCAGAGGCACTGGGTTAAGCCATAGAGTTTCATGAAAGTATCATGGTCTGCATGGACATCAAAATATAGTTAGAGATGCTTCACCCTTCCTGCAGTGCATTCTAATGGAAAGACTGAGGTTTGTCACAGAAGGGTTGGGAAAATGTCATCAGTAGGCTCAGAGCAAATTCTTGATGGCAAAAAGATGGCAATCTTTTTAGATTGCTATAAATATTTCGAAAATTTTGATCTAGAAAGATGGCAGAAAGGAGCTCTTTTGGACCACTTTTCTACTATACTTCTCTCCGGTTTATTTAGTGAGAGTTGGCATGGAAAGCCATGAGTGCAGAGAATTACTTGTGCTGCAGTAATAATGCCTTTCCTTTATGAAATATAAAAAATGTAATTGGGTGGGGTATATTGTGTGGAAATGCTGCATATGAAATTCCAAAATATTCCTGTGGCCAGTGAATTCTTCACACTAGTGAAGCCCAGTAACTGCTGGCTCCAGTCTTTTCCTCTTTTGTTTAAATGCAGTTTGCTTTCTCTAACAGTACCATGAGCAACAACATACAGACTAAAATACGTGTGTGAGGAATGAAGTACTGCTTGTTTGTTGCCACCTCCTTTTCACTTTAATTTGTTAATTAGCTAAATTTCAAATGTAATTGCAGTTATTCTAGGCTTCAGTTTGCACCATTTAAAAACTTGAAATATCTATTGATTTTGAGGGGATGTAGAGCCTGTTAAATGCCCAGAAGAATGGTTGCCCTATGGAGGTCACTGTTTCACGGTTCATAGAGACCCCAAGGAATGGAGAGAAGCTCTAATTTCCTGCAATGAGAGCAATGGTGACCTGGCCAGTATCCACAGCCCTGAGGAGCACGGCTTCATACTGTCCCAGCTTGGCTACAGTGAGTAATTCTACAGGGCAGTGTTTGGCACAGAGAACTGTACTACTAGAAATCTTACAGGATTTAAATAAAATAATTCTTTATTGCTTTTTATGAATATTTATAGGGAAGGCCACAGATATATAGGTTAGAAAAATGTGAAAGCCAAAAAACTCGTAAGAGGAGTCATTATTGTCTTTTCATTTTCATTTAAATTCTTTTAATTTTGATTTTAATTTGTTTTTCACTGCATGAAATCACTTGAAAGAAATAACAGCTCTAGTCACTACAGCATTTGAGTGGATTATCTGCATCAGACACCTTGTAGCTGTAGATAAGTAATGTACTTTACTGATAAATCTGACCAATCTAATTTCCTGCTGGTATATAATTTTTAACTTATTGAAAGAAGAATGAGAATTACATTTTAAAATAAATTCATCTGTCTTTTAATACAGATGAATTTGCATTGCAGCTTTGCAATTTCAGCTCATCTCCATAAAATCTCACTCCTATGGACTGTTTCAACTCGGGTAATAACACAAATGAATTCCTGTCCTTAGGAGCTGTGGACGAGCTGTGGATTGGCCTGAATGACCTCAAAATTCAAATGTACTTTGAGTGGAGTGATGGGACTCCTGTGACATATACCAAGTGGTTGCCTGGAGAACCAACCCATGAAGTCACTGGCCAAGAAGATTGCGTCATTATGGCAGGAAAGGTGAAGCATTCCACATGAATCATGCAGTGTAGCACTGCACCATTTGACTTTTAGCTACATTTCTAGGGAGATTTTTAATGCAGCTTAGCATAGTTGCTAAGCTGTATAAAATCAAAGAATGTCACATTTATTCACTCAGACATATGGTTGTTCTAAATTAAATTTAAAATGAAATTTCATAAATATATAAAATATTCATATCTGATTGTGAGTGTACATTATATGCCAAGTAAACCTTAACAGTCTGGCTGTGCCACTTAGCTTAACATAACCTCACCTCCAAGCTCAAATACCTGGAATCCACTAAAAAATACCACTATTCACATTGAAACAGTATTTTGAAAAGAATGATAATATTTCTAAAGTAAAAAGTTTCTGCCTCACTGCTTTTCACCTCTTCCCAAACTGCAACTAGGATGGGTACTGGGCAGACAGTGCCTGTGACAGGAAGTTAGGCTACATCTGCAGAAGAGACCCACTGCAAGGAGTTTCTGGAACAGCAAAGACTGATCCTGCCTGCCTGAAGGTAAGAAGAAAGCATAACCAAGAATCTGGTTAGCAAAATTTCACAAGTTCCTCTTGACAGTGAAATGATCTTTTTTTTTTTTTTTTTCTTTCCTAGCAAGTGTTATTCCAGAACAAATTCAGGGTGATATTTTTCACTACATTCCCATATAAGGAATAATAACAAGCCAGGCCTATTACTTCTCAGAACTTTCTGTGAAAGGAGCTAAAGCCAATTCTGTGGTTGTCAGCATATTTGTTACATTGTTCTGCAACCATCTGTGGTTATTGAATACGTAGTAAGGACTGGTAACAATTCTGGACTATGCAGCATGATGCAAGTGAATTTGTTTTGATCAAGTCATTGTATCCTACTAGTTTTTTCCTTCTTTTTCCTCTTTTTACTTTCCTATTTACTCCTATTCTATATTTAGTAACCTTTCCCACAAACCCATATGGGGAACAGAGCTGAGACTCATTGTGCTCAATGGAGTTAAGCAGCCAAATACAGAACACAGAGTTCATTCACCTTTCTTGGGTGCAGCAAGCAAATCTTGAGATGTCACAACAGGGAAAAGTGACTTGGAATTCAGCTGTAATTTTGAGGATTTTGCTCTTCAGTGATTTCTATGTTACCTCTTCAGTCAGACTTTTTAGGTGATCTGATGTATTACATCAATTAATTAATCAATTTACTGTTCCTTTAGCCTCAGAAACATAGTAAACTTGAGCCAGCATCTCTACTATAATACAGACTACACTTTTCATTTGTTCCAAGCAAAAAATAATTTTATTCATCTCTGAGTCCCTCTGACTTCTTACCAGTAAAATTTTTTTCATTATTGTCAAAAAAGTGAGACTCCACTTTTAATAGGCATTAAATCTCTTCTTTCTGCATTGCTAATCTCTTCTTTGCATTTGCTAAGCTGAATTTCCATTGGTACACTGGAATTCAGATTTATACATAATCATCTTACGTTATATTAAAAATATGTTGGCTTATATATATTCATTGAAATTCAAGTGCTAGAACTTACTTTTTTTTAATTGCAAGTTTATTTCACGTGTTCTTGACAGGGTTGGGAAAGATATGGTTTTTACTGCTACCTGGTTGGACATACCTCTGTAACATTTTCAGAAGCAAAGAAAACCTGTAAAAGGAGCAGTGGTTACTTAACAAGTATAGCAGACAGGTATGAAAACAGTTTAAAAATTGTATATCTGATGCAATAATATTGGAATTTTTAAAAATAGTTGAGAACTTTTTGAAAAAAACCAAACAAACCAAACCAAAAACCCCCACAATATCCCCACAACAACAACAACAAAAAAATAAATTAATAAACATAGTATGGTTTTTCTTACTAAAAATAATTTACACATCGATATTTTCTAGTACTTTACTTTGAAAGAACAGACAACAGCAACTTCAGCTCTGTAAGGAGCAATTTTTCAGTATAGCACAACTTCACCCCCTCTTGCAGCTGGGCCCAGTTAAACAACATATTCCCCCTAAGAGGAAATTTAATGGAGAATCTATTCATTCTAGCTGTGTGAAGTTTGGATGCTGAGGAGTGGAAGATGGAAGGAAAGCTAGACTTAATCCCATCTAACTCCTATCATTTCAGATATGAGCAAGCCTACCTGACCAGCCTCATTGGTCTGAACTCTGAGAAGTATTTTTGGATTGGTCTCTCAGACATGGAAGAGCAAGGGATTTTTAAGTGGGTGACTGGTGAAGGTGTTCTGTACACAAACTGGAATGCAGCAATGCCTGGTACTCTACTGATGCCAAATGATTTTTGCCTTTTTCTTTCTATATATTCTCTGTATTCTTTACACATATATTTCTAGCTTATTATGGTATTAGAAGCTAGTCCCAATGCTTTTCCCTATCTTTCCCCTATCCAGAAGAACAAAACATATTCCAGACCTCCAAGCCCCAGGGGATACAAGGCCCCCATCCTATCTTGTTTTTTTCTGGGAACCAAGGCCAAAAAATAGCACTTCAAGATATATTTTCATAAACGAAGTTTAGTTTCCATCTGAGGGGGGATAAATCTATAGGCCCAGATGGGATCCATCCCAGGGTGGTAAGAGAGCTGGCAGATGAGCTTGTGAAGCTGCTCTCCATCATTTACCCACAGAGAGACCTGGAACAGTTGGATGGATGGACAGAGTACAGTAGGATGAATTATGGTCTTTAACAAGACCAAGTGCCAAGACCTGCACTTTAGTCACAATAACCCCCTGCAGTGTTACAGACTGGGGATGGTGTGGTGGGACAGTGTCCAGGTGGAAAAGGACCTGAGGGTACTGGTTGACAGCTGGCTGAACATGAGCCAGCAATGTGCCCTGGTGGCCAAGAAGATTAACAGCATCCTGACCTGTGTCAGGAATAGTGTGGCCAGCAGGAGCAGGGAGGTCATTCTTCCCTTGCACTTGGCACTGGTGAGGCCACATCTTGGGTGCTGTGTCCAGTTCTGGCCCCTCAGTTTGGAAAGGACAAGGAACAACTGAGGGAGCTGGGGGTGTATAGCCTGGAGAAAAGGCAACTGAGGAGTGACCTTATCACCCTGTACACCTTCTTGAAAGGTGGGTGTAGTCAGGTGGGGGTTGGTCTCTTTCTCCAGGCAGCAACTGACAGAACAAGATGACACAGTCTTAAGCTGTGCCAAGGGAATTATAAGTTGGACATTAGGAAAAAGTTTTTTACAGAAAGGGTGACAAAATACTGGAATTGTCTGCCTGGGGAGGTGGTGGAGTCATCCCTGGATTTTTTTAAAAAGATTGGATGCGGCACTCAGAGCCATGGTTTAGTTGAGATGTTAGGTCATGGGTTGGACTCAATGGTCTTAAAGGTCTCTTCCAACCTAGTGATTCTGTGATTAGAGAGGGTAGAACTGAGGGAAATTACCTCACCTCTTATATATCTTACTGGTGATTTTTGTCAATTATGCTAATTTTCTAAACTTACACAACTGTATTCACCCTATGGTGGGCTGGGAATTTTGTGGACATTTTCCATATCTGCCCCTGCAGGCCTCCAATAAAGATCAGCCTTTATATTACCTCTTATACTAATGTTGTCTCAAAAGTCTGTTGTTTCATTTCTAGGTTCTTTAAGGCATCACTACCAGTGGATTAAATCTATGCTACTAAGGAACTGTGTTCCCTAATTCTAAATTTTCCAACTGTTTCCCATGTATTTATCAAAATAAATTCATGACTACACATATGAACATTCTGCCTTTGAAACAGAAGTGTCTTTGCTACATGTACCTGGCACTGGTGAGGCTGCAAATCAAATCCTGGGTTCAGTTTTGAGTCCCTCACTACAAAAAAATAGGGAGATGCTGCAGCATGTCCAGAGAAGGTCAACACAGCTGGTGAAGGGTCTGGAACATGAGTCTAACAATGAGTGGCTGAGGGAGCTGGAGTTGTTTGGCCTGAAAGAAAAGAGGGTCAGAGGAAACTTTATCACTTTCTACAACTGCCTGAAAGGATGTTGTAATGAGGTGGAGATCAGGCTCTTCTCCCAAGCAACAAGTAATACGGGAAGAGGAAATGGCCTTGTGGTGCATCAGGAGAGCTTTAGATTGGATACCAGGAAATGTTTCTTCACAGAAGGGATGCTCAGGCCTTGGAATGGGCTGCCCAGGGAAGTAGTTGAGTCACCATCCCTGGAGGTATTTACAGGATGTGAAGATATGTAGATGTGGCACTGATGGTTTAGTGGTGGGCCTGGCTGTGCTGTGTTAATTGGCTGGACTCCACAATCTTACAGATCTTTTCCAACCTAAATTATGCCAAAGCCTTGCCATGCGTGACAGGGGAAAGAGGCAGGCAAAGAGTTGTTCATGCATTCAAAGGAAAGGGACAATGATGAAGGACTTGCTGGTTTCCTCTTTTCACAAAGCTTCTCCTGTGATTCGACACTACACTTAATATTTCAAATAGTCTTTTGTAAATTAATTACATGAGCCATAAAAATGTTGAAAGAGCCTCTTTAAAAAACATTTCAACTTTCTTTTTTATCTTGCAAAGGGAAGGAAGCTGGTTGTGTTGCCCTCAGGAGTGGAAATGCAGCTGGACTATGGGACGTTCAGAACTGTGAAGTAAAGGCAAAATTTATCTGCAAAAAATTAGCTGAAAAAGTCACTGTTCCTGCTGCTTCTGAAACAGTTTCTGATTCCAAATGTCCCTTGGGTTGGGATACAAGCAATAGCACTAATTCATGCTTCAGAGTAAGTATTGTTTTTTTGCCATAATCCTACCTGGGAAACAGGAGAGCATCAAATGCACAGGCAATTGAAACCTCACAGAATAGCACAACATAGCAAGCTTTTACACAACTATTCAAGTACCACTGCAATTTTCACTCTATCAGTGATAAGTAAGGTTATCCAATTACTTTTGAATCCATATTGTAATGGATAATCGTAATGGAAGGTTTATTTATTTTTCTTATGCAAGGGAGCCACCAGATTTCAGTTTAGCACACTGAAAACATGGTGTTCAACCTGCATTTAGGGTTTTGTGAGAGAAGAAGATCAAAAGAAAACATGGTTTGAAGCCCGAGATTTCTGCAGAGAAATAGGAGGAGACCTGGCTGCCATTAGAAATGAAGAAGAGCAAACAGTGTTAGAAAACTTAATAAGGTAAGCAAGCAAACTGTCTAATAATTTATATTTTGGTGTAACAACACATGATACAGTAATAAATAATGTGTTGTTTTGCTCCTGAGATAATTATTTTAAAATCTATCTGGTTTTCACCATAACAATAGGAAAAGTAACTGAGAGAATGTCTCATATGAGTAATGTTTTCAAAGAATTTTTGGAGCTCCTAAAATGTGTCATAACCGCAAACATTTTACACTCAGATAAAAACCAACCCAACAACAGAATTTGTTAAATGCTTTTCCACAGACCCTATTCTAAATTTGTTTAGTGAATAATTTTTGAAACCAAATTTTGCCTTCTAGTAGCCTGAACATTTTATTTCTGAGAAAAAAACCACTATAATCACAACATCAAGGCAGAAAAACAACATGCTGTGTTTTCAATACAACCATTTGCAAAGCAGAAAATTTTAAGGTGTGAACTTCATGTACTTGCCAATGGAAGTTTGCTGATCAACAGTCAGCACCAAGTTTAAAATTTCTGCATTGAAATGTTCATTAAGTGTCAGAGTTATTGTCCCACGTAACTTTTAAAATTGAGCAGAGCTAACAACATTACCCTCTTCCACTGTACATTTTTTCACACTAGAAAGAAATCCTCATCATTTCAGCTTTTCTGGATAGGTTTGCAGTGTTTGGATCCTGATGGTGGACTTTCCTGGAGCGATGGTTCTCCGGTGAGTGTTTCACCATGCCAGTTTCCTTCTGTTCTGACATTTTTTCTATTGGAGAAGCTTCCATTACTGGTGTGTATAAAAGGTGTATAAGAATTTCCAAAAATGCCTATTTTTCAGCTGGGTAACTCTGAATCATTATTCTTCATACTAGATTGTTAAAAAACAAAAGAGGCCAATAAACCCTGAGGTTATACCATCACAAAAGTGATAAACAAAGGACTACTTTCAGCTACAGAAATGATTATCCAAAGGCACAAATATATGAGAAAGGTCTCTCCTGATTTTTGTTAGTCTCTGGTGATAAATTGCCAGAGACTTTTTCCTGTTTTTCATTTATAATGTCATTTGAGTCCAGGTTTTGTGGGACAGCTACAGACTGTTAGATGCTGCATAAACTCAAGAGCCCTTGTTTCCTCTTGCAGTGTTTGTAATTTAATAGCTCACATTGGCTTCACAGCCAGAGGAGGGGGAAAAGGAGTGGTTGGAAAGTTTTGTTCTACTTCTCATTCCTTATAGAGTACAGTTTTTTTCCCTGTAGATTAAAATAAAAACCACAGGTGCGTTTTCTCTCTAGGTGAATTATCAAGCAAGCAACTATTTTTACAATACTGCTTTTCAAGATTGTGGAGCAATCAGTGAAAACCCTTCCCTGTCATGGATTAAGGAGCATTGTGAATACAGTCACAACTGGATTTGTGAAATAAAGAAAGGTAGGTTACTTTTTGCTCTAAACTCACCTTAGGAAGAAATTCAAGTTGAATCCATTCTATCATAACAGGAGACTCTACATGTTACATATAGGTAGAAAGTTTTGTTTATTTCACAGGAATTTTGCACACAGAAAAGTAGGTCAAGACCTTTGGAATACAAGATTTCAGCTGTTAACAATAAACTTTTTTGTTTCATTATAAAAAAGTGTATTCCATGATAAGCTTTACTAAAATTACACTTCTTTACGTAATTATGTAAAAATAGAAAATATTATTAAAGCAATCTTAAGAGCTTACCTTGCAATATTCACTGCTCTGCAGAAAAGCAGATTTTTGTCAAAACAGAAATTCTGACTGAGCGAGGAAGAGAGGACTATAATTCAAAGAAAAAAAAATAAAAAGAAGAAAAATACTATTTTGAATTTCCATATGCTCTGTGAAGTGAAACTTCACTCCTCTGCTCAAATGTTGGTACACAACAGCACAGTAGTCACCTACTCTAAATTAAACAACACTACCAGCATTATAGAATTGGTCTTTTTGTAAGATGACATGTAAAGACATGCCTGTAACAACAGGCCTGCTGTAACAAGAAGATGGTAACAAATGCTTCAAAATTTAAGATAGTTTCACATCTTCATCGCATACTAGTAGAAAAATCTCTACTTCTCTGTTTTTTTTTTTCTTTTCTCAGCTATTGTTGGGAAAAATATTCAGTGAATGTTTTTCAAGAGGAATAGCTATGTGTTGGGCTACATATTTTACTTCCCACAGTAACAGCAATGTTCCTCTTGTGGCTCTCACACTAGCCTCTGGGCTCCTTCACACTCATTTCATTTATTACTTCTCTAAAAATGTAATTTCTGTGCTGCTGAATTATTCAAAACAATTTCCTAACCAAGACACATAGTCTCAGCTTCTTATACTTATAAAGCAATAATCATAGACCTCTATCTCAGAGAGATATTGTGAAGATATTTTTCCTGTTAGTTGCTTTATGAGTTGCTTTACCTGCATAATCACCACAGATAAAAATCATTAGCAAAGTGTCAATAGTGGCTGTTTACTGTTAATTAGTAGTACCATATGAATGGCAGAAATTACAGCCTGAAGAAATTGCCATCATTAGTCAGTAGTGCATAATGGCATGCTGAAATAGACACATTACTTCATACTTGAGGAACAGAAGTATATTAGGGCTTTCTTTTAAATCTTGTAACCATTTGCTTTTTAAGATTGCAACCAATCATACAATACATTATTTTTAAAAGCTGACTTTTTTTTTAACCCAAGCATATGTCAAAAAGCAAAAATTTGTTTAGTATTTGAATTTCTTGTTCAAATACAACACAATGTCCATAAAGAATTGTTCAAAGTTTACCAACATTGGAGTATTTTCTCTATTTTCTGTTCTTTCAGAAACAAATATTCATTCAGACTAACTTCAGCCATCCAATTTAGGCAATATTCAAGATATTCAAGATGCACGTATCAAAAATCTACCAAGACAGAGATGTAGGCCTGTAATGCATCTTTTATTCACCAAGCATCCATTTTTAACTTTGCACCAAAGATTCCATATGATTATATTCTACTTTGAGTATGTAAAATGTGAAAAGTTAATAGACATTAAAATAATTTCCATTAATCGAACACTTATACTGGCTCAATGTTTGGGAAATATTTTACATCACCTTTTTTTTATCCTATTTCATTACAGGGACACCCTTGAAACCAGAACCTCTGGGCCCTTCTACCAGTAAGCTTCTGTTTATTTTCACTTACAATGTAACACCACCAGCTTTGCGTAAGAACTGAGAAGAATGTAGAGATTTCTCTTCTGTGTTGCAGCATATGAAGTCACAGAAGATGGCTGGATTATAAAAGGAGACAAACAATATTTTTTCAGCCTAGAAAAGACCTCTATGGAGAAAGCCAGAACATTCTGCAAAAGCAACCACGGAAATCTTGCTACTATTGGAAATAATAGTGAAAGAAAATTTTTGTGGAAATATGTAAGGGGAGATTTTGTTATGTTATACACTACATGGCTTATATCCTCTGCTTGTGAAGTACAGAAAAATGTGCTTGTTGTATAATATTACCACTTTTACCAAATATTACTACTACTAAAATTTTATTAGTATTAGCTTTAAATATTCTATGAAAAAATATTTATGCTACTAAATGAATTTTCACTTTGGGAAAAAAAAAACATGTAGAAGAAGTTACTGTTTACTAGAATGGGTATATTTTTGTCTATTTTAGTCTGAATGGAGTTCTGAGCAAATACATAAGGAGCAAGGAACAGGCAGAGTAGGTGTATTCTCAGAAAACTCTCCTGCTGACAGGGTGGTTGCCTCTATTCTGAATATCATATACTAGAATACAGCGTTGGGCATAGATCAGGCAGGAAACTGCCAGCGTAGCTTTGATGGTCCTACCTGATGGTCATGTTGCTCTCCAAAACAGCTTTTCAAAGAAAGGCTGGTCCAGGTTGGACTGATCATTCCAACAACCCTTCATGGATCAGTTTTCCTGTACCATGACCAAAGCACAGCAAGGGAATGCTGACAACCAAATAGCACGGACGGTATCTCAAACCTCTGCCATAATCCTGCTTGGTTTGCTACTACCAACATAGCCACACAATCACCTTTCTGAGGCACACTATTAGCTGGTTGTTTTTATTGTGGGAAGGGATATGACAGGAGGAGAGCTCAGCCAGCTTGAGATACAAGAATTACATAGCTGCTTACAACCAGGAAAGTATCAAAAATTCAAAAATTTTACACTTCATGTTTTTCTCAAGTCTTCTATGACTTTTTCTTCTTAAATTGAGAACAGAACTTTGAAAGCTTTGATCATACCAGTAATTCAGCCAAAAATGGGAATGTATCAACAAAAAAAATAATAATAAAGCAAAACTAAAAGCTGTATGGTATCTCAGGTGACTGTGCACAATAATTTAAAGAATATGTATTAATTTCTTTGCTTCCATAGCACAATATTTACACTTTTTTTTGTATTAGATGACTAATAAATATTATAAAACACTAATCAAAAATATATTTTTATGTTTAGATCTTAAAAAATGGCAAACTGAACTCATATCTTATAGGATTAATTCAGGATGCTGATCGACAGTTCAGGTAGGTAAATACGCTACATCAAGATCCATAAAGAGCAGTTGCAGTAGTATTGTACTGCCAAAGTTCTTTCTGGAGGAACCACTGCAAAGGAGTTAAATGCAGATTCAGAGAGTGATAATGCTTGTTGAAATGTGTGCTCTCCCTTGGTTAAACAACACTGTACATACACAGTTCAAAATGGAACTTTTGTATCTATGAATATGTCAATATCTGTTAAAAATAAAGGTATTTTTGTCTTTGACTTGATATGCAGGGATTTGATTATATAAGGTCTTTTAATCCTAATGGAAACTCAATTTACAGAGACACTCAGCTCTAATGTTTAAAAAATATTTTTAGTATGTTAAGGAAGATTTTTCTCAAGTGTTTCATGGACATTGTCTCAGCAACCACTACTGTTTTTCAGTTGGATGAGTGGAAGCCCAGTGCACTATGCAGCTTGGGCACAGGGTGAGCCCAACTTTGCACAAGCTCAAGAAAATTGTGTGGTTTTAAATAAAAAAGATGGTGAGTTACACAACTATGGTTTGTAAAGCCATTTTATGGCTGCTGTTCTTCCAATGTTTGTTTGAAATCTCTTGTCAATTTTCACCCATTCTTTACCAGAAATTTTGAGAAATATGCATTATAAAGAATAGTTATTATATCTGAGGTTTCTTCAGGGGAAATATTATCTGTAAAAGTGGAGTCTAAGAAATTGATTTTAATGGGGAATGCAGTGGCAATTTAATCAGCTGCACAAAGAAAATGTTCAATTCAAATCAAGAGCAATTAGTTTTTAAAATCATTACCATTAGATAATAGTGAATTGAAAATATTTCCTAATAATAGAAAGTATTTGAACTTATAATAATAGTTCTATAATTTATTTTTAATAATTAGATATTATTTTTAGTAATAAGAGAATTGTTAGCAAAGGAATAGAACATATACAGATTTTCAAATTCTATAGTGCTTTCACTGATTAAGCTTTACTTGGCACTTGCATCTTTGAGTGCAACAAAGCTGTTTGGGAGGGTTTCACTGAGAGGCCATCTCATCTGGCCACTTCTCCCCCAGTCACAGCAGGACCAAAGTGCTCCTCTGTACAGGGACAATGAGAGGTAGAGCTGAGCTAATGCTGGTTATCCCATATTCCCAGGCAGATTGCTTCTGAACTCCAGAAACCAGTTCACCTTCCCACAAATTTCAATCTTATTCAGTGTTTTAATACCTAAACTTCAATTGATTTCAGGCTTGTGGAATGATGTCAATTGTGGTTTTTCCAATGGCTATATCTGTGAGAGGCACAGAAGTTTTATAAATGCAACTCTTCCTTCAGCAGTACCTTCAGCTCCTGGAGGATGTCCTGCACATTGGATTTTATTTAAAAATCAGGTATGATATTTTCATGTAAGCACAATGATATTACTGCTTTGGAAGATACTTAAATATACAGTAAAGGCCTTTTGTCTCTCAGATATGTTTTGTCAGTTGTATTAAAAAATGAACCCATTGGCTAATTACTGCAAAATTGGTTTTACAGATGTTTAATTGTTTTCTTGAGAAGTTGTCACCTGAGGCACATTGGGAACTGTTACATTGTATATATGTTTCAAAAAACTGGAGAACTGAATTCATCTGAAAGCACTGGGCATAGCACAAAATCAGTCATTTGAGATGGAACAAAGCAGAAATAAGACAAATTTTTTCTAAACAGGCTTCAATGTAATGCTTGCCTCTTCCCAAAAGGGAAAAACTCGATGTGCTTAATAAGTGAGGGTTCTCTTTCCATACATAGAGCATTGTTATTAAGGCATCCACTGATATCACACCAGGTGAGTTTATGCCAGGTTACAGTCATCAAAGTTATTATTTTCCACAAACCATGCAAGATAATTCTCTGACTGTGCTACTGGCACAACACAGAGCAGAGGGTGAGCTGCAAACATGGAGGGCACGTGAGGCACCCTGGTAATTATCAGAACTTTGAGAGTGAAAGCCAGAGAGCAAATTTAAAACTTGTAAATGGTTTTGACTTGGCTCCAGATCCAAATTAACTGAAAAAATATTTTGGGGGTCTGAATTAGGCTGATTTTTACTTAAACTAGTGTAATTCATACCTAAATTCTTTCTCCTGTCACTCTAACAGTCTACACTTATTTTTCCCTAGTGTTACAAATTTTTTGGCTCTGGCTATGATAACTGGAGTACTGGAAGAAGAGTTTGCATGAGCCTTGGAGGAAATTTGGCAAGCATACCTAATGAACAAGTTCAAGGTATAGTGCAACAGCCCCTTAGGTAATAGAGAGCCTTTATTCTGTATACAGTGGACATTTCCGGCAAAGAAGGCAAATGTCAGTATGTAAATATATGCTTTTTATAATTTGTGTATTCAAATTATGCTTATATGGCCATGGCATCAAATGTTTTTAGAACTGAACAATCTGTTTGGGGCATGCTAGTGATGCTAAGGATTGCTTCCTCATGTTACATGCAAAGCGTCTTACATTATTTATAGGCATGAATTAGGATAAAATTAAAAATCCAGATATGGCATTTGTAGCTTTAGGCACAGAGAAAAAAACAGAATGCATGGTCTGTTTTGCCAGAAATAGAATGGGATATGCTTCTATACCTCTGCCTAAATTCTGCAACTCAATTTAGCAGAATGGCAGAGAAAGGCATATTTTTACCTTGCCTGTGTTCCCTGGCTTCCATTTGCAGCTGTATGTATTTCCATCATCCTGACTGCTGAAATAAGTGAACTCTTTAGATATCATGGTGGTCAGACAGGCTTTTTTTTTCTTTCCCATTTCAAATCTTGCTTCATTGTTCCCAAATTCTATGACTCTTTGAGATTTTTCATGGGCATAGGCTTGGCATAACCTTGAAATAATGAAATCAGGTAAATTTCTGATCAAATATAATTAAAATGTTTTATAAGACTTCAATGAAAAAAAACCAGTTAAGTATTTGTTTATGAGTTGATGTTTTGACTGATCATTAACACATGTAACACATTAATTTTCTCCTCTATTGGCTTTTTATTCCAGCTTTCCTCACGTACCATTTGAAGGAAGTTTCAAATGATCTTTGGATTGGCTTGAATGATATGCTCAGTGAACTCAACTTTGTTTGGTCTGATGGAAGTGCTGTCCCATATACAAACTGGGCTAAAGGTTCCCCAAAACTTGTAGAACCTGTTTTGTATGACAGTCTGCATCCAGAAGATGGCCTAAATCGGCAACAGGTAAATATTGCTTAGTGTTTACCATCAAGCCTAAATCTGAGGAGCAATATCACTCCCAGTAAACAGCTCACTTCACTACAGACCTTGCCCCAGCCTTCTCCACTGGTTGGTCATCTATCTTTACACTGGAACTAGATATAAAACCTTTCAATGTTTGAGTATTCTAGCTATTTCAGAGCATAAAATGGCATTGCTAATTTTGTCAAAGTATTTGGCAAAATTGCAGCAATGGCCAGATTGAATAAAAGACTGGATATATTGAATAAAGTTAGCAAAGTTACTTTCTTTTTCATAGTAAATTGTTAATTTTTCAGAGAATATAAATGTAACATTAGAATTTTAGAAGTCAACACACAATTACTTTCATGTCTATGAAGGAAGGAGAAGAGGATGCAAGAGGAAAGCATTTTAACTTTTTCCCTTTTTAAAATTGTAATTGAATTACTAAGGGCCAGTAAATGTCAACTACCTTCTAAGCCCATCAAACTCTCTCCACTGCTAGCACTTAAATTAAACCTCATAATGCTGTAAATAAAATAGCATTCTAAATAACCACACCAATACAGACTGATTTGCACACCCACATTGCCTATTTTCTACTTATTTCTATATCTTGCTTTCCAAACTTGCCCTTCACAATATGTCATTCCACTCACTGTCCATTCTCCCAGCATTTTTGTATCCATAGCTTTAGTGAAGTCAGGGATCTGGGCAACCAACTTAATCTACACCTGAGCCAATTCATGTTGCTCTTCCCCATGTAGCCATTGGTCAAGGCATGCAGGAAGACATAAATGACACTGCACAAACCATAGCTCCACTGCAGCTCTAATAACACTAGGAAATACCAAGCAGGAAAAAAAAAAGTGCCAAAGTACATTGTGCTTTTCTCCTTCACCTTCAAGACACTAACAGCTCTCTCCTTTAAAGGGTCCTTTTCAAAGGCCAAACAATTACCCCATGGCAGCTTAGCAGAGGAGATTGCAGCTTGTAATAAACTTGTAATAAATTTCAGCTTCTTAAGCTGATCTCATGTAGCTGAAAGAGAAATTCTAAGAACTAGAGCTGATGAGAGCTCTGCCAAGGACTGTAATCTAGGTGACTTTGTCAAGAATCAGCACTATTTATAGCTGTCTTTGTAAGTGAAATAAAAAGTACAACCTCTATTTCATTTTTATTCAAAAACTTAATAATAGTCACCCATTAGTTGGGATAGATAATGTGGAAGAAAGTTCTTGAAAATAAGAATGTCTTTCAAGCATTTCTCCTGGAAAATAACTAAATGAACAAGCAGGCTGAGCTGAACAGTGTACAACAGGGGAACTGGCCATCACACGGGAGGTCAGAAAGGACAGAGAAGGATGAATGAAAGGTATTTCTAGAGTTGTAACACACCCTACAACATCAGAACTAAAAAAAAAAAAAAAAAAAAAAAAAAAAAAAAAAAAAAAAAAAAAAAAAAAAAAAACCAAAAACCAAAAAAAACCAAAAAAAAAACTAAAAAAACCCCAAACCTAAAACTACTCAGTTATAGTACTCTGTTTTATAACTTCTAATATGCATGTATATTAATTTCCTTACTTCCAACAGTTTGACTGTGTTTCTCTGAAGAGAGGTCCTGCTGATGACACAGGAAAATGGAATAATGAGGAGTGTTATAAGCACAGAGGGTATATATGCCAGAAGAATAGTGGTGAGCTCTGTAATGTTAATCTTGAAAATTATAGCATAAGGATAAAACCAAATTTTCTTGTTTAATATACTTTATTTCAGTTTATTTTTGGTTTTCTTTCATTTTGTTTTGGTTTTTAGGTAAAGGATCAGTAAAACCTAAGGGCCCATCCCGCTTCCCAGTGTTACTTAGCAATGTTTTTCAGAAAACATAGCAGAATATAGGAAAAGAAAATTATTTTATTTTTAAAAGTGTAATTAAATAGATGAAGCCCAAAACCATTTTAATTACATGTGTTCATAATGATCTATAGGGTATCAAAACTAGTAAGTTTAACACTTATCCATATAAATCTTATAGTCATTAAGCTGCAAAGAGTATTTGAAAAGCAGGCAGGGCAGATGTGTTATTTTTGAATGATGGGGAAAATTTACCTCTGCAGTGTAAAATACTGTGCATTTACTGATTCAGAATTGTCAGAGGTTGAAAATACATGTCTTTTATCAGAACTGTTGTTTTGATGTTATATTTAATTATAAAAAGCTAAGAAGATGTTTCATTCCATTAGTAATTTTATATTAGGTTTGTAAATAACAAAGATGTTAATTGCTCAAGTCAAGTATGTGACTCCAGATTTAACTACTCGTGGGGCTTTTTTTTTTTCCCCTTTTTTCCTACAGATCCTGAACTTTTTAAATCACCAGCAACAGTGCTGGACTTTGCTTTTGACCCTTCTAGAGGGATTAGCTATTCTGTCACCCATTCCAAAATGAACTGGAAGGAAGCACACCAAAACTGCAATAACAATGCCTCAGAACTTGCCAGCATTTTAGACCCATATGGCCAGGCACTGTTGTTCCTACTCGCAGAGGAATATGGAGAGCCTCTGTGGATTGGTCTTAACAGCAACATGGTAAGAACCAAGGCATTGCATACATGCAGTCAGGCTGACACAGGACCTGATTTTACTTCATGCTCTCATCTCGCTGCCATTGGGATTTCTGCCAGTGTAGAGCTGAAAACAGCATGTTACATCAATGTAACAGCCATTTGCAATGGAAATCTTCAAATAAGACTCATACAGTCGAGATTTCCTTTAGCACAAGGAAATGTTCCTGTAAAACCAGTACACAACAGCGTAGTGTGTTGTTTGGAGTAGTTTAAAGTATCTTGGATATAAATTGTAAAATTTCCTATTTTTTGAGTTGATTTTAATCTAAAAGTGGTTCCTGCCCTCCTGCCATGTGTTTATGTACCTCAGTGATCAGTGACAAGGTATCAGAGGTCACACACCTGTCACCTGATGAGGAACGATTTTTATGTGTGTGTTTATGCTCACACATTTTACTAGAGTAGTCTTATTTATGGTAGAAATAGAAAACTACAGAACAGAAACTGGGGTAAATACTAGTAAAAGGAATATTGAGACTATATCATATGGCACATATTGACCATGGCTGTATTTTTTTTTAAATTTGAAAATATAACTGGTGTAACTGCTCCCATTAGAAATTAGAATACTGTGGAAAAATAATCCTATCTATTTGTGAGATGTCTATATCAGTTGTATGACAGGAGAGGGTGAACATTTGGATGGTAGGTGTGTTTTGACATGCTACACTCTTCATCCTGAATCACAGTCACGACAACTTCAACAAAAGCATTGGTGATCAGAGCTGCTTAAGAGCACTCCCACACACACTCCCATTCTCCATGCAGATGTTTGGGTGGTCATACCAACAGGATATCTTTTCTGACTCCTAATTTTATGCCTTCTCTCATGCCCCCCTTTTTTACCCTTCAATTTCACAATGCTTGAAAAAAAATGCTCTGAATTAATGTTAGATATTTTTTGGAGACGTTCACATTTGTGGATGACAGACACTGTACATTTTAGTCAGTTAGCATTTACCAGCTAAGAAGAGGCACTAGTAAGCAGACAATTCTACACTGGTTATGTGAGAGTCCTCTTGAGGATCCTGTATAGTAACTGTGTCTCTGTAAGCAAATGTGAAATTACCTCCATTTCACTTCCAGACCAGTGGCAAGTATCAATGGATTGACAGGTGGAGTTTAGTTTACAGCAAGTGGGCCAGTGGAGAACCAAAGCAGACATTAGCCTGTGTCTACCTAGACACTGATGGCACCTGGAAGACAGCTTCTTGCGAGGAAAAATTCTTTTCTGTCTGTAAAAAATCAGATGGTGAGTAACTCCATACATGCATCTTGACTCGAGGCTGTATAGTGCAATAAGCCAGTGGAAAAATACTTTGTTAATACACCAGTATACAGGAAGACAGGATTACCTAACTAGTTCTAAATATGACATGAATTCTTTCCAAAAGTTAATTGATTCATAGTAATTACCAAAAGCCTAACAACTAAAGGATTGAATATTCACTTTTTTAAACTACTTATCTTATTAGGAAAAGTAATTCACTTGCTACAAGATCTGTTTTTATTAGACATTATATCTGGGTATCCAGTTTGGGGTAGCAACGTTTGAAAAGCTTCTCGGTCAACTAGGGTTTTCAAATCACCAGTAACAATAATTTAAAGAAAAGACTGGAGTTGGACAAAAAACTAAGAAACCAAAGACTGTGAGAAACCATATTATTATTACTAAATATTAAAAAATATTTTTTACAGCCTTACAGGATGGAATTTAATTTTTCTATGTGTCTGATATGAGTTGGAAAGGGGTAACAGACTTAAATACAGCAAGAAAAACCTTCTGATTTTATCAGTACAGAAGTTTTTAATAAATATTCTGGACAGACCAGCAAATCTCCATCACTACAGCTTGCAAAGAACAGACAGGACTAATATCTGTCAAAAACAATATATCAGCTTCATGTCACCTGTGAGCACAAAGATGAAGTAAATAACCCCTTGGAAAGCACAATCTTGTATAATTTATATGGAAATAAGTAAAAATATTATTTAAAAACTTAGCTATATTCTTGGATTTTTTTATGGAAGACTTTGAATCATTAGCAAATTTAAGTCACATGTCAAATTATGTTCTAAGCTGTTTTAATAGGACAAAAAAACCTCAAAATTCATATAGAATGTCTCTTTTCACTTTATGATTCTGGAAATCTCATTTGAGAGCTAAGTATCCCTTAGGGGAAAGCAACAGACTGTAGAAGACTCACAGGAAGAAAATTTGGCAGAATACATAATATACATTGCATCTGTATTTATGTACCCATCCAAAACTTTTCTATTATATCAGTCACCATGGAATGTATTCAGGATGCAGTTTAATAAAAAGTCCTGCAAGCTATGCTTAGTTATACCAACACTTTCATTCACAATTACAGTTTGTATTGTCTCAAACAGAAAGAACCATATTCAAGCTCTTAGAACTGGCTTCATTTCCTCTAAGATTACAAACCTAACATAATCATTTAGTTTTGTCATACTAGTATAATGGGAAAAACAAGTCATATAAAATAGCTGGACTCCACCTACCTGATCTCTTATCAGTAATGGCCCCTACTGAACCCCCACAACTTCCTGGAAAATGCCCTGAATCAAGAGGACACAAATCTTGGATACCTTTCTCTGGTCACTGCTATTACTTTGAGGCCTCCAAGAAAAGAAGTTGGTCTCAAGCTCAGGAGGAATGTGCCCGACTAGGTGAGTGTTTAGTCTTAGAAAGATTGATAATGTAATTAAACACATAAAATAATGGATAATATTGCTAAGCAAACCTCAAATTACTTTAAAACTTCATATTTAATACCTTTTTTGGTTGCTTTTCTGAGCATGCTTTTGCACAATAAACATAACTTTTGTCAGAGACAGCAGCATATCTCAAATATCAGGTGAAATACAAGAACCACAAAAATATTAAATTCCTATTATTTTTATGGCAAAAAAAAAATAGGGAAATAAACATTTTTACAGACTCACTAAGGCACAGGCTGAAGGATTGGTTTTCCTTTTCCCAAGTAAAAGGATCTCCACATGCAGTGCAATCTGGGAGACACAAAGTCATAGGATAGCTGTGTTTGTTAGTTACAGGGCACAGTTCATTAAGTGGATCTTAGTGGCTGGACAAGAAATGAGATGGAGGAGCTGCTTATATTTCATGAATCAGTAAAACACACCAACTGGGTGTGCTCACCTGCTCTGGAACAGCCCCATGCTTCCTCCATGGAAAGAAGAGCAGTACCTTCATCAGAGAAGGGAAAAGACACTTTGCCCCACATTTCTGAGAACTGGTGCAATGCAACACATATTTCAGTGTGAGTAAGAATAAGAAACATCCTATACATTTCCAAAGGCACTTCTTCATATATCTGAAAACACTGACCTATAACTGAGTAAACAGAAAAAATAGCTTTGTAAAGTCATTTTGCTCTACAGCTGTACAAAACAGAATTCCTGCAGTGGTTTTGTAGAAAGATAAATCACATAATTACTACAAAAAATAAACATTGCACTAATAACCAGGATGAAAGGTTACAACTGGACACTGCTCTGTGTTGTAAATTCCTACACTTTTGCCTGCCTGTTACCCACTGGCCAGGCCAGGAAGGTGGTCATTTCCTTGTGTTCCCAACACAGCTTTGTGTATTTCCAATGCCAGGGCATATGAAAATTATAAATCAACTTCTGGACATCTTCTGGACTGCAACCTCCATCTGCTGACACATCAGGCACTGCCAAAACTGCTGCCCAGCCACCAATGAGAGATAGAGCTGTAGTGGCAAGAGGCACGGTGGTGACTACATCACATGCACCTGTTTCAGCTTACTAGCACCACAATCTGGGATGTGGTCAGGCTTGTCCAAAAAGTATTGCAAAAAAGCAATTGTTCTTCTCTAAAATAGCAAAGACTAAAAAAATCCAGAAAATTTCAGAAAACCCATATCTTTGTGCAGATTTGTATCCATACAATACACAGTCACGCTCAAAAAAATACCATACAGAGATACAATACCCACAACAAGACTGGTGAATAATACAGAAGAGTTGGTGTCTTTTATATACTTTTGCATCTCTTTTATGTGTTTGTTGACTTGAGCTCTAAGAAAATGACTCACTGTGATGTGTTCCTTAATATTTTTTCAGGTGCTGATTTGGTATCAGTAGGAGACTATAGTGAAACAAACTTTCTGTCAGAAACCATTAAGATACTCCATGGAAAATCACTGAACTTTTGGGTAGGGCTAAAGAAAAGTGACAGAGGTAATATTTTTCATCACATTACCCTATCAAATGAAATTACATGGTAAAAGAAATCAACTTTGTACACTTGAAACTACATCTATATATATAAAAATTACACAAAGTTTATTTCAAATTATGCCTAAATGTGCTTAAAATTATATCTAAAACATTTAACCAGCTATTCATGTTATAAATATTTGTTTTCTCCATTACAACTCATTCTATTTGTCTAGACCCATGTATTTTACACATACATGTCAAATTTTTAATATTAGGACAGTGGGTATGGACAGATAAATCTGCAATGGATTTTGTCAACTGGCAATTGGGAGAACCATCAAACCAAAGGCTTAAAGACTGCGGAGAACTATGTGCAGTGTCTGGCTTCTGGAACACCAACCTCTGTTCTTTCAAAAAAGGATATATCTGTAAAAAAATTAAAAGTAAGTAGTATTTCTAATATTTTAAGGTTAATAATGTCTAATAATGTATTTTCATTGTACAACACAGAAATGTAAAATACTCTGTGTGCAAAATGAATTGATTCTAATGGCTGCCTAAACACTGACAAGCCCCACATGGCTTCTGACTGCCTTCTCAAAAGGCTGCATCTCCCCTGTGTCCTCTAGGACTACCATCAGCCCTGTACAGCCATCACGAATACTTCAGGCCCCTGAGTTTAGGTGAAAGCTAAGCTCAAAAGCAACACTTTGTCTAATTTCAGCTGAATGTATTCTCAAACAAAATCTTGTTCTGATGAGTGCAATGCAAACTGTCTTGTAGAAATGCTGGAACTGGTGATTCCTTTCCTTACTGACCACCGATCTGATGGATTACAGGAATAGTACGGCAAACATTCTTGTGGCATTCTTTATCTACACTATGATTATTATTATCATGTTTAATAAAATACTGATAGTATCCTGATAGAAAAATTATAATCTGTAAGAAAATGCATAAATTAGTTTACCAGTTACTAAATCAAAGTGGTACAGAACATGGACATTTTGTTTGGTTAAACTTCATATTTCTGTTCACCTTTGTATTACCTGCTATGTTCAGGAAGAGCAATTACCATAGGGACCACATCCACATGGAATGGTTGTCTCTCACAGAAGGGGCTACAACAATAGAAAAGTCCTTTCAGCTCAAGTAAAATGCTCAAGATGCACTGCTAACCCTCAAGACATCCTTTCAGGAAACACCTTAAAATGACTAAGGATACTGTGGGGAGATTCTCAGAAATAAACATATTTGAAAACACTTTTTGAAATAACAGAAATCTGTCTCTACATGTTGTGTTGGGTATCATGACTGAGGAAGTCAGATGCTCTTAGGATGAAAGACCCAATCATCCTACTAGAGTTTTACACATGCTTAGTTCCATCCCTCTGGAAGAGTGTCCATCACCAACACATGAATTCAGGGGGAATTATCAGAAACACTGACACTTAGGAACTTTGAAATGCCTTTTTTTTTTTTTTAAGCATTCAGAATAAACGTTTTTTTCCTTTCTAAAGCTCCTGAAAACAAAGAAATGTCAACAGAAAATACAGGTAAGCATACTTTCTTTTAAGTAGAATAACAAGAGCATGCTAAAATCAAACAGGAATATAATTACAGTTTCACAGTATTTGTTTTGAGAGTGTTTAAAAATAAAAAGTCCATAAAGTTTTACTCTGTATCTCAATATAGGATATAGAGGTTATCCTGAAGTAAACATTTATTTACTTTTATGTTTATATATTTAATATTGGCCTTGGATCAGATTTAATTACATTTTGTTTGGTATTCATTAAAAAAAAAAACAAACCAAAGCACATGTTGAACTGAAAATCCATGTGCACATTGATTTTTTTTTTTGTTTTCTTGTTATAGAAGTCTCATTTATTACTAAATTCTGAAATCTTTTAACCTTTATTCCATTGTATATTCTTACAGAAGAGAAAATGGGGAAAGTACTTTCTGCTGGCATCATTTGGCTGTTCTTTCTTCTAGCCCTTTCTATAGTTGGAGCTGGAAGTATAATTTATTTCTGCTTGAGGAGGAAAAGACAAAACTTGCCACATATTTCAACCAGAATGAGTGGATCAGAAGCAACTGTGGATATTCAAGTAAAAGACACACATTCAGACATGCAGTCTGACCAAATGCCCATGTGATCCAACTACCAAAAACCAGGCCACAAATCAGTGAAATCTTACCCCAGCTTTGTCTTCTCCTACCCAGACAACAGTCTCCTTTCTTCTCAAATATACATACATCTTTCAAAATTCCTTCCAAAGTGTTACAGAGTAGTTTAGTCTAGGGAATGTATATGTGTTATTCATATAAATGGGCATGGGTGAAAAGATGGCTCCAGAGGTGCTATGGGGAAAGTCTGACATATATTTATGATGTGAAAATGACTTTATTTAGCTTAGTGTAGAAATTCTCCCTTTTTAAAAACAGAGGAAATCATTAGTCATTGCTTTAAATTATTTTTCTCTGTGTGTTATTATATGGTATCTAGACTATGATGGGAATCACAGAATTAACTAGGCTGGAAAAGACCTTTGAGATCATCAAGTCCAACCTATGAAACACTGCTCATATCAGGTTTTCAGTTTCATAGTTTATGATACTATCTTTTTATTCATGTAAAAACTGTTACCATACCTGCATCTATGCATTAAGTACTATTTGTTTACAAAAGAAAATTGCAAAATAATTGAAGAGGCTAATTTAATTTTGCCTCCAGTCTGAATTTTTTAATAATGCAATTTCCTACAGTCTTGCACTATTCTAGTATTCTGCAAATACCTCTATTTTTCTGCAGTTCAAATTAATAATAATGATAGAACAGGAGAGGACCTGTCCACTGGGTTTTATTTTAGTATGCAGAACTGCCCCTTTCTAAATCCAAGCGTGCATAATAAATGGCTGTCTTATAGTGCTTTCTGTAATTCTTTGGTGCAGCAATATAAAATCACTGACATACTTTTTGAAAATACATTCCTTCTTTTTTGTTGTGATTTCGTGTGACAAGGTGCTGCCTAGACCCTTCTCAGCTTTTCTTCCATTGTACACAGTAGCAGCGTTTGCCTCAGGGAGCAGTTTATCATTCTGCGTATTTTAAGACATGCATCACCCCTCCTGAGAAATGGGAACACTTTTTCCCAAGCCACAAGAGGACATGTGGCACTAACAGAGCTCACTGAAGGCCATTTGGAGGAGCAGGACTACAGCAAAGGGGCTTCTACCAAATGTATGTACTGGGCAACAGATTCTTTCTTTTGCACTTCTGTCAGAACTTCTCACTCACTCCACATGCTTACAGTCTGACTGACAAAAAGATGTGACCACACTAAAAATCTCTGCAAGGGAAGAAAATACCTGGAATAAGTGGAATAGGTTTCTGCACCAGGACTTCTGTGTCTATGCCTCAGCAGCTTGAGAACATGCTTGAATTACCTCTATTATTTACTTTTATTCTAGATATCCATCAACCAATAAAGGCTTCTAATTAAAAATGTTATTGATAGTTACTTATAATGGAATTCCTTCCTCTAGGAATACTTATTTCAGATATTTTAACAAGGGCTATCTTGAAACATGGGTCACTCTGGTAATATTTCCTTCTGAAAGTTCAATTTTCCCCAGCACTCCTTTGCTGGATGGACACACATGATTCCACACATTATTCTACACCTTTGGTTAAGCTGGTAAAGAACTCTCACCAAACACAGAAACAGAAAGATATCTGAAGAATGTGTGGCTTTCCTTTTCTTACTTAACCAAGTAATGTTGTACATAAAAGACCTGGTTAAAAACAAACCAAACCACCAAAAAAACCCAAACACAAAACTCCCATCCACAGGTTATTGAAAACAGAATTAAAAATTAAGTAAACAAAAGTCTATTTTACAATTTATGTAATTTGAATACTTTGTAAAGCCCAGAGATAACAGCCTTCAGATAACAGTTCCTTGTTACTATAATAAGTCCTGTAGTACTCCTTGCAATAAAGAAAGTCATAACCATTTTCAGGAGGAAATAGGAAATAGCTGTGAGAGCTTTGCACAAAACTGTGCAAATGGGAAAAACAACACCTGCTTCCCACGGAGGTGACTACAGATAAAATTGTTTCCTGGTATGTAGTACAGATATCTGGGGATACACAGTTCTGCTTGCCCTTTGGAGGAGTTAGTAAGGCAAGCACTTTTCCTGGTCTATGTTTGCAAACAGTACATGCTGCTGGTCCTACTGTATTTATGCCCAGCTGGGTGAATCTTATAAATTAAAGTTACCTTTCCCAAAAGAAAAAAAGGAAACATACAATAGAAAAGACTGGGGTTTTTTAAAGGTATTTTTAAGTTAACTACAAAAATTGGGAGTTTGTGACAAAAGTATTCTGGTGACCAAATTCAGCACAGCCTGGGACCTTCAGAGAAGAAGCCTGGCTGATATTTCCACCATACAGGAAGCACGGAGAGCTCAACAGTCAGGCTGCTCTGCATACCAGCTCTATGTGTTATCTCATGAAAATATTTTGATATGTGTATATTTTCATGTCCAGATACTCTATAGTTGGACTGAACATCATGACTGAACAAAAACTGGACAGGATCACAGGCTAGACATGAAGTATGTTGCTGATCCCCCTGAAAGGTACTGAGAGACCAGAGCCTGATCCAAAATGCCTCCTACAGAAAGACAGAGAGCACTGCAGTGAGAACAGCAGTGAAACTGACTACTGAGTGAGCCAATGCAGCAGTGCTCACACCCAGGGACAGGAGCTGAGAGCCATAGCACCGACCAGATCTGTTCACTGTCATCATTAGCTGCTGTTTGCAGCATGGGACAGCACTGCCAGAGCAAGGACACATCATTCAGCCTACAGTCTCTCAAACAACTGAACAGTCACTGGGGACCAATGCATATGAGCACAGACTTTTCTGCATTTGTCATTTGGACCTGACAGTGGCTATGAGTAGGACACTGCCCACACACCTCACACATTGCTCAGACACAGAAGAGGGGTGGGTTGCACTTGTTTAAACTCCACAAAACAAAAAAGGCCATTACCAAATCCCAGTGTTTCTGCTCAAGTAAGTTGTTTGCATGTCTCTTTTCTTTCCAAAAAGTCCTGTATACTTAAAATCACTGTCCTGTCAGTTCAGTGCTTGGAATAGGAAAAAAATTTCCTATTGCTGCTGTTTAAATTAGATTTAGAGTGGAGAAGACACCTCAGCATTGATGTGTTTCATACTAATGTGTGTGATGTGGGATTTTTCTTCTCATTTTCATAAATAAATGGTGCCAAATTTTCCTCGGTTATAATCATTACCACTTGCAACGACAACATAATCTCTTTCATATGTAGGCTCAGCTACCTAAGGCGCCTGAAGGCGATGGAATTCATCTCACATAATGCAGACATCTAAAATGCAGCCATATCTAGCTAAACTACTCACCCAAGGTCATCACTGTGGTCAGCACAGAAGGATGGATACATTAGGGTGCAATTATTTGATCTGGGTCTAGAGACTGAAGAGAATTCTAGACTCTCTCTGACACAAAGCCTAAAACAATTATCTCACAGTAAATGAGCTCTGCAGAATCCACTTCTTAACTGATATCTTATTCAATTTGTACAAAACACACTAATAGCTTTTAGTTGATTATATTCATCATCAATAGCTGCAGGCTATTCAGAAAACTGCTATCAAAACAATTCCTTGTAGATTTTTCCCCCCTGGCTTGAAAATCGTTACTTTTGGAAAAAAAAAGCATCTGTCAAATTAAAAAAATTTTGTTGATTTTATTTTCCATACTAATTCAGAACGGAGACTGAGCTGGTAGCACTTCTTAAGAAATTTAAGAACACAGACAGAAGCTCCTACAAAATTACAAATAAACTTCCAAGGGAAGCATCTGCCTTGGTACCTCCATAAACACTTCCTAACCTAGTGCCTGGACAGGTGAAAAATCAGTGAAGTGTGTCTGCTCATAATCTTGATACAATCTCTGTGTTTAATGCACACCAAACTGTTCCCCCAAGCAGCTACTGATGTGTTCACACCAGTGAACCCTTGGGAAGATTAAGCTGTGCTAAGCATCAGAAGTGAGGGCTCTGACACTTCTGCCTCCACCACTGATACACAGAGTAGAAAAAATGAGCATAAAAGTACTTTTCAGTCCCATACAGAGTGCTGCTGCTAAAAGTTCCCTCTTCTATTCTGCACAGACTGCCATAAAACCACTGCACCTGCTTTGGCTATATTCTGTTTATATTTCTCCCATTTATTTCCTTCTGTATCCATAATCTTGATGCTAAGCTGATAATTGCTGTTTACCAAGAATCGTGCAATTTTTAGTTCACCTAAATCTGGACAGAATTTATTTTTAATTTCTGTAACCCCCATTTCTGTTCACAATACCATAGATAAGTCTTATGACATAGATACATAATGTCATATAAATCTTAACTATTATACTTAACTATTTAAACATCATTACTTATTAATATCTGTATATCTCAGCCACTCCACCCAATGCTGTCCTCATACAATGCAGGAAACATTCCTGAATTATACAGCATTATTCTCCTAATGGTTTCAAATGATGCCATGTTCCACTGGCAAAAAGTGATCAGAAATGGCTCATTACTTGAACTGTATTAACAAAAAATTTTCAATTTTTTTGCACAAATACACAGATACAGGTGGGTAGAGAATGGGTTGAGAGCAGCCCTACTGAGAAGGACTTGGAGACAGTGGATAAGAAGCTGGACATGAGCCGGCCATTCGCCCCTGCAATCCAGAAAGCCAAACATGTCCTGGGCTGTAGCAGAAGAGGTGCAAGCAGCAGAGCCAGGGAGGTGATTCTCCCCCCCTATTCCTCTCTGGTGGGACCCACCTGGAGTGCTGCATCCAGCTCTGGGGTCGCTGGCACAGGAAGGACATGGACCTGCTGAACCAAGTCCAGAGGAGGCCACCAAGATGATGAGGAACACCTCTGCTATGAAGACAGGCCGAGAGAGATGGGGTTGCTCAGCCCGCAGAAGAGACGGCTCCAGGGAACTTAGAGCACCTTAGCTACAGGAGGCTACAAGAGAGCTGGAGAAGGACTTTTTACAAGATCATGTAGTGTTAGGACAAGGAAGAATGACTTTAAACTTTAAAATGACAGGTTTAAATTAGATGTTAAGAAGAAATCCTTGACTGTGAGCATACTGAGACACTGAAACAGAAAGTTGCGGACCATCCCATCCCATTCTAGGATTCTATGAAATTAACTTATTGCTACATTCTTCTCCTTTTCCCCAATTTATTCTCTTTACCAAACCTTGCCATTTTAGTAAATTTTGTCTCAATAATTATTTTTTAAAACATTTTCAAAGGAACACTGGTTTCTCAATTTTCACCCTCAAAAATACATCCAAGATATCTTTTAGTAGTCAACTGCTTCCAGTTACTGGCACTGATGATTACCACCAATATCTAGGTTATTTCCTCTCACGTCCAGTCTGAACTTTTCCTGGCGCAGCTTTGAACCATTCTTTTAACAAGCACCTCTCTTCTCCCCCTAACTTTCTTTCCCTGCTGTGATTTTAGTATTAAGTTCAAAACTGAAACGTTAGAAGGAGACCAAAGTATTACACCACAGCTTTTCAGTACCTCTTTTTACATCAAGGAAAGTGGACTGATGACTGCCGTTACCTAATTTGTCAAATAGTTGTAGGATTCTCTAAGAGAAAACTCACTTCATTTCCCAAACCTTTTACACATCTACCACATACAAGTTTAGAAGATACATTTAGAAAGATACTTAAATGTAAGGTCTTCATGTAATAATCTCAGTGCTTTCGTTAAACACTTAAGAATATTTTGCAAATTTTATGGCTGAGAAAGAGTATTTGAAATTTGACATATGATACAGTTTATGTTCATTCAGCACTCAAGCACAACCAAACAAGACTTTTTTTTTCCTAACTGAACATTAGTTTCATCCACTCACTAGCGGGTTTCTGCAATTCCCAGTTGCTCCTAACTAACTTCATAATTTGTTGTTTATAACTTTGCTACATATTCAGAGGAAATTGTTCAACTTCATTACTTGATCCCTTTTTTAATAGAAATTGAATGGTTTACATTATTCTGGACTTTGTCTGAGTCAGGTTCCAGGTATTTCTAAAGAAGCTGCAAAATGGAGAATTTTTTTCCCACACTGACATTCAGATGACAAATTGGCATTGGCATCCCAGTATTCCATGACCCACACACTGAGGACAGGGCTTCATCAAAGACCAGCTGACAAATAAGCTTTTATTGTTTCCTCACATAACTGCAAAGCAAGCAAAGAACATATTCCCCATCCTGGAGTACTAATAGATGTCTCTCATTACTCTGGTTATTGGGCTGAGGAATGACCATTGGAGAGTGTACCTTGTGAACAATGGAAGAACCCAGGTTTGGAGCGTGCCTCCAAGTCTGACACTGGCTGGCACTGCGGGCTCGTGGGGCTGGGAGATATGCACAGCCCCTCTCGGTGCCAGGGGCTGCACTGTGTGATTTCTCTTCCAACCCCAGCCTGGGGCGGCTTGGCCATGCTTTCCCTCTGCCAGGGCAGCCACGCTGGCGTCCGATGCGGCCAAGCCTCACAAAGGAACAGCCCCCCAAAGGCAGGGCAGACTGAGCCCGCTTCTATCCTTTTCATTAAGCCCCGGGCTGCACGTCCCGCAGCCTTCCTCGACGCGGGGGATCATCCCTGCAGGGCCCGCACCTCACAGCCGCCTTGGGCCGCACCGCCAGCAGCGGCCCCGCTGCCCGGCACGCACTGCAGGCCTGCCGTGCCGTCTCCACGGGAGCTGCGGGAGCCAGTGGGGCTGGGCAGAGCTCGCAGTCTGTCGGGGAGCCGGGAATGGCGGTGGGGCAGGTACAGGAGGGGAGGGCAGGGCAGGAGAGCAGCAAGAAGGGCAGAGGAGGTCAGGGTAGAGGAGGGGAGGGCAGCGTAGAAGAAGGGAGGGGATGGTAGAGGAGGGCAGGGCAGAGGAGAGGAGTGCATGGTAGAGGAGGGCAGGGTAGGGCAGAGGAGAGGAGAGGGGAGCATGGTAAAGGAGGGCAGGGTAGGGCAGAGGAGAGGAGAGCATGGTAAAGGAGGGCAGGGCAGGGCAGGGTAGGGCAGAGCAGAGCATGGTAAAGGAGGGCAGGGTAGGGCAGAGTAGAAGAGAGGAGAGCATGGTAAAGGAGGGCAGGGCAGGGTAGGGCAGGGCAGAGGAGAGGAAAGCATGGTAACGGAGGGCAGGGCAGGGTAGGACAGGGCAGAAGAGAGGAGAGCATGGTAACGGAGGGCAGGGCAGGGTAGGACAGGGCAGAAGAGAGGAGAGCATGGTAACGGAGGGCAGGGTAGAGCCGGGGCCGGGGCCGGGGTCGCAGCAGCCGATGGCGCCATCTAGCGAGCGAGCCCGCGCGGAGCTGCGGCGCTGGCCGGGCCCGGCGCGCTGGGCTCCGCCGCCGTTGTTGCCGCTGCCCGGGGCCAAGGGCAGCACCTGAGCCTCGGCGGGGCCATTTTCGCTCTGCAGGCGCGGATCCCCGAGCTCGACGTGTCCGGGATGTGCCCCAGCACGGGCGCGCTGCGCTGCCCCGCGGGCTGATCCCAGCAGGACGCGTGAGGCCTTGGGAGGCACGGCCTGGGCCCGAGGGAATGGGCTGCCCAGGGGATGAGAGGGAACGGCTTCAGAGCATCATTAATTTTTTAGATGTCAAATGAGATAATGGCTTGGTGTTATCTCTCCAGCTAAAATTGTCTGGTTTTCTAGCTCAAGGTTGTGTGTGTGTAATTTTTTTCTTATGTTTGGCCTGTAAGTGAAGTAGAGCTAGTAAAATAATGGTAATTTTCTTCAGTTTCTCTTTTGTTTCTAGCTTTTTCCCCCCATTCTCACAATTCTTGTAGGACCATCACAACAGTGTTCCAGGTAGGCATTTGTCATCATCCATGACATTAGGGTGAGTTTGAACAATATTAGCAACAGACAGGATGTGTGAGTGATTCACTGGTACTTCTAGTTAGCAGCTCATTACATGGCAAATGAAAAACTGTGTGCCTCCATCTCCCTTGCTAATAAAGGGATAATGTGTGTTTGTCTCATAAAAGCATTATCAAGATCAGGTAATTGCTTTTAAGTCTTAAAATTGAAAAGTCTACAGAAATGCAAAGAACATTAGCTTATTATCATTACAGATACAGAACTGACAGGAATTCTCCTGGCTCAATTTCAGAAACTTGTTTATACACCAGAGTTGCCCCTCTTGGGGATATAAATATGGTCACTTTTATTTCCAACTTTTTTGTCATAATGTCAGGATGAAGATATTTTGCTGACTGCATCACTTGTCTTTCTGTAAATGTCCATTTATTGCCTTTCAGTAAATGTCCATTGTGTTGTTTTTATGGGTTTTTTTTTTCAGACTTTAATGAGATACATTTATATCTTTACAGATTTCTGAGGAAGTGAAATGGAGTTGCAATTAGAAGCAATATGGCTTTGACACATCAGAGAGCATCAGTGTAATTGCAAACAGTACTTCTGGTTTTGTTGACTCTTTAAACTGTTTGCTAAGATGGTATTGCCTACAACAGATTGAGAGACTTCAAATGAAGCAAGAATATTTAGTTATCTGCACAATGTTTATTGTATGGGTGGGTAGTCATGTAGACAGCACATGTGCATGTCCATATCTGCTTTTTGTATCAAAAGCTCACAACAGAAGGCTAATCCATCCTAAGAACACAAGGCCATGTAAGTGTTGTGCTGAGTGAAGGTCACTCTGACATTAATTACATTCTCCTCAAATTTTACATATGTTAAGAAAAAAAAATTAAGAAGTATCCTAAAAGTTGTTCTGAAAGAACTAGAAATTGCTGTTTGCTCTATTGCATAATCTCTTACTGAAAACATTACCAATGCCAGAGGAATAGCAAGACACAAATGTTACATCAGTCTCTAAAACAAGCTCTCTGTTTCCTGAGTACTTTAAGATGGCTAATCTAATTTTCTGTAAGGTAGACTGATAGAAACAGTAATAAAATAAGAATTAGGAGATAGCTATGATAACTTATACAACAGTAAATATGGGGTCTGTATTGGAAGATGAGGCCTAAAAACTACTGGAAGGATCCAATAAATGTGGAGAATGTAGATCATACCCTATTCAGAGTCCTAAATCACCTGAAGAAAGAGGTAGTGATGGTGTTTACTGATGATTCACATGTATTTGTGGTCACCTAGAACTAGAGCTTCAGTATGGATACCTGCAGAAGATTTTTCCGCTGCTGAGCTATGACATAATAAAATGGAAACTAAATTTAGTGCTATGAAAGTCAAACTAAACTACAAGTTCAGTAACAGCTAAAATTAGCAACATTAGCTATGAAATGTATTTCTCTCTCTCATACATGTATCCACTGGGGTGATTTCTTTAAAGTGTTTCTTTACTGTCTGAAATACTCAGCTAACTTTCCTTTGTCAGGAATTCTGACAGTTAATAGAAATGTTTTATTTTGTCTTGGAAAAGAAAATTTATGTTTTCATAAGACATTGCCAAATGTATTCTGCTGCAGAAAATACTCGCTGAAGTTCCATGCTTGCTTATGTAATGGTTTTCCAGCATTTGAAAACAAGCCCAAAATATGAACTGTATATTTGTATGGAATCATTCACAGAGATAGATTTTACTGACTAGCAAAAGACACTTTCTGTAACACTAAAAAACACATATGTACTTCATCTGGGATGACTTCCAGCTCTGTTTACTAAGAGACTACCTTGAAGACTTTCATACCAGTTCTTTAAGTAACAGCTCAGAACATGAGCAGAAATCCATGTTTGGTATTCTGAAGATGTTGAGTGTTTAACTTGCTCATGATGGGGCAGTTGGAACTAGTGGATCTTTAAGGTCCCTTGAAGCCCAAACTGTTCTATGGTTCTATGATTCCACTTATACTTTTCCATTGGTTCAGATGCTTAGCCAGTATGTAGGGCTATGCCAACTTGCTTGTATTCAAATACATATTTATATAACACAAGTGATTAGTAGATTCCAAGGTCAGAAAACAGTGTGATAATTACCTTCTTTAATCAGAGACCAGATTGTATGACTTAGATCTGAGTCAATTCATGTCAGGCTATTCTTCTACTATATCTTTTGATTATTTTACAGAGATTACATATTTTTCCACTACCATCAATAACAGAAACACATTAAACTGTCTCCCTGCTTTGTTCTTGTAGCATTCGCTTTGTTTCAGAAATACGCTCTTATTTCCTGCAAGATTTCCTTCATGGGCCTGTTAGTCCTTCTCACTTAGATTAAAAATATCCTTTAATCTTGCTTTGTGACTAAGTAATGAACTTCCAGCACTGTGTTTATCTGTGCAGCATGCTGGAAATACTTTGTCCCTCAAATCTTAGGATGCCCGGAATGCCGGCTGCTTAACCTATAAAGACCTAGGATAGGGCAACTAATAATGCTTTTCAAGATAGCAGCCTTCCAACCACCGTCCATTCAGCCACCCTATCAATTGTTCAGAGATGTGTGCTTTGTGGATTCCCTCATATTCATTAACTGACTTTTAGTCAGTTTAAAATCAAAATTTGAAGTTTACAACAAATTATACTTCAACGTCTTTTTTTTTTTTTCTTTCAGCTTTAGTGAAACCAGTTTAAATATCACTTTCAAAACTGACATAACAGTGCTACATGTAAACAAGCCTGTAGTCCTGTGCAGCTGCTTCCTGAGAAATTTTTTGAATCTCGGCTGCTGAAAATGTAAGCTGGATGTATTATGCCTGATGCAAACTGTATTTATTTGTGCTCCTGTGTAGGCTTTGCTCACTGTAGGAAAATGCTCTGTGCTGCACATCATGCAGTAACTGGCAGGACTGGAGCCCTACAGAAATATGATAGAGGAGGTGAATTGGTGGATTCAAGTCCAATAATTTGTGACCATCTAGCTGATGTACTTTTATCTTTCTTTCCTTGAGAAAGGGTCTCAGGGGAATTTGATACATCTTTTGTGATGGATTTTTCATAGCAAATATCAGTCCCAACCAGTGAGTTATTTTCTGTATTTAAATTGGTTTTGGAATGGCATATATTGCACTTACACAAATTTTATCAGGGAAATCCATTATGGTCTCATAAATTCAGCAAAGGTTTCAGTGATTTCATCTTGTGTGCATATCCCACAATTTATTATTAAAACAAACATTGTTGAAGACTGTGGTAACAAACTACGATGACTTATTTCACCACTGAGTAACTTCTGGATAGAAATATTTTCCAATTATACAGAAGGAGTCACTTACTATCTAGTACATTTTAATTTTTATTATAAGGGCTTTTTTCCTATATTAAACATTAATCCAGAACTTTATATTAAACTAGTAAGAAATTGATCAAGAATTATTGCCAAGATTAAACAATCATTGTGCAAAGTTTTAGGTGAAATACTTGGAATGTTCAGTAATTTTACTGTTTCATCTTTAGTTTATGTTTGTAGTAGATAAGTTATGGACAATTGAAAGTGCCATCTTTTTAAGCAAAAAATTTAAATCCGGTTCTCTAAAATGTGATGAATCAGAAAAAAAGTATATATACAAATAACAAAGAGCTCTAAAGGATAAACTTCTCTTGTGGTCTGTTTCTTTCCCTGTTCAAAAGGACATGAATTTAAATCTGAGTAGGATCTTCAGTATAGTACTTAACTACTGCATAGGGAGTAAGAGAAAATGTGGAAAGAAGGGAAATTTGAAGAGAAGAAGGGAAGTTTTCTTTGATGTTTTCTACTAGTCTGGATTTTTATGGCAATATTGCAAATCACATAGCTGGCAAATGAACTGTGGAATCACTACAAGTTGGAGTTCATGAATATTCGTAAGCTCACTTACCATATTAAGAATGAAAGCTTGGTAGGTTTTAGTGATAGTGTTGCAGCTGTCTTGCATATTTGTACAATAATATATAATCAAACTAATGAATTCTTTGTCTTGATAATATTTTTTATTATGCTGTTGTGATCCTTAATGTTTCATGTATGGTCCTCCATGATACATGATTTAAGAGCTCCATTCTTACCAAATTAAATGGATTCTTTACTAAACTAACCACTTATGGAGGTGTTTTACACATCAGTTTAAGATTCTCAGCCTTGGGCAGTATCCTGGATGAGTTCCCAATTTGAGTTATAGCTAAAGCTAGAAATTGAAATTCAAAAACTCTTACTTGATAGGAATATTTAAATAACACATCATGGAATGTGGCCAAGTGTACAAATCTTCTGTTCAGTTTCCTGCAGTTGAATAAGGCCGGATTCCTCTTCGAGCTGCTGGAGTTGTGTGCTGTTACAGAGCGGTCTATGTTGTAGCCACTGTAAGAAGACTTCAGACCTAAAAGCACTAGATGTCATTTTCTTGATGAATGGAACCTTAAAAACTTCATCAGTGATGACCCCAGTGCATCCCAAAAGGATTTTCTCAGTCAATAGCCAAACGAACAGTATTTTCTCATACAGATAATTGAGAGCAGCAGGACTGTAAATGAAACTAACAGCTAATGCCTTTATAGGGGCAAGGACTGTGTTTTAGGCAGGCTGACAGGACAAAGGCTGCCTTGGTGTGTACACTCAAAGTTAGCACCTTCAAGCAGCCTTACCTCGTAGTGGTAGCATGCCCACTGTACTAGCGTGTGGTACTGCCCTCACTGCCACACCTGTGCAAATCCCTGTGACAAGGCACGTCTGCTCTCATGTGCAGCACTGCTCCTGCAGCTGCCAGTGTCAGCGCCTGTCAGTTCAACTATCCCACCTCTCATAAACACCACCTGAAACCAGGCTGACGAATAAGAGAATAATACCTGAGTCTCCAAAGGAAGTTAGTATATTTATCTAGTCTTCCCTCACACTGGGTCCCTCCACAGCAGCTCTTTGCTGAACTATGTGATTAGTGGAAGTAGTGTAGTGGATCTATTCCCCTAGCAGCCCTAGCCAACAGAATCAGCCAGGATTGACAAGGTAGGGTGTGTCTGTATATATGTCCAGCATTTCCTAGTTTAGGCCGTTTCTGTTTAGGTACAGGCTTAGAGATGTTGGAGAGTATCAGGCTAATCTTAATCAAAGAAGCTTTGTTGGGTGCTTGGTGCAATGGGTGACAGCTCTAAACACCCTTGGCTGGTGACTCCCTTATTTGTGGAGCATTCCTCAAGCCTTTCTTTTTATTTTAGACTAATGGTGTTTTCAATTAACTTGTCTGTTGAAAATGGCCTGTATTGCTAAAAAAGCCAGAAGAAAACAAAAGCAGAACTATACAGAACTTTATACAGAACTAGCTGAAAGACTGTAACATAAAAGGAAAATTATATTTATGCAAACAGCTTCAAAGTAAGCAGTTTAACTTAATAGTTTCAATATGGGGACATGATATTTTCTTAAGTGCAACAAGGATACCATTTAGCTTGCAATTTAACAATGACAAGTTAAACATGAGTCAGCAGTGCCCTGGCAGCCAGGAGGGCCAGCTGTGTCCTGGGGTGCATTAGGCACGGCATCGGGAGTAGCTCACAGAGACTGTGCCCCAAGACACAAAGAAAATGCTTAGAAACAAGATTTCTTGAGGAATACAGGATGCAGTTTATGTGCAAATCTGGTAAATCCAAGCAATGTTTATTTGTAGTTGAGTAAATTCCTGTAAAATGCTTAACTAGTCACCAGGTGCTTACTCCCATGCCAGCAGCAAGAGGCATCTCCTTGTAACTTCTGATTGCAATGCGCATGCTGTGAGACAGGACTCTTGGAAGGAAAGGTAGGTGTTTTCCTGCCCTCACCTTCACTAGCCGTAAACTTTAGTGCCATCATGCTATACTTATCTACCTCCTCCTCACATGTGCACAATTTTTTCTTTTGATTTTGAGAGCCAGGCACCTTGCAGAACATGTGGGAGAACAATGATAGCTGCTGCAGATTACTGACTTTATGCATTGATACCAATGTTAAGATGACCTAAAAAACAGTATGATTCCAGGAGCTGTATTATATTAAGGTGATAAACTAAATCGAATACTTGTTATTAGTACTGGCTTAGAAATACAGGGGGGAAAAAAAGGGTACAGAACTGTTATTGATTTAATTTTACAATATGCTAAAAATTTAGTAAGGAGAAGTTAAGAGGAAATTGATTTTAAAGGGACAAAAGAAAATCCTATTTTACACATGAGGTGGAGAATTTCAAAAATATTTTATCACAGAATGTTATGAAAGCAGTGCCAAGATGGATTAGCTAAATGTGTGGAAAATGTTTATGAGCATTTAGAAAGGCAACAATCATGGGTGTGCTCTCTAACAGCTCATTCTAATGACTGCATGTGCTGCATGTGAGGGGAATGGACCCCAAACAGTGTTGGGCTTGCATGCACTGTCTAAATAGCATTTTCTGTTGCTGTGATATAATGCTGAGCAAGGTAAAGCAATGCTTAAGGCCAGAAGAGCTTTTCTTAGTCCTGACGGTCCTCTGCTCTGGCTTATTCCTTTAAATTCACTTTGCATCCTTCTCTTCCATGCCTTGGAGCTTGTTGCTTATTCCAGTTGAAAAGTAATTTAAAATACTGCAAATACTTATTGAACAGAATAAAATGGACAAAAGCCATGGACTTTTGCAGGGTTTTCAGCAAAACCATGGATGTTTCAGAAAATGCACAGGAAGAAAAAAAGGTCTCATAATTTGTGAATATGGCTAAGCTTTGTGAATATGGCTAATTTGTGAATATGGCTAATTTGTGAATATATATATATCTAAGCTAAGGTTTCTGCTGTAAAAATAAAAATGTTTCATTTTTAGGATATTGTTAAGAATCTGTGACAATCATCACATAATTGTCTATGCCTTTTATTGGATAAATGCAAGTGTAGTTGGATGTGCACCCATTTGAGGATGTGTTTTCAAAGCTATGTTATGTCACAATGTGACTGGGCTACCCTGCAGTGCAAGTCACATCTTTGCAGATAATAGGCTTATTATTGTTGGGAGTATGGTATGGAAGAGTAGCACTTTCTTCTGAAATGTACAGATGGATGGATGGATTTAAAAAAAGAAGAGTAAGAAAGAGAAATGTTGGAACAAACTGTCCTGTAGACTGTTCATAGACTGTTCATATTGCATCTTCTGTTCTTACTGCCTCCTCATTTATAACATTCATTGAGAGATGACATTTAAAAAGACATTACATTAATGTCATGAGTATTGCAGCGTGTTTAGTTAAAATATCTCTTGAAGTAAGTCAATCTACTTTGCAAAACAAAATTGAGAATATATTTCTTCATTGTATCATGTATCATCTTTGATAATCATTTATTTACTTTGACAATTCTGAGTCCTACTGTAAAATTCACATTCCTCTGCTGCCAAATAAACTTCATTGCAAGTTAGAGAAATAAACAAAAGCAATCTGGCATATGCACTTAAACATCTGCCTCTAAAACTAGTCATTCACCAGCTTAATGTGAAATGGAGACACGTGGAAACTGTTCCATGCAGCAGAGGGCAGCAGTAGTAAAACGGAGTAGCAAGGAGGTGATTGCAGCATGCCTACTTTTATAATCTCTAATACAGTATAGCTCAAATAGTAAAAAAAATTTAAAAACCCTGCTAAAAGAAAACAGAGTTAACCCTTTATTTCTGTCTTCTTAAGGATGATGTCAGCGTTTATTGTCATTAATAAGAGAAAATTATTTTCATCCATAGTTTCTAACTTCTGGGCTTGAATTACTGTGGTTTTCCCTTCACAGAAAGTTCCCTGAACTTTCTACCCTGTAGAATTTGTATTTTTCTTTGAAAAAAATCATATGAGATCTGGTTCTCAACTAGGAAATGGACTTTTTTTTCCCCTGAGATCATAAATTGCTGCTTCTACAGATGCATTTTATTAGAGATTGCTTCATTACATTCTAGTGGTCACCATCTTGTTGTACTCCCTCACAATCACTGAATTCTTTTTCATGAATATAAAAATATTGGAAAGCCTTTATAAATTAAACAAGTATCAGATGCAATGAAGATGTCTGTGTACAATGGCTTTGAATCTTTTCTTTGGATTCATTTTTAATAGCATGGTTTATGGTTTTCATAGCATTTCTTTTTGTTTATTTCATGTCTATAGCTAAGTCCTATGTCTGCAGCTTTCCTGCACATAGGTACTAGTAGAATGCTTTTTCCAGTCCTTATTTTGCATAAAACTTGCCGAAATCTTGGATATTTTTGCTCTTCTGTCAGATATATTTAGAAGTGGTAAAATTGTTAATAACTTACTGGGATGAAAGGAGTAAGGGAATTCATACAGGGACAGAGAGGGATTTAACTGGCAAAATGTAATTAATAGTACAGATGTCTACAGCAAAGAAAATCTCTCAAGGCTCTTTTAGCTGTCAAGGATGTTATAATTACAGAGGCTACAGTGCAATTCCTCTCATCCAAAAGTTTGGTGTGGAATAGGCCTGACAAATTGCCTCCTAAAATGCCTCAGTCTCCAATGACTGTACAGGGATCCTAGGATGACTGGTCCAGATGCTTCCATATACTGCAAATTTAGATAAGACCCATCTTAACTACACACAAAAATCTTGTCAGCTTTAGCCTCACTTATTCAGGTGATGACACTGAAAAAAGGCAAAAACCCCTTCTTTTTTAAATGAGGGTGGAAAATGAAGGTAAAAGAAAGAGAGAAGCTAAATAATTAAGACTATACTCAATTATGAATAATAATGGTTGCAAAGTATTTTCTTTTTATAAAAAACATGATGAAAGAGAATTAGTGGTTTCCATGCATATGTTAAAAGGCTTTTTGGAACTATGCTTTTACAGAAAATAAAAAGATTGGAGACCAAAGAGTAGTAGGCAGGTAAAGGGTTTTACAGTAAAGTTTGTAGATTTTTAAATAATTGATTCGTTGACAGAAAGCTAAAAGTTTGCATTCTGAAAGATATAATTCAGCTTTATCAATATGTTAAAGAAGAGATTACATAAAGAAGCATGCCAAAGGGAAAGGGGGGTCTACTTTTCCGCCTCTCACGCGCATGTAATTTCCTCTTTCAATGATAGTAAAGGTAGTCTTTGGCAGGTGTATCTATCTCAGATTCCTTGCTGCAGTAATAGAGCAAACTGAAGTTATTACATACACAGAAAAGTGTGAAGTTAGCCAACATACCAGTGTCATTTATTGATTTTAATTTATTTGCAGAAGAGTTCCATGTCCCTCAAAAGCAGGCACAGAAACAGTGCAATGAGTTATCACTCAGAAGATGGGGAGGAAACCCAGTACATTGGACCTATCCATCTATCTGAAAGTGCTTACAGACTCACACTACTCTTTTTCTTCACTTTGTCACAGGTTTGTAAGGAGACTCAGTTATCTTCCTCTTACATTAAATTGCCTCTGTTTCCTCCTTAGTTCTTTTCAAGGCTTCTGCAGAAAAAAATAAGATTTTTAAAAAATATAAAATTCTGGTAAAAAAATCCCCCAGCTCTCCTTGTAGGGAGTTAATTTTGAAAATTACTTCAATGCCCTAATGCTCTGCATACTAATCCACTTAGGCTTTATTTTTCTAGCTTATGAGTGCCAGCCATTGACTTGTTCTACTTGGCTACTTCAAATCTCACACTGGGTTGCAGATTGTATATTGTTGAATGTAAGAAAGCGTATCCAATTGTTAATAATTACTTACTTTAAATTCATCTAAATAAAATGTGAAAATTAGGATTACACTTTATAATTATGGTTTTTCAAATTCCTCTGGGGGAGGGGTGTGTGTGTATATTTAAGAAAGGCAGTGGGGAAAGGGCGATTAGAATAAGCTTTATTCTTGAATACTTCAAAATCTATTTCCAAGTGTGTGGAAGGTAGCGTGGGAACAAGAACCACAGCAAAATCAGAGCTGCAGGAGGCTTGGTTAGTGTTATACTAAACAGGTAAGTTGCTTGTAGTAGACCCTCAGCTCCAGGAAAGTTTCTGCTTTCAGTGTTCACAAGCTGCTCACATTGAGCCCTTCAGTATAAATCTGTAGCACACATGAGAACTTGCTTGCTGCTAAATCAGAATACAAGCACTAGCTTAGAAAAGAGTTAGCATGGACTGCAGTTCAAGACTACCTGATTTTTTTTTTTAAACAGATTTTTTTCCTTGTCCTTATCTATAGAGAAGAGACACGAGGAGCAAAAGAGAAGATAAATCTTATTTCTGTACTTTTGGAAGAATTTGTTCAGCAGAAGGAAAGGCTTGAAAAATCTTCACAGAGAGATTATTGGTACCAAATTTTCCCTGTGCTGTGGATTGCTGTTTTGCTTTTTAAGACATAACTTACACTTGTGTGGATTTCTAGCTCTTGCTCTTTTTACCTCATTTTAATCTATTTGTTAGCTTTAAGCTGAGCATATCTTTAGCATAGTGCTTTGAAGATAGCATTTCAGGATTTTCTAAAAGTATAGTTGCCATAGACCCACCAAAATCTATACAGCTTAATTCAAATTAAAGGCTACAGTAACCGATGGAATTGGATTGGCCCTGAACGAACAGTTGATACCTACAGATGCCTACCAAAATTCTTTTCTAGGACCTAGTGATACAAAAAATTCTATGGCCAACACTGAGCAGAATGAACATTGTGTCCTCTTATGATAAAAAAATAATTGTTCCTAAACTGGATAGAACAATTCTACAAGGATATATGGTGTGTTTAACTCAAACTGTATTTGCAAAGTTAAAATAGTAGTTAATTTTGTATTTTCTTATAGGTTAGAAAAAAGCAAGCATTTACTTCAGAATGCAATGGTTGCATGTGTGCATTTATTGTGAATACTGGTATTCATATACTGGTATGGTATAGAAAAACAATTATTTTAGAAACAGTAGAGAGAAACAATTATTTTACAAGTGAAAAAGTTTCTTTCATAAAGTTCAAACATTTCTTATTATGAACTCCCTTCTCAGTACTCTTGTTACCAAACATTCAAACAATGAATATACCAGGCTATAAAGGAGAAACAGTGGTTTGTCAGTAGTTTTAATAAAGGCAGAAGTAAAGTCACTGACATGCAGTGAAATTTGCATTTGTCTACTTCTTTTTCTGTAGATACTGGTTCTTTCATTGTTCTTCCATTCTAGGATTTTCCTTTTTTTGTCCTTTTCACCTTTATTGCTTCAGTATCTGTTACTTGAAGCCCATCTAATCAGTCACATATTCTGTAAACTCTTCTTACTATTGGTACCACTTACACACTTCCTGAATTTAAGACAAAGAGATGGAAAGAGACTTTCTCCTCTCATTCTGGCTTGTATTCATGCCTAAGAAACTTACATAGTTTTCTTTTATTGGTGGTAGCCTAGAAGACCTTGAAAAACATTAATCTCTCAGACAACAGGCTTTTGCCTGAAATTACTCTTCTCTGTTGTGAGAATTTCTTTAGAATTGAAAAGTGAGTCATAGTTTAAAAAATGAGTAATCACTTGTTATCTCAATTTCTCTGATAGAAAAATTATTTATAAATATTTTATGAATATTTATGTAAAGAAAAAATACAAAAGTACATAAAGAACATTTGAGTGGTTTTCAAGGATAAGGTAATAAGTATCAGTAGGAAAGGAAAAAAATCAATATGTTGGGGTCAGAAGTCAATGGCTAAAAAGATGCAACTTACAATACATGTCAGTTTCCTACAAGGTGAACAATATAATTTTCAAAAGGTTGTTTTTCAATTTTGAACTCTATTTTTTTCATTGAAATATTAGTGTTCTATGCTGTAGTACTACACAATATTTCACTTGGGATATTTAAATTAATAGTTCAACATACATGATAAGACTGTAAGTGCTTTGCATTAGGTAACACACTCTTAGTAAGATCAACTCAGTTTTTGAGCCCAGTTTCTTTGGAAACCTAAAGGAACAAAAAAAAAAGAAACAACATACATAAACAGTCTGATAATACTGCAGAATAAAACCCTACAATAGGCAGTGAAAAGCTTAGAAATTGATTTCTGCATCTCTTTGGTATAACAGGAGGTGAGAGAACTGAAGCTGACTTGGTGGTCTAGTAGCTTTACTTTAATGTTTAGATACTTTCATAAAATTTAGGTTTCTAATGTTCCTAAGAACAATAAATACAAGTACATTTTTTAACCTATGTGTTCTTTAAGTAAAAAATGAGCAACATTATATCCATATTTATGAAACCTTTTTTCGTACCCAAAATACTAATATCTCCTGTTCTGACAAAGTTCATGATAATAATTGCTATCACTGAATAGTCTTGATGGTTATACCTACATCCAAATGTATTTCAGTTTTCTTTCTCTGTTTTGTTTTAAACACAACCAGACAGAGCAGTAGAGAGATTGTGTGAGGGAGAAGTCTGTAGTCAGATGGAGTCAACTAATAATTTTTAAATCACACTTTCCGTATAAATGAACACTTTTGTTTAATTTCAAAACTGTTTCCATGACAGTAATATTTTAGGACAATAAATGTCACCTTAATTCTGTAATATGTGAGAAGGCACCTCTGGGGGTATATTTCTTAAAATGTAAGAGGATTTGCTGGCCTAGAGTGTACAGTAAACTGTAACTTCTTTCTTGCTATTCTACTTTAATGTAAATAGATTTCCAGGTTGTCTTGGAAAACTTTCTGCTAACAAGTGAATTTTGTAATCCTGAACTAAAACAAGATTTGTTCCAGGCATATATATATATATATATATATATACACTAATACATGTAACTCAGATAATTTCAGTAATATTAATTTATTTTAATTCATTGGCAACTTTAATACATGTGATATTGCTAAGATTGGCATGTGATGCCAAAAAAAGCTTAATTGACTCTGGTAATTTTAAAGTACTGACATTTTTTATTACAGCACCCTGGCATTACATTGGCAAAGATACTTTATGTATTGAAATTCTACAAATTACATGCAAAATGTAGTTCTTTCATATGTCAATATACTGCCTATGGCTGTAATTATACAATGTGCACACATCACATTAATAACATGGAGGAAAGCTGCAGTGCCAGAAGATTCACTTCTGTTTGCCATAATTGCTGCCATTAGTAAAAAGGAAGAAAATGCATTTGCATAGTCCATCAAAACAAGTTACACAGCATTGAAGGAATAAGAGTTATATAGCTGCATTACCCAGTATGATGTGAAGTTCAGCAGGGGTCTTGCTAAAATTATGCCTACATCCTCTCCCATTCCACTGTAAAAATAAAATAAAGCCACTTGTCATGTTGGTAGGGCTCGTGGAAATGCCCTTGTCATCTCAGAGTGAGTCTTCAATAGAGTTTTCCTATTCCTACACAATTTATTCATCAATCATTGAAACCCAGTAAATTGCAGAGTGCAGTTATCCATGGCATTTGTGAATGGGCAACTTGCTTTTGTTCCCACAGCAGGTGTGAAGGTGGGAGAAGCCAGATAAGCTGCAATTAGTCTTACTGGTTCACTTAAAATTAAAACTAACTAACTAAACGCCTGAAACTAGAGAGGCCTTGCTGCATGTTCTATGTCTAGTTGTGACATTTCTAAATTGTGTTCATTCCTTTTCACTAAGACCATAAGTTGCTGCTGTATGAGCTTTCTAAATCATAAAAGATTGTGGGTGGAAAAAAAATTATATGCTGTTTTCTGGGATCATTAATCTAGTAATGAAATAGAGTTTTGAGAAGTTCACATTTTTTTCACTCTTTTTTTTACCTTATTTCTTCTTTTACTTTTTTTTCCCCGGGTCATACACCTATGTCTGTCAGCAATTAGTTGCTTTCTTGCAAGTACCCCAGCACAGTAATTGTTCAAACTAATTTTAAAATACTGATTTTTTTTCCTGACAATTCTTGATCTTATATCCTTGCTTTTGCAGACCAAGGGATGTAAATAAGTGCAAAATGGAATAGTATTTTTAAAAAATTGTTTATTTTGTCAGAAAATTCATCCTACCTTTGGTTTTGCTATAGAATGTCTATTGTCGTGTTAGAATGGTAATGCACTTCACTCTGAGTTACCCCAGTTCTCCAGTTCTTCTCAAAGTTTTCTTCCATGCATATTATGATTCTCTAGTAAATTGAGAGTCTTTGGCTTATGAGTATTGTTCATGGAGTTTTTTTCCACTTTATCAAAATTTTCCAAAAGGCACACAGTAAAATCTGAGTCAAAATGTTAGTATCATATCACATGAGTTACAATATTAGTGACAGGTGCTTTGGGAGGTTTTAAGATATTAAACTGTATAAATGATTTTTTTTTCTGTGTATCAGTAAATTTCTAATAGGTATCTAACTACACATCTCTGTATTTGTCGTGGTCCTATTTGATCAGTTGGCACAGCCTCGGGATGGGTGAGTAGTGGGGGCATAATGCTGCTACACAAGGGTTTGAACAAAAGACTTAGCAACTGATGCCAGCAATTACTTCAGAAGAAGTAATCCAAGTGCTGTGTAGACATAATAGTTCTTTAAGAACAGCGGCATGACTGTGAAAACACAGTGTCAAGGGTAAAAGCAGAGTGTGAACCTTGAGTCGCTGTCAGTGATTTTGCCACCACTGAGAAGCTCATTTCCAAGCCAGGAGAGGTTTGCAACACTTAGTCATAGAAAGGGATGTGAATTCCCCTTTGAGATCAGCCATTGTAGACTGTACCAATTATCTGTTGTTTTTTCATGTACTGAATATTTTCTTTTTTTTACCATCACTATGTAATATAAATATTAAAGTAAGTTGTAGCCAGTATTATTATGCAAATCTCTCAGAAGCTTTCAATAGTTATGAATAATCAAATGTGTTTTTAAATGTTAGCTTTTCTCAGTAAACTGAAACAACTCACCCTCTGTTTGTACACTTTAATTGTATGGAATGAATTCTTAGTTTCAATTTTTAATTATACATAAAACATCAAATGATATACAGATAAACTTATTCTATGTTTGTTTGGAGATTAAGCAATCCCCAGAGTTAAATTCTGGAAGCTATTGCCCCATTATCTGAGGAATTATTTTTATTAGTGGAACAAATCTGGACATGGTTAGCTTTGTTTGACAGAGCACATTATATGAAAGCCAGAGGAAATGCATATTATCATGTGTTTCTGCTTTTCAGTCATTCTTATAAAAATATTTATATGAAAAATTTCTGTAATTCCTGTTTTTTTAAAGTGGTATATTTAGAAATGTTAGATTGATAAATATCTTTTGTAATTTATGAAGTAAAAATAATATTTAAAAGTAGGACTGTTTTTTAAAATAGCCTTCATCACATGGGAATCTTTACATGTACTTGTACTTTGTGTTTTTGAGAACGTTTGTTTACATTTTGTATTTCCCTCAAGCTGGCGTTGTCAGTTGAATTCTTTTATAGTCAGCATCAGTTGTCAGTTCTCAGTCTTGCTAAAACAAGGCTGTTCCCTTTGAGCTTACCACCTTACAGACATTTTAGAACCCTGGATTTTTTGTTAATCTAGCTTTAAAGAGAATTATAATGTTTATATTACTACAGGCTTACTGCTTCACGGGATTTCTTGAGCCAGCTGAGATGATAGTACTCCATAGCAGCACGGAAGGTTTGGAAGGTGGGAGAATGATATGACTGGTGTGCTGGTCTCTGTAGAAATCTGTCAGTTGTGACAGTTTTCACTAACTTCCAGTGCAGTAATATTGTAATAGTGTGGTGATGTAAATGTCAACTTCGTAACAGCGTCCCTCTGGAAAATCTGAGTGGGTGGACGGCAATTTTTTTCACCACAGGCTGAGCTATCTCAGCTTTTTCAGTTGGAGCAAATGTGACACAGGATAAGTGGGAATGAAAGAGGCTGTTTTCTATGGGCAGTGTTTTGCAAAGAAAAAAATATAATTTTTCTATGGATGTGCTTGAAAAGATTTCTATTTCTGTTGTGTTCTCATATTTTGAAAAAGTAGTAATATTTTAATGAAAAAAAACCAAAACTGAGGTTTGTTGTAGCATTGATCAAATAATTTAGTAACACAGAGAACAGTTATGAGTGCTTGCATATATTATCCATCACAATGAAATACACTCTTTAGTAGATTTTATACATCTTGTATTTCTAAAATAGACTGTTTACATAAAAAGATACCTACTAGAAAATGTGAAATAAATTCAATAATGCAAGGCTTAGAACTTGCAAGTACAAGAAGAACATGTACTAATTCCTATCCACCTCCATTGTTACCTTAAGGGCAGCTCTCTCCATAGCAACTGAAAACTTTTCAAGGCAGCAATAAACTAATCCTCTCCAGCTTCCAGAGCACCATCAAGGAATTTTAAAAACATTGGACTTCCAGCAGCTAAATACTTCTGAGGATTCAGAAGGCCACAAACCTAGATACTCGAGCACTCTTTTTCCCTTCAGAAGGTAAGGAAATAACATTTAGAAATAAATACTCATAATATCCTTGTAACTATGATACATATTCCTAACAGTAAAATATATCTAAACACCAAAAGATTTCCTAATATCTACAAACATACTAACTTTTTTTGGGACTAAATGCCCATTTGAATTCAGCAGTTCTTTTTCAATTTTAAATAATTTGTTAGCAAAGTTTCCTTTAAAATAAGACGTCTATCATATTGCAGTTCAAAGATGAATGTACATGTGGCTGTTTAACATGTGCTTTACTATCTGAATATGTATGTCACTGCCAGCATCTGTCTATCAATAAAATCAAAACTTCTGTGGAAAACAGAAGTGAAACTATTTTATAGATTACTGTTAAAGTAGAAGGAGTGGTTTATTAGGAAGGATTGTGAACAAGAGAGATTTATAGTACAAAATGTCTTTTGCACCTAGAGTTAACAAGTTACGCTTGTTTGTCTTGTTTATTCACTGAGTTCTTTGAGTGAAATTATAACCTCAGATTTGTAATTCTTCCATCTGAGTAATAATCACTAATTTTTAAGTACATCTTGTTTCTTCCTTTTTTGTGCAGTATAGCAGGAGTTTAGTGATGTTGGTAAAGTGTTTTGACAATATAACCTTCTTTATCTTATTTCTATGTAACATAATTACTGTGCATTCATAATAGTATTAGACTAGCAATATTTATTTACAGCTATTTTTGTTACTAAAGACCTGTTTTCATGATGAAATGAAAACAAAAGCTATGGTATTTTCCTATTAGAATTAGTAGAGAATGCAATAACATAACACTGAAATGAAAGCCATAGACTTTATTTTTAAGAAGAGGGAAGGGCACTTTGAGACAACCTCTTATTGGTAATTCTAAAGAAGTTTTGAGGCCATAGTTGTCTTAGTTTCCTGCTGTTCTGTGCTGTAAAGTCCTTACAGGCTCCCTGTTGTTCAAAACCAGCTTGTCACTGCAAATCAGCTTAGCCGACCAATTAATAAATCCTTTCGAACATATTGCATTCACACTAATTAAAGGGTTGGGTTTTTTTTCCCCTTTACCATTCAGATTCTTCAGATTTCCAGTTTAAGCTGTGCAGCCCAAACAACAATCCAACGTTCAGTGCAGATCACAAACTGCAGGAAGAGGAGATGTGTTTTCTGACCAAGCATCCAGCTCTTGGGGTGGTATGTTCTGCTTTCATATTCAGCGTGCTCATTGCTGAAGGACAGCCTGGGGAAGAGCATGGGCAGGATGGCAGCAATCCTCCCAGCAGAGGCTCTCTGGTGGAAGTTTTACGCATTCTCTCAGCTGAAAACACTGAGCTCCACATGAACCACTCACGAGAACTGGTCAAAATGTTACTGAAGAGAGCTGAGTGCCCACAGCGGATTTATGGCATGCAAGAGGATTGTAATCTGGTTAGTGCTTCAATTAATGAGGGATATCTTTACAGAATCATCAGTGAGTTCTAACATTTGTTTGAGTGATACTGTCCTGAATATGACACCTAAACATGTAAAAATCTTGTTGCAGCAAAAAAAAATTGTTCATGCTTTGTTTCATTTTGAATTATTATTATTTATTGTTTGAGCTCATGAAGAGATATTCCAAACATGACCGACATTCCTTTTAAAGTTCCCAAGTGTTTGTTTTTGAGCAAAAGTTTTTCTGCTGAAACCTGGTGTAACAATAAAAGCATGAGCTTGAATTTGGGGCACAGGATTTCCACTGTGGAAAGACATAGGTAAACACTGGGGACCAGTTTTTCCACTTCTTTTGTTGTTGTTCTGGATTTTACTTCATAAAAATAAAACCAGACAGGATTGTCTCAGATTTATGTACCACTTCACTGAAATATTCAAGATTAAGGGGAGGGTTTGTAAGCAGTTCAGGTCAAGGAAAATGAAAGGCAGAACAATGAATCTACAAATCCAAATTGAAACTGGAAGTAGTCCAGGGTACAGTTGCACAGAGGGATTGGTTGTCTACTTGAGAATATTTTAAGGACTCAGTCCTGATTCAGTGAAGAAAGGACAGGGACAGTGTTACTGAGCAACTTAGCTAAAAGGGACGACAAAGGGCTTGGTCAGCCTTGGCTTTCATTACTCTGGCTCTGGCACTGTTCAGTGACCTACATACAGCAGTGTCATTTTATACCACACTTACGAAGATGGTCTGAAAGGTGAATGTTTTTACAAGGTGCTGTTTTCAGCAATCTGCCAAGCCAAAGAAGTAGTAATCTTTTTATCCTGTGCAGTAGGCAGCTGCTCACTTTATTAACCCTTTCTAAAAATGCTCCCATTTTTCATACGAACCCAAATGTGAAATTTCATACACAAATATTGTAGGTGCCTCTCCTTGCCTAAATGGATAATTTTTCATGAAAGAGATTATTCACACATGGGCAACACATATGCATCAGATACAGGCCCAGACTAAAAATTAACAACATCCTCCCAAACTTCACAAAACAGGGGGCTAAGTTTTTGTTTGCCCTTTTTGTTTTTCTTTTCTAGTGGCATGGTTTTTCCTTGTATTTGTGATGTATTTCTGGAGAGCTTGCTGGTGTCCTTGGATGGACAAAATCTAAGGGAAACTTACCTGAGGCTTACTTTGGTCAGTATTGCTGCTCTGCTCAGGCTTCATCTTGGAAATTTTCTAGAGGAAGACTTTGAGGACTCTTACCATTTTCGGGATTCCTCAGTGTAATCTGAGTCAGAAACACTGCACACATCCTGCACTGTCAGTGTTTCTGTGCCAGCACCACAGGCACGTAGTTTTCTGTAGGAAGTCCTTGAGAGAAATGTGGCACTTCAGTCACATGGTGCCCACGTGATACTGTGCTGAAATCTTCCATGATGATTTAACAAGATTTGGTAAACCAAGATAGCAAAAACTGTGCAAGAAGCACTATCCTTCAAGTTCATCAAAATTTGAAACAGAATATCCCATCTTATATTGGCATTTTCTTCCTCATACTTGCTGGGAATCACTAATTGATTTCAGATTCAATTTCCCTTCTAAATCCAGGATTGGCTTATACCACATGACTTTGTTTTCAGATTTTTTTAATTTTTGTTTTTATGATATCTCTATTGGGCATTTAAAAGCAGTGAAGTTTAACATTTTCTTTAGACTCTCTTCTGGTTTGTTGTTATATAGTGGCCCTAAGACTCTTTGGGCAGGGGCTGGCAACTGTTGAATAGCATCTGATATTTTTTTATCTCCTAAGCAAACAGACGTCATATATTTCTTGCATTGGTAAGCAAAATTTTTTTGGAACTTCTGGCCACTTAAAGAAAAGAAACTCAGACTTCAGTGCCAAAGTTCTGGGCTTCTTTTTTTGTTTAGCTTTTCTAAATCAAGGACAGATGTTTTTTTCCTGTAAAAATAATAGTAGCAGCAAAAAACCCCCCAAACTAAAAAACAAACAAAAAACCCCCCAACCTAATGACTAACTACTTTATATTCTCTTAATATCGCTTCAAGGGTCAGTCACCACGGGCTACCCATATGCTATGGAGTAACTGCATCTTTTACAATGCATCTGCTTCCTTCTGATTAGCAATTTTCTTTTCAGTCATCTTCCTTGCAAGAGCAAACAATGGACTCACTGATTGCAATTTATCCTCAGTGGATTTTAAAATCTTACAGAAATCTTTGAAAATCTTCCACTTCATGCCATATGTTTATTGTATTACTACTGAGTGTTCATAAAGGCTGGTTGACTGACTTGAGGTCTTTGGGACAGAAAAGAGAATAGACTCCTCATAGTTGAAAGAGTAATTGTCAGAGACTGAATTAGGAAAAGTTAAAGACCTTAATAAGCAATGAAGGCAGGACAGGACACAGTGAACCATACTGTAATCTAGCTTATTTATGTATATAAATAGTTAATTTGGCTATTAGTGTCTGCAATTTTGTACATATTAAAAATCTGTGCTCAGATGTAAAGCCTGCACAGGGTGAATATGTAATTTCAGTCCCTCTTGAAATGCTTTTGAAGGACTAAATGGGGTTGAGACCTTGTGCTGGCTCTGCACTGGATCTCATTGTTGCAGTTAACAGAATTCATTGAGAAACATAAAAATATCTGTGTGATTATGGGCTCAATTATGTCTCTCAGCAGTGCATTGAATATGGTATAACTTCTGTTTACATAGCCTCAATTAACTACAGTTCAGCAACTGTTTTTATCTCATAATGTAAACACGTATAGAATGCACAGATGAAAATATAAATAGGCCTAGCCCTTATCTAATATATTTGCAAGCAGAAGTATAATCTGCTGAAGCCAGTGGAAGGTTTTCACTCTCTACAACGATTGATCAAAATTATTCCTAATTGTAGCGAGTCTCAGACCACTAAATCATAGAATTACGGAATAGAATCATAGAATGGTTTGACTTTGAAGGGACCATAAAGGTCACACAGTTCCATTCCCTCTACCATGAGCAAGGGCACCTCCCAATAGACCAGGTTGCTCAAAGTGCCATCTCTAGGACACTTGACTTTCCTTAAAAATAAAAGGGGCTCTGGAAAAAAACCCCATGGTGTGATCTTGCAGTCATAGAACTCTGAAGAATTACCTACCCCCTCCTCCTGCCATTCTGCCAGCCTGCATTTGTGAAGTTTTGGGTTCGATCCCTTAAATAGAGAACTTGTATTCTCTCGTTGTCCTTCCTATCTGTATTTGCAGATGCCTGGCAGGGTGTCACTTGAGTTGAATTTCCATTTATTTTTATTTCTTCACAGTGCCTTGAACCAGATGCTTTGTTACTGATAACTGGAGGAGATTTAGAAGATCATCTCAGTGAAGAAGTATTTGAGAGAATTTCTCTTATTCTTCTCTACTACATTCTTCATCGTAGAGATATGTGCTCTTCAGAATTCAGCTTGAATGATAAGGATTATAAATTTTACCTACAGAGTATGCTTAGTTTAAGACATGATGAAGACTGTTATTATTTTTCACGAAATGAAACTGAAGATATTTTAGCTGCAGTAAGGCAGCATTTTAAAACTTCTGAAAACCAGGTAAAGAAAACATATGTAAAAATAACTTCATCTTTATTACAGGTATAATGCCTTTATGCTAGTACAGAGACTGTGCCAGTACCACAGTCCTCCAGAAGACTTGTAGGTGAAAGTGTCCTAGCACAGGTTGAACACTGGGATTGTGTTTTATGTGCTCCTTAATGCTTTTCTTTGAGTTGTTTCTGGCAGGGTCTGTGGAAGTGGTTGGTGAAATACTGCACTTTAGGTACCATTCCTAATGGACAATTCAGATGCAGTTGCTCTGCTTAGGGCAGATGGAAAAGAGCACAGCTGTGTAGATGCAATATTTTGCACGTGGCTCCAAGGACAGAAAATAATTTCTCATAGCTGATATTTGTTAGCATGGATACACTACCAGTGATCTATGAGATCTATTTGAGATAGATCTAAGGATCTATTTAAGATGCTTATCTCAAATAGGATCTATAAAATAACAGAACAATATTATAGAGTTCAAAGTTGAAGTATTCAATGGTATAAAGCAAAACAGATCCATTACTGGCTGGTATAGGAGAAATAATGAATTCTTTTGCTGTGATGAAATCCCTGCCAGGTTCTACACTTCCCTGTCTATCCAAAGCTGGACGAAATGAGGAATATGAAGATATGATGGCTTCCTTCAGTAGGAACACATTTGTGACTAATTATCTACCAGCATGGATGTGCCTTGTAGAAAGATTGTTAAAGATAAGCTTAAATTTAAAGTTGAAGAAAAAAAACATGTTGAGGATTTTTGGCTTAGATCATCATTTCTAAGTCAGGGAACATGTTGTGAGTTTTCTCACTGCTGTTTAGAATTCCTTATTTCAAATAAAATCTGTAAAATAATAGAATAATATTCTGGAGTTCAAAGTCGAAGAAGAAACTTTTTCTTGTAATGGGCAATAAAACAGGTTTTAGCCAGATTAGATAACTCCTAAAGTACAGGTTGACCTCCTGTTTGTAGCTCCTTAGATCTGTTCAATGGATTGAGTTAAATTTGGTTTATACAAAGCTCAAAATTTTCATTTCATTAGATTTTCATTTACAGCATGCTGTAGTAGGGTTTTCTGCGCAAGCAGAAGATGGGTAGGAGACCTGGCTGTGTCCAGAATGTTGAGAGCCTCCAGTTCCTCTCTATGTCTTCTTTGTGTGGTCATTTCCCTCCATAAATTATTCATTGACCAGTGCTTTTGATTCTGAGTCTTGATGAACGTGCCGATTTCCAAGGACTCCAATGGTATCTGAGCAACTGTAAAGAGGCATTGGAGGGTATTTGGAATGTCAAGATAGAATAACAACGCTAAAATGTTTTACTGAGGGTTCTGTTTGTTTATGCTGGCAGTACAATCAGTTGTCAAGTCTGTCCAGTGACTGAGACTTCACCATTCACTGACTTGAGGGAAAAGAGGTTTCTTTTATGAAAGGTACACAAAACATAATAGCATAATACTTGGAATCACAACACTTGAGTTGTGGAAAAGGGCCAATGGCACAGGGTAGTCATAGAAGAAAAGCATTTTTAGTGGCTCTTTATGTGTTTTGGTTTCACAGAAAATATTCTCTTCTTTAGTCATGGCACCTATTATCTTGTTGGAAATGAGAGATTAAGCTTTGGATTGTGAAAATTTTAATGTATAGTGAATGAGCAGGAAAAGAAATGGCAGCCTCCTCTCTGAAGTGTTTGTGGCCTACATAAGGAGAGATGAGTATGTATGAAATAAATGGCTACTGTACTGGCTCATCTAGCTGACCTTTTAATTTTGCTAATATGAGTTAGAAAATAATTAAATCAAGTAATTTTTTATCTTTGTTGTAGTTTCATTCAAACCCAACTATTTGCAGTGAAAATAAACGAGAAAGGAAAAAATGGAAGAAAATATGAAAAGGGGGGTAAATTTCCAAGCAACTAAGATAGTTTGCAAACCTCCACACACAGTTGGTATACCACTGACTACTGTTTTTATTTGGTCATTCAGCAGGAAAGTCACCCTTTATCAGCAAAATTATATCTTTCCATATTGTACCCAGATAACTAATCCATAAAAAACTATTGATTCCATTGAATAGGTCAGGAACTAAAAACATTTAAAGAATTCTTTCTGAAGTTTGAGATGAAGAGTTACAGTCTGTATTATTTGAGCCAATTTCTTGTGCCTTAACAAAAATTCCTTCCCTTTCTTCCACTTTCTAGAAGTAGATGTAATTGAGGAGGACACTTGGAACAATAGAAACAGCAGGAAAATAACACTAAGCAAAAATAACCTGAATGAAGGGCTGTACTTTTCCCCTATTAGACACTGAGTAAATGTTCAAGATTTTTAATTCTATGCCTGTTCTCCTGAAAATGTCCTTTGATTAGCTGTCCTGCTGGCAATTACAGCTTGCATCTTAGCATTTGTTCTACTCTGGCTGTCTGTGAAATTGTTCTCCACAGTTTCTCCTCCTGTCACTTTGATTATTTAAATGAAGGTGAGAAGGACTGTCTTCATGCTGTTTTCTCCTGATTTCAGTGTGTTGATGTGAGCACTCTGGAGAAAAATGCTGATATAGTGGACAGAGATGGCGCTGATGAAAACACTCTTCCACGCCTGGCTGCTTTAATCCTTACTCTGGCTCTCCAAGGAGTCTGTATGGGGAAAGCAAGTTTGCCTTCCCCAGAATTCTTTATAAAATATATTTTCAGTTCTCTAAATAGTACCACTGAGCTCCAAGTGACAGGTAAGCTGGAGTATGCAAAGGTAATTTTATTCAGGAAAATTTATTGCTGGACTTATCAGAAATGCTACTTAACCATAAATAAATAGAAGTATAGGAGTGCTCTAACTGGTCCAAAAATAACAAAACAAAAAACCTGAAACAAAACAAAACAAACACCAAGCTCTCAGCACCAGCAGCTATTAATTTCTGTAAAAGGTTGTGCCTGCTTGGCAGTTTAAGAAGCTACACCATCAATTCAGAGGCCTGGTATGGGTTTAGAAGATTGTTATAAGATATCAACTTTTCCTTTTTTGTGGCAATTGCTAACAGCAACAATTTACAAGCTTTTCAGAGCACTTTCTTAAAGTTACATTAACTATGGGTTAAAACAGATTAAAAAGTTGAATTGAGCATAGCTAAAAATATTTTAACATTCATAGGTTACACAGAGGTATATTGAATCACAGAAATAAATACTAAAAAATAATAATCCTTAGCCCTAAACTGGGGCTTATAGATTGTATTTAAAAACACTGGTTTGGCAGCAAAGCTCTTCCTTTAAAATTACCCAGCCATATCTTGTGAAATAATTCTCACAAGAATGGATGGAGCCATCTCAGCACAGTGCTACTAAATAGCTATATATGGTGAAATCTGGGCCCCAGTGAAGGTAACAGCAGGACTGTATGCTTGGTGGAGTTAGGATATCATTCAGAAAAACAAAAAGAGATTCTTAACCAGTTTGTTACAGAGTAAGTATATTTTAAGTCTAAGCTCATTATATTGTCCCTTTAAATTTATTTAAATTCTTAACAGTAACTTCAGGAAAGAGTAAGAATCTGAAGCATAGAAAAAGAAAATTAGATTTTACTACATTTAGAAAACAAATATACCTGCAAATATAGCTCCATTCAGATCTGTTTGTTTAAGTAGCCAAAAGAAAGTAGTGAAACATTTTATCAGAAACTTTTTTGTGAGATTTACCATTAAGATTACACCATTTGCATTTTCTGAGTAACAAGATTTAAAAAATTAAGGATTATCATATTGAAACATTCCCATTAATCTAAATTTCTTGAAAGTTAATTTGTGGACCCCTTTTTAACAGACAGAAATTATCACTATGGTTTTATTTGACAGTGCAGGGGAGAAGGAAGGTGATAAGGAAGATAGGATAGGGCCTGCCTCTCAAATAACTGGGCATTCCATCAGCAGAAGCACCCATTGCACCCCAGCTGTGTCATGATACGTCTGTGCATGATCTCAGATTTGGATTAGGGATCCTGTCTCTCTCCTTCCTGTTTCAGTGCTCTGAGCAGGCATGCTTCCCAGTTAACCAAAGGAGAGAAAAAATTCACTGTCCTGTGCTGCACTTCTGAAGTGCAAGGACAGCACAACATCCTGAAGATTCATTTCAGGACACCCTATGGAGGATGAGTTTTCTGATCCGAATACCTGGCTGTGGCAGCTTAGCGTGGAGTTCCATTTACACAGGGAAATTTTAAGAACAGTGAAGTTATTTAGCAATTACTAGATAACTTTGTCAGAGATGCTGATTAAATGAAAGATGAGTTGCCTTCCAGTCACATCTGAGTGTGATATGTAAAGAAGGAAAGGCTGAGGATCTGGGTGTCTGGAACTTCCAGAGTTGTTAAGCAGAAATTGCCTCCAGTACCAAACTGAGAAAAGAGTATTAAAATGAGGAATTGAATCAATGTTGTAACAAACAAAAAGAAAAAAAATATTGTCTTTTAAATGTTTTGTCTTTTAAATGTGCATTTTCCTATGGTAACATATCTGTTCTCTAATTAATTACTAGAACTAGAACAACTGCTCAATGTGCTTAGAGCCAAAAAGACCTGCACTGTAAATGGACAATTTCACAGTCACAAAAGAAGACGTTACAGTATGGCAATCAGAGATATTGGAAGAAGAAATACTTCAGTCAAAGGAAACCATACAAAAGGAGACTATCTGAAAGGCTATTTTGAAGATCGTGAAAGAAACACAGATTGGGACCAGGTTAATTTATTTTTATGTTATTATAATGTTGGTGACAGAATTTCACTGACAGAAGTTTAAATTGATTTGCAAACCATGCAATATGTCTGAGGTAAAATGTATTAGTTTCAAAAAGGCGTGTAGATATAGAAGAAAATATAGATTTATAGCTATATTTGTTTAAATATTAATTGGGAAAAAAACCTTTGTGGATGTTGAATGTACAATTGTAGTCACTGGGAGGGGCTAACAATGGTTAGTGTTATGTGGCATCAGGTGTTTCTTCAAGACTCAGAGGAGTGGATTAACATGGCTTTGATGTTTTCTTACAGTTATTAGAGATTCCTTGTGGTTTTATGTCACAGAGTTTCTAGGATGCCTTAAGTGACCTGGTAGAAAGAGGGATTGTTTTGTACTAAGGAAAACAAAGTAAATTAAAGTTTTTATGTAAGTTGCTTTTAAAAGGCTTCTGTAAATTGAAGATTGGACATTTCCAAACTCTTTTTATAGCCATCAGTGGAATCCAGAGGCCTTCTTTAGAAAGTATAAGGTCTGTAAAACAAAGCCTTAGGTATTCAAAGTATCCTCTCGGAGAACTTTGAAGGACACTGGCTTATTGCAGGCGATTTCATTCTTATCCTAAGAATCTGAAAATAAATAAAATTTGTTTATGACAATGATCAAGATGGTAATTGACTTCCATCCTTAGAGTGGGTATCATTCCTTAGACAAAAAAGGAGACTTCAAAGTATATATTTTGGTGTATACCTTGGTGTATACATTTGAAATATATCCTTCAAAGAACACTTTTCTATTGTTTTCAACCCTTTACCATTTATATTAACTCAGTGGCAATGTTTCTTCTCGATTTAGGAGAACTGAGCAATGTGCAATTGACTTTTTCTGTATGGTCATTTTATCATGGAAAGCTGAGACAAATTTCATCTGGCTAAATGCTATAGATATTTATCTGTGTAATTGTATTGCATTTGAAATGCATACTCTATCAATACATTTATTTCTTTGCACCACAAAAAAGGATCACTCTGATCAGCATGATGAGGCTTTTAATGGGGTCTCAAAATAATCTTAAATTAAGGTCATTTTAAATGTGTTTCATAAGAATTTTAAATTATGAAGGACAGAAATCAGTAGTGATTCTATCTGTAAAAGCAGTAAAATTCTCCAGCAATTGAAGTATTTTTAAAGCTCAGTTTTTTGATGTCTTGAACTTCTAAAACTGACTGTAAATCAAAGGATAAGTGTGCAGGGGCATTATCTGAGTCTTAGGAGTCAACTGAAAGCCAAATATTCTGTATACATTAAAAAAAATCACAAAGAAACATCTGGACAGAAGATAATTTCTCTTCTTTATGAATATTAGTAGTTTTTAAGGGTATTTTTTATTATTTCTGTTCTTTTTAGCTATGTCTATTTTCCTTTACATATTTCATTAGAACACTTCATATTTCACTGCAGTGTTGCTCATTTTGTCTCGTGTTTTCTGCACCTATGATAGCCATTGTGTTTCATTAGTAGCAGATTCTGCTACATACAGGACATTGACTTGCCTATGGCTTGTGTTTGCTAACTAGCTTAAGATCTGTAATTTAATTTTTATATAGGAATAATTATTTAAAACATTACCACAAAAAAGGGTCACTGCTTTCTTTTAAAGTCATTATTTTCTCTACAATTAAAAATGTCTATAAAAGAAAGTAAGTGGCAAATGATCTAATAAGATAAATAATCATAAATTCCATTAAACTATGTCACAATGTCTATGTATTCATTTATCCTTCCTCATTAAACAAACATGGACTTTGGGAACCCAAATCATCCATCCATCCATCCATCCATCCATCCATCCATCCAGTTTTTCATATTAAAACATGCAAAATCAATGTGCTTATTTCTTTGTTATTATCCTCTAGGATGATACATACATAATTGCTTTTCTAATGGAGACAGTTCTCTGCCTCCTTATGTTAAAAAGCTTCAAAGACTGGGGCTTGCAACTAGAAAAGATGCAGGTCTTCATGCCCCACATCTTACAAGAACATTTTACTTAATAGACATTAATGCTATTTTTATGTAGGGGTGGACAGTTTCTTTTTACAATTGATATTTTGCTTTTCATTGAAAATTAGTGGTAATAAATTCACATTAAAATTTAGATTCATAGTAATCCTGGACCTCATCTTGTCTATTATACTTTTCAAAAAGAGCCAGCTTCAAAGTCAGATCAGGTTTCACAGAGCCATGTTCAGTTGAATTCGGAATGTCTCCAAAAACAGTGTTAGACAGTCTTTGGGAAACCTTTACCAGTGCTTTATTGCCTTCATCTTGATGGCCTTCTTTATTATAACAAATTTGAGGTTTTTGTTGCTGTAACTAATACCTTTTGCCTCTCATTCTTTTACTGTATGCCTTTGAAAAGACTCTGGTTATCTCTTCCCTCTAAACACCTTAGACAGTTGAAGACTTAAGATACCCACCTACCCTTCTGTTCCCAAACTGAGCAAACCCAGGTCTCTCAGCCTCTCCTGGCACATCATGTGCTGCAGTTCCCTAGCAATCTTGGTGGCCCTCCACTGGACTTCCCTCAATTTGCCAGTGTATTGCACTGCTGGTTATTAAGCTGGACATAGTCCAGATGTGGCCTCCCGTGTCCTGAGTTGTGGGCAATATTTTTTCTCCAGTACCTGCTGGCTCTGCTCTTGCTAATGCAGCCAGTGTGCAGTTAGGGGTCATTGCCGCAAGTGCACACTGGTGGCTCATGTTCAAGGTTCCTGTCAGGACCCACCCCAAGGGCTTTTTCTGGAAACCTGCCTTCCTTCTGGCCAGTTTTCCCTAGCCTTCATTGACACATGGAGCTATTCTGTGTGAAGCACAATAAGTTTGTCTTGGCTGATCTTCATGAAAGTCTGGCCAGCCCATTTCTTTGTCTTGTCAAGGTCCCTCTAAATAGCAGCCACACCCATCAGCATACTGACTAGTGGTCCCAGTTGAGTTTCACCTGTGAATGCCATCTGGTGCACTCTGTTCCATCACTCAAGTTGTTAGTGAAGCTGTTAAATAATATCATCCCTGCTCTTACTGGTCAGCAATTCTGCTCATAATGAGCCAAAATCCCAGTCTTCCAACTTAATACCAGATATCAGTGGTCCCTAGTTCTAGAGTCAATATCACTGCCTAGAACAGGCAAAATTAAGGTCTCTTCCAATATGGTAGGTCTTTATTGTCTTCATGCTCTCCTTTGGCTTGAAGGCAGGTCCAGGTGACAAGATCACCCATTGTCCTGAATATTTGAACGTGGTTTTCAGAAAAAAATATATCGGTGCTCAATTAATTCAGTTTCTTAGTGAACCACAGGGCATATTTTACTTCACTAATGGATGAGCAATAGCAGGAATGTGTTGGGTTTTAACTGGGTTATTTAAAGGTAATTATACTTAACAACTTCAGAAGAAGCTTAGGCTTCAGTAATGAGAGAAAGAATATTTAGGAATCCCTTGAGTCTCAGATGCAGACCAATTTAAATGAAAGAAAATTTTTTGTTTCCAAATATTGAATCGCAGCTCATCAGATGAGATTAAGAAATGAAGATTATTAATAAGATAACATATTTGTTAAGTAAGATAACATATTTGATCTGCAGTTCTGTTTAAAAATGTTTACAGAAATTTCCACTAGAATTTTTCTTGTGTTAACTGTTCATGTTTTTACTAGAAGTTTCATCCTAGAGAGAAAAACACAACTCTTCATGAAAATTTTGGTAATATAAATGCTTCCATGAAAAATTGCTTCTTTTGACAAAGAGATGGTCCAAGCAAGAACAAAAAAGTAGATGGAATTCTGAAGTACCTGTAATAATACAATTATTAAGCAATCTTTAGACCAGTGTTAGACTATGTAACATCTAGTTTGCTGACGTGCACTCATTTAATTAATTTAAAGTGCTAACTTATTTCCATATCTTAGCGAAGATCCAGTACAAGGACGAATCTCAGTGTTGCTTTGATGTAGGCAGTATCTTATATGAATAGCACAATTACTGCGAGAATAGTTTCACAAAAATAGCTAAGAATATGGTTTGTATTAGCATTAAAACATTTTTCTTAGCACATATAACAATAAAATATTGAGAGATATTATTTTTTAAGATCTTAATGACATTAAGTGGCTTCAATAGAAATTGAGCTGGTTAATCCCCAAGATTCTGGTCTTTCTGAAATATATGGTAATATCAAGTTTACACAGAAAAAAAGTGAAGTAATTAAATTAATTTAAGCAAGAAAGAGTATAGATATATAGCAGTTTTCTTCTAGGACTGGAGTGCCCTGTCTTCTTCTAAGATTCTGTATTTAACCTCAAAATTAAATGCAGGTATATGCAACATGTTTAGTAACTCTATATCCTTTTCTACAAAGGTTTGTTTCTCTGCCAATGAGCTTGTGAAGATATTTTTGAAAAACAGTTCTTCCTCCATTTCTAAGGACCACTTCAAGCAAATCAGTCCAGCTATCATTCAACAACTTTTAAGTTGTTCATGTCAGCTTCCTGACTTCAAACAGACAAAGCTTCCACCAACAACTGTGGAAAGTAAGTTATGTTCTTATTAATAAATTAATATTTAATTAATATTGATAAGATAAAAAGGTGCAAGGACTTCTGGGGACTTTTCATTAATTAATAATCCAGAACATGGGATTTATACCATCTGTAATTTATGCATTCTATCATTTCATAGCATACATGTCAGATAATAGTATTATATTGAGAAATGAGGGGATTCAATGGTCAAATTTCATAGTATTTGGAATTTTATTTCCACGTGTAAGATTTTAAGCTTTATTTTCTTCTTTTGTTAGAGGACTGCTTGATACTGCCAGCAGGTGGGCAATAACAGGTCCTCGTCTGTGGATTGCTGGGCAGTAAGGGTTTATATTGTGAAAATTGCACCAGGTTTCTGTTGTAATCATTGCATTGCTCTTACATAAAGCTTCAAAGTTACATTAGCTGGCATTTTATACAATGATGTGGCAAATGCTTGATACAGACAAGTTGTGCAGGAGCATTACTGGTGTTTCAGCTTGTGATATTTTATAGCAGAGAAGCTTTGAGGATTTTATTGGGGTTAGAAAAACATCCAGAAAATCCAGGGCAGCAGGACCTGTGTGATAGAGCTGGAACACGAACTGACTGAGGGTATAATTGAGTTGTTTCTACTTGCAGTTGTAGCCCTCACATGCCTCTGCTTCCAGTGTTTTCTGCTCCATGTGTTCCATGGACTCCACTTCTCCTGTAATCAATCCTTAGTTCACCTTATAAAAGAAAAATCAGAATCTGAGCTGACTCAGATTCAGGGTCAGCTTCCTAATTATTCCTAATTAGGGCTTCCTAATGTGTTTTCTGGGTTTTTTCCTTACTTTAAGCCAATGATATCTGGGTTACAAATCAAAGTGTATTGGTGTAATAACAAAGACATTAAGTTTGGTAGGGAATTTGGGAGTCAGGAATGACCAAAAAGGAGTAGACATCTAACCATAATTGCCTGCATCTACAGGAGCACTTTTTAGGCTACAAATCAATGTCTTCAATGCCTTTATCCTAATATCTACTTGGTCAGCTTTAGATGACTAGGTCTTTCTGGAGCTAGTAAGTTTTCCCCACATCCTGCCGCTCAATGATCCTTATGGAACAGCACACGAATTAAAAAGCATGAAAAGACACATGTGAATATCCCAGAAGTAAAAAGCATGGGAGGATACTCATGAATATCCAAAGAATTGTTATAGTAGAAAGAGAATAGGAAGAATCATTATTGGTCTTCAACAGGCAGCAGTCCTTCTTTCTTATCTTATATCTCTGTTCATTACCTGAACACCTTGCAGTCTTTACTGCTTTGATCTTTTCTGTGCTTCACAGATATGACCGTTTTTTAGAACAGGAATCAAGGGACAAAGAAAGAAAACAAAGGAACTTACTCAGGTCACATACAAGGTTCATAAAAAAATTCACTGTTAAGTGGGATTCTTCCAAGTCTAAAGCCATCAGCCTAATCAATGACATTTTACTGATCTCATAAAGGTGAGAGATGAGAAAAATTGAACTATTCAAGTGCAGAATGGAATTAATAAGAGCCCTTTCTGCAGCCCTTTCCCTGTGCATTTGGACAAAGGAAGGTTTCCATGACCACAGGGACACTTCTGCTGTCTTGATACAGATAAAGAACTCCATGATTGACCTGTGTGTGACCTAGTGACCTGGGCTTAGGCTCATTAGTCTTATTCTGAACTCTATTTTACTGATGGGCTGTGCTGTTTTGGCTGTCACCAAGGCCTGACATTCCATATATATCTACTATACTCTTGTATTTGGATGTGCAGTCTGTGAAATTAGCTGTCTGATTTTATGAGGTGCTAAGCACTTGCAGTGCTGTTGAAGTTTAAAATGTTAAGTAACAGTTTTAAATATTTTGGCATTAATTCCTTTATGTGTGTTTCTCATCAGTGTTTTACCTCCCATTATAAGACTTCCAAAGAAATTAATCAGGATTCATGTTGTGCAAAAGGTTGGAAATGTGAGCAGTGAGTAACTCTGAGGAATTATAAGACTAACATTCAAAAACATTCCAGTAATCTGGGAAAAATAGGCTGATGGTCCTGGTGTGTTAACTGAAGGGATGTATTTCCACAGCAGAATTTTAAATATAATTTGGACCAAAATGTTTATGCTTAGAACCTAAATTAGATCACTACATTTATTTGAGGTTTTAGGCCTTTGTTTGTTTACAGAAAATGATTTAGTTAAAAATGTGGTGTTGACTGTAAAGATACACAGGTGTGGCATGTGAGAATATAGAATCTCAAGCATAAATCTTTTAATAGAGGAAGCAAATGCAGAGCAGTGTTTACTGTACTGCTCTGAGTGCCTCTGATTTGCATAGCCACAGTCTGTTTAGCTCTTAAGGTCTGAAATTTGGAAGTACTAGACTATTACACGTAGAGCCTGAAAAAATGAATGTTTTCTGGGCTTCTAATTCTGTCATCTGTTCACACATTACTAGAGAAATCTATGTGGCTGTTGTGGCTTAACCCCAGACAGAACCTAAATATGAAGCAGTCATTTGTCCACCCCTCACTGCCTCCCACCCAGGGACTGGGGAGGAGAACTGGACAAAGGTAAAACCCATCAGTTGAGCTATCATCAGTTTAATAATTGAGATAAAGTAAAATATACAATTCATGCTACTCCTCCTGCTACTGCAATTAGTAATGGGAAGGAAGATTAAAAAAAAAAAAAAAAAAAAAAAAGAGAGAGAGAGAGGGAAATAAACCCCAAGATAAAGAAGTGACGGGCAACACAATTGCGTACCACCTGCTGACTGATGCCCAGCTCACCCCTGGGCAGCAGTCAGCCCATCCTGGCAAATTCCTCACAGTTTCTACACTTGGCATTATGTTCTGTGGTGTGGAGTGTTCCTTTAGCCAGTTTGGTCAGCTGTCCCAGGTGTGTTCCTCCCTCACCTCCTCAGATTCTTGTTCAGCTCCTCACTTTCAGAGCATGAGATACTGAAAAGTCCTTGACTCAGGGTAAGCACAGCTTAGCAACAACCAAAACATTAGTGTGTTGTCAACATTATTCTCATCCTGCATCCAAAACACTGCACTGTACCAGGTACTAGGAAAATTAACTCAATCCCAGCTGAAATCAGATAGTGTCACAATGAATCACTTCTGCATGCTTGTATATAGGGGTATGTAAACATGCCCTCAACAACAATTATGAATACAAAAAAATACTCAAATACAAATACAAATATTGGATGATTAAAGGTGCCCTTGTTTTGTTTCATTTGTTTTCCCCTACAGAATATGGTTACAGCACTGTTGCTGTTTTACTTATTACTATTGGATCTATGTTTGGTACAACTCTCATTTTATTTAACTCCTGTCAAGAAATCTATACACTCATTTTACAGCTGTTTGTCGGTTTGGCTGTTGGAACCCTTTCTGGAGATGCATTGCTGCATCTTATTCCTCAGGTAAGTAATAAAGACTTCTGTGCTGTTTAAAATGTTGACATATATGAAGAGAAAGATTTCATTTAAACCTGGATAATGCTCATCAGGTTATAAATAAAGCTTTCCATTAAATCCTCCCAGCACCCCAATTAAATTTGCACTCTGTAGCTCAGAGAGAGGTTAAAAATAATAATAAGCAGAAATCCGTAATTGATGTATTCAAAGAAAGAAAGGTTCCTATTTTTCAAAAAAAAATTCAGAAACTCCACAAGTACTTTGCAAGGCACATTCTAGATTGGTATAAATTTATTTCATAAGGCAGATTCTGTAACACATTTTAACAAAAATTGTTCTGAGGTTATATGAGCCATCCACAGTCCCCTCCACAGATTGTTCCAGGGAACCAGGCGCTACCAACCTAATTAATCCTGATGCCTAGAACTATAATAAAATGGGTATCATAATCTTTTCCTAAATTTATAATCTAAATTTTAAGAACAGGATAAAATGCAAAACAGAACCAAATTTTCCATTGTGTATTCATTTATTTTTAACAGTCTCCTCTGATATGACACAAATGTTGTGAGTAAACTTACAGTGGTCACAGAAAGACCTTCGGAGCTTCACTTCAGATTCTGGTTAAAATTTTCTTTATGCTCAGTGTATCATTTCTGGAAGCAAAACTGGGAAAGTGGTTTAAGGAAGGCAATTCTCACTAAATGTGAGACAAATGCATTTCTTTCAGCAGCACTTTTTAAGTGTGGAAGTAATCTCCTTCACCAGTTTTAAGTGATGTATCCAGTAGCCTTTAGAGCCCTCACTTTCAGAGCAAAGGAGGGCTGCTGTGCTGTGACACTAAGGAAAAGAAGGAAGCATACCCACCAACAGAAATGCATTTCTGAGTTATTTATGCATTAATTAATTTATTATATGCATTATTTTCACAGAATCACAGAGTTACAGAACTACAGAATAGTTAGAGTTGGAAGGGACGCCTGCAGATCATGTAGTCCAACTCACTGCCAAGGCAGGATAACCTAGAGCAGGTTGCAAAGGAATACATCAGGGTGCTTTTGAATGTCTCCAGAGAGGGAGAATCCACAACTGCCCTGCGCAGCCCATGCCAGTGCTCTGCAACCCTCAGTGTAAAGAAGTTCTACTTCATGTTGAGTTGTGTTTTAGTTTATGGCCACTGCTCCTCATCCTGTTGCTGGGAACCACTGAAAAGAGTCCGCCCTCTTGGCACTCACCTTTGAGATATTTATATGCATTAATGAGATCCCCTCTCAGACTTCTCTTCTCTAGACTGAACAGGCCCAGTTCCAGCAGCCTCTCCCCATAAGAGAGATGCTCCAGTCCCCTAAACATCTTTGTGGCCTCTGCTGGACTCTCTCCAGTAGCTCCTTATCTATTTTCAATAGGAAGTTTGCATATTAAGATAATGCAAGTATTTTGTATAGAATTTTAGCATCAATATATTGCAAACAAAATATATCTCATATATATAAAGGGTGATTTCATAAAACTGTCCCTAAAAATAATGTTACTTTCACCACTGAGAGATGAAAAAGTGTAGCTGTGCTCCTCATGATTCATTTCATCCTCTATTATTCAGGTGATTATTTCAAAACACAATTTAACTTTGACAGAACTGGAAAAATAAAATTCTGAGAATAAAATGAATGCATGCACTATGGCTTGCAGCAGCCAAAATTAAAACATTGCCATTTTAATTTTTTTAACTTTATCTCTTTTATTTTAGACTCTTGGTTTGCATAAACATGAAGCACAAGATGTAGAGCATTTCTATGAGGGAAAAGAATATATTTGGAAACTTTTGGGAATAATTGGAGGAATTCATGGATTTTTTCTGATAGAAAAGTGTTTCTTTCTTTTGGTAACACCTCGTGACAAGGTAAAGCTTTGTACAATTTACCCTTTAAAAAACCTCTTGTATTTTGAGATTTTGCAGTGCACAGAATGTTAAAATGATTGTGGAAATGAATTATAATTTCTGTGGGTTAAATGAAACATTGATAATTGCTTTCCAAAGTGGTCCTACCAGATTGACCTTCAGTTTCTATTTTGCTTTGCTCTGTGGATTGTGCTTGCTTCATGAGTGTGTTCCATATATTTATAATTCCAGAAAGGGAACAGTTAATCAAACATGTTCCACAAGCCTGCATTCCTGAGTCACACTGAAGCAGGTGAAAAGTGTGTATCCATATGAAATAGCAGTGACTGTTGTTTGCTCTAGGCTCTGTTTGAAGAGGAGAAAGATGCAATGGAAAGATAGATGCAAGCATAAGATATTTTCAAGAATGATATCTTAAAATTTCCAAATTGTTTTTGATCCCCATCCCAGTGATGTGAAAATCTAATATGTGTGTTGCAGTCAGTAGGACCCAATTTTTAATAATAAGATCTCCTTGCTCACAGCCATGCTTACAGTAATTCTATTACTTTATTTCAGTATGGCAGGAGCCTGAAAATATGATTATGCGCAAGGATAGAATGTAGCACAAAATGTGAAGGCTCATTAAGTTTCTCAGCATGAGAGACAATCCTAATGTCACTTAAGAAGGCTAAACCTTTGCTTGTTCTGTTTACAGAGTGTGTGAAGACTGATTTAGGCATCAATGACTCCCTAATCCCACTACCTTTGAGTCACCCATAAGAATATAATGTGAGATTAATAGAATGAGAGTATTTTGATGATGGTGATATTTTGTTTGCTTGGTAAAAAGGAGTCCTTTTTATTCCTTGTTTGAGAGAAGGGTTTTATCATCATCCCACCAATTTTTAATTTTTTTCTACTGAGAACTAGATGAGTCCTGAGAGTCAATTTTTATATCTATCACAGCTTCAAATTTGAATATGATTTTTAAAATAAATTAAGTTTTATCAAACCTTTGTGATTGTCACTGATGTATCTGATTCACTTTTCAGGGTTTTTAACAAAATAATCATAAGGAAATGTTGATGCCAGTGATCTTTTTCAACAGATTTTGTTTGGGAAAAAAATCATTAAAAATGATAAATTTTCACAAAACACTGAGAATTGCTGCACCTGTGTTCATTGGGTTTCAGAACTAATTGCAAAGCATCTTCATTCAGCAGGGTCTTTCTTTAGTTAATGGGCACTGGGGACATTCCCATGATCTTCCAGTGGAGTCTGAATTAAATGAACATTCAGGCAGAGGCAAATCTACTTCAACCATACAGTTGGTAGGTTATCAATATAACATAATTTCCTAAATTTAAATTCTTCTTTCTCTGTTCCTCTAAAGAAATGAACAAAACTAATGTAATAAATCAGTATTATTGTTCAGTCTTTATTGATTTGTTGTTTATTACTTGACATGATTGTCAAAAATCTCTAAATTCTGAAGTTTATAATGAGCTTTCTCAGATATATCAAGAACAGATATTTTACAATAACTTTTCTTAAGTGTGTATCAGATTGTTATAACAATACACTTCCTGTATTGTTATACATTTTGTTGATAAAATTCTTGAAAATTTCCTTCTCCCTTCTTTTTATACATTGATCATATGTAAAGGCAGACTAGACTCTCCCTTAGGAAAAACTTCAGAACTTCCTGCAATAAGAGTTAAGTGCATAATTAGTGAACAGATTAAATCCTGGACTCTTCCTGGGCATTCTTCCACAGATTTGAAGAGTAATGTAAACACTTCAGATATCTGGGAATGGTGCTTACCTACAAGAAGTTACATACTTTTATACTTGTCTGTAGATAGCATCCAGACAAATAAACCTTTGCAAATTAAATTGAGTCATAAATTTTACCCTTTTTTCTCTTTCTTTCAACAAATGTCTTCAGTTTATATCCAGTATCTCGATGCACAGGTGAACTCCACTTTACTAATCTAATTGTGGCGAGCAAGAGCTTCATGAGCAACCACTAATCTCTAAAACACAGTTGGAAAATTCTCAATAAAAAACAGATCAAACAGGAGAGTGAAGCATGTTTACTTTTTTGTGAGACATGTCAAAGCTTCCTGTTTATGATAATGAATGAACATGTTCCCCTCAGATGTAAGATCCCCCCAAAATTCTATATAGATCACAATATCTACACAAAATTAGCCTGGCCGAGCTGGTTTGTACAAGAGCAGCCAATTTTTCAGAATCATGTGAGTAATACTAAGACAAACACTGGTTGACTAAGAAAAACTTATAAATCCTTCAGATCAGTAATTAGTCTTGCAGATTTGACTCACAGTTCATAGAAGTGGCATGTGAATAAATATAGAAGAAGTGGAACAATTACTGGAATTCGTATGACTGGCTGCAGTCATGGGAACTAGAGACATTTATATTTCCTTTAAAAAGTAAAATATGAGAAACAATTCCTTTTCCTTCTCTCCTCATGCTTCTACAGAACATATCCTTCATCACAACCAAGCTAAGACCAACCAATAAACATATCCTATTTTGTAGCCAGGCACATCCCTGTTACAGTTTTTGGAGTGGTGGCTGCTGTCCCTAACACAGAGCTCTTGTGCTGTTGTTGACTCCACTGGCTGTCATAATAGATTTTAACATACTTTTTTTGGGAGAAAAGCCCTCAGAAACTAAATTTCAGTCTTTCTAGTTTTAAGCAAACAAGTCTTTTGGCTTCTCTCTCCCTCACATGAATTTCTAATAATTTCTCCAATAGGGGCAGTGAGAGATTACTCATGTTCTCCTTTATTTCCCAACAGTTGCCATATCTATTAATTAAATGTTTGGGCTGGTACATCAATTTCTCTCTCTAGGATAAGGAGGAAGTCACTGTCTCTTTCTTCACTTGAAGTACGGGTAAATTTCACCATGGAGTGTACTCAAGTGCTGCTATGCCCAGCCAGTGCTGCCTGATGCTGAGATGAAGCCCTTGCTAAAAGCCAAGACACGAGACACTGGAGAAAAACCCCTGTATTTTGAAAGGGGATGAAACCTACTGATGATCATATTTTTCAGTCTTGTGTTTTCACAGATAAACTCTGAAGAACATGAGTTACTAAAAGACTCTACCTCTTTTTCCCTGGAAATCCTATGGACACATTCTCCAGGAAAATACAGTTATCCAGTTATGACAAAATGAAAACATGCAGTTTTAATTATAATGTCCCTCCTAGTCTTTGGCTAAGGTTTTTGTGTATTCAAGCAGAAGTGTGGCTTTCTTGGGTTACAACAATGCCTATGAATGTATTTCTTCCTGCCTGAATAAGACTTAACCCTCCCTGGCAGAGGTAGATTTCTTTTTTATGTGTTTCTGCAGTACCAATCATACTGCCAGTGGCCAGTAAATTATTCTAATGACATCTGTGCAAATAACCATTGACTATCTTTAATTCAAATAGCTTGAACTTTATTTTCCTGTATTTATGGCAGCAGCTGGAAGACACCCTTAACACTGACCCATTATCTTTGCTTTTAACTAGAGAAGCTCGGAAGATTCTGAACCTGCTGAAGCTCCTCCAGACAGCAAGGTGATCAGCAAAAAAAGTTAGTATCAATAAAAAGACTAGACAAGACAGGAAAAACCTTCAGACCTAAGATGGAATTGAAAGTGTGCAGCTGGCTTAGTTCTATGTTTGCTGTGTGACACATCATCACATCCGACGGTGCCTGGCTACATAATTTAATCTCTGCTTAAAGACCTTCTCATCTGCCAACCCTGTAATTGTGAAGTTCATTAATCTCACACTGGTCCTTGCTTTAGTATTTGCTGTCTTACTGTTGCAGTCTATTTTCCTAAAGTCTTTGCTTAAAGGGAAATAGTAAAAAATTAATACAAGACATATTTTTATAATTTTAAACTTAGCTCAGGGTTTTATTTCTGAAAGTGGTGAAATATTTTTTGTAGACTTGCTGTGCTAATATAATTCTGCATCCTTCTCTTAAACAGTAAAGCAATAGACTCTTTAAAGCAGCAGTGATTTATCACAGGTATGGAATTGTAGCCTCATGATGGCTCTCAGTTTTAGAGTAATCTGTTTGCTTCTGAGAACTTTGATAACTCCTGTCTTCTGTGGTTTTTTGCTGCTTAGTAAAAATACAAAAATAGAGTATAAACCAAATTTTGCCTTTAACTGTACTTTGTGACCTTGGTGAATTCAGTAGAGCTGGAGTCATTTAACTGAGGGAATAATATTTTAATTTAAATCTGTTTATTTACTATAATTAGCTCCCCTTACTTCCATAAATGAAACCTTAGTAGGAAAGGGTGGGAGGTAATTTGGGTTTTTTTTGGGGGGGGGGGGGGGGAAATACGTAATTAGAAAAGTTGGTTTCATTACAGTTCTTTTAAATAGCTAAGAGCATAAACATACCTGGGTACCTTGATACTGAGTGAGGTGTTTCTTCCCCAAAATTGAATGGAATCTGCATGTCTAAGAGAGAAGCCTGACAACTCCAGAACTGCAAAGCTTCACTGTAAATGCCTGTCAAGTAGGACTGCAAAAAGAGTAAATCACCATAGATAGTCAGGGAGTAACTTAGAAAGCAAGAAACTTTCTAAATAAAAAGATGTCTGACTGGCCCTCTCTGCATTTATCCATACTTGTTCTATCAATATCAGAGAAGAACAGTAGCATTTTATATTTGTTGTACTTAGTGACACTTTACATTGACTAGAAATATTTTTTCTGTGTTAGTCATGGAAACATTGGAAAATATCTATTTATGGATAAATGTTTGCTTTAAACTCTTCTAAACTTAAAAAGTGCAGTATATGATTGAGGTACCCATTAAGGAAAATATCTATTTATGGATAAATGTTTGCTTTAAACTCTTATTCTAAACTTAAAAAGTGCAGTGTATGATTGAGGTACCCGTTAGTTTTATGAACATTATAGAATAGAATTTGCTATGACTTCTGATCCTCTATTTAAGCAAAGAAAAAAAAGGAAGATTGTTGAAGAAGAAGAGGCTTTGTAGAAAAAGTTAAGGTACTAAGTTAATAGTTAATAGTTTGTGTTGGAATATAATGCAATGAGATAATTGCCAGTAACAAAGTTGCTTTAAAATAGGTTGAAAGTGAAGTAAGATAAACATTCAGATTTGTTTATACATGCATCTTCTTAACTTTCTGTCAAGTAAGGTCACAAGGCTTATATCTGTAATTGCTCCACAATGTTAACCCGATCCCTGTGTTATACTGAAACATCCTGGAATGAGTTCCAGTAATCATGGAGTATATCTTCTCCAGCAATCAGATACTTGAACAAAACAGACTAATAAGACCTCAGGGCAGGCCATGAATTCATCCTGACCAGTGCTTATTACAAATCACAAACTTAATGTAAGACAGCAATCTGTTATTTCTATGTAATTCAGGCTCTGCACTATTGATTATAAACTGCCCATAGTGTTTAGAAAGTACTGTGCAAACTGGGGACATCCACGTCCTGCTCTGTAAGCTGGCAGCAAAATCTTACAAGCCTGCCAATTTTTCTGAACCCACAGAGCTCCCAGACAACCAAGGAGGATTTTCTGAATACGGTTGTTAGGCTTTTATGTGCTCTGCGTGTTTTTTATAATAGTCTGAAGACTTCAGTTCTAGCCAGTTTCTGTGAGAAAAATATCTCCACCATCACTATAAAATGGTCATCTCAGAGAAACATTACTGGACTGAGACAGGTAATAACTGTATTCAGACAGATTGGTGCAGTTTGACATTTGCTCCTTAGTCTGTCATATTATGTCTATGTGGGGTCACCAAAAGTCAGAAAAATACATATTTAGGGCCCAAATTATGACCCTGCTTCTTCAGGCATTAAACAAACCCTTTTCAAAATGTTCTATCTGTTCTGTGTAGAGGGAAGCTGGATGAGTTTCTTGACAGACATTAGGCAGCCCTGACTGTAAGACTGTAGATTAAATGAATGAAAAAAATACAGAATAGAGCAGCCAATTGTGTGTTACTAAGTTTAGACATTGAACCTATATGGAGCCTTCTTGCTTCTTGAAGAGATAAACTGCCTCCCTGGGAATCTGTTCAGCATTCCACCCAGCTGTCTCTGTTACAGGCTGGGCAGAGAGACTATCCCTAATTCCTTAGCTTGATTTCAGTACTTGCATTGCTGGTAGCACCTTTCCACTCAGGCCAGGTGACATGATGCCATGAACACCCAGTATACTGTTCTACACTAAAACAAGGTCACAGAGCAGCATGGGAAAGACAAACAGCCATCTACACCCATGAGTAGTGCTCCAGATAGGAGTACTATGAGCATAACAGCCATTAATTGACTGGAACAAATGTTGGCTATAAGCATGCTGTAACCCTGTACTGTAAGTGATACTCTGAGGCTTGGTGTCTTTCATTTCTATCTTTCATTGTAATACAATTGCATAAAAAAACCAGACCCTGCAAATACTATTCAGTAATAGCAAGCTTTACAGGATTAAAACAATCAACTGCATGAGACCAAATATTCATCTTCACTATAGCTCTGCAATTCTGTGAGCAATGGTGGAAGAACTCCACATACCAACTAGAAAACTTGTGTGAATTTCATCAAATAAAGAAAGATTAATAAAGAGCCTTAGGATGCTTCATGAGACAGGACACAAACCTAAATGTTTGTCTAATAGTTGACCTAGTAAGAATAAGGAAGTTATTTCTTGGCATTTGCATCTCATTTTGAATTGTTATGGAACCTGCTTTTTTTTTCAAATTTATTGAAGGAAGTGCCATAACAAGGACAAATCAGATAAACACTATTTCCTTCTGATTATTATGACTTTTTGTAATGTTATATGCAGTCACAAAAACCCCAAATCTTTTGTAACATAACAAAGCTGGCAATATCTCTTTGGGTTAATACTGGGCTTTTTATCTGTTTGTTTGTTTTTCTTTTTTGAGGTAAAAAAATCAGCTTGTTAGCAATAATGGTTCTGGTGGGTGACAGTCTTCACAATTTTGCTGATGGCTTGGTAATAGGAGCAGCATTCTCATCCTCAACAGAAACAGGTGTGACAACGACTGTTGCTATTTTATGCCATGAAATTCCTCATGAAATGGGTAAGAAATATATGTATGTATTTTTCCTGATTGACTTTTTATTTCCAGGTTTCCCAAAAATTTCTTTCCTGTATGACATTTGTGGGAATTCTTGCTTATAGCATCATGAATTACAGCATTGCAATATGAGACTGATACTTTCTTTGCCCTTCACAAAAACCGGAGGAGGCTTCTGCACTCATTACTGGATACCTTTCCATTTCACTTTCTCCAGATGCAAATGGCATCAGGTCAGGAGTGACCTGTTATTCTTATGTATACGGACACAAAAAATAATAAACTGTTGGCAGGACCTGTGTGTGTAATGGCCATGCCTGACACAATGGGCTATCCAAGAATTTCAATACGCAGCAGAGCTATTTAATCAAGTATACCTCTTACTACCCTCATTCCTGCTGGACAGGATGGGTGGATTGTATACTGCCCTTGACTGACTGTTTCTGGTAAAACTTCCAGCATGGCTGAAGCTGCTCCTGACATTGTGTTGATGAATGTTTATGAATTGGGAAGTTTTATTTGAGAACTGCAGGTTGTCATTTCTATCATTAAATGACTGAAGATTTCACGTGCTATGTAGAAAACTCCTCCAAACAAAAAGGTGGGATGGAGGATTGCTGTAAATCTGCTAACTCTTGTTTGCATAGCAAAGCAAATTTAAATACTTGACAATTACCTCCAAAGACACCTTCTTAATTCTGGGGCAATAGTGCCCCAGTGTCAAAGTGACATTTTTACAGTCATGGAGCAAAACTTTTCAAATCTTCTAGTTTTGGCCTGTTATGAAATATTTCATTTTAGAAGGCAAATGTGTGATGGGATTCTGATGTACAATTTACTCCATCTGATTAGGACTGAAATGAGTGGGATTACACTCAAACTGGGATCAGACTGGCATAGATTACTCTGACTTGCAGCACCTGTAAAACACTCAAAGACCATGCTGCAAATATACCCACATGATTTGAGCTGGCAAGTTCCCAGTGGAGAAAGATTTAGAAACTCTGGGAAACCATGTGACTTCACTTTTGCATGTATCCAAGCTGGAAATGTCACGGAACACAGAGAACTAACAGAAAGCCACTCCCCAATACTGTATGCTATCTTTAGGAACAGCTAAACAAGTACAAATCAATATGACTTCTTTGTTTTGAGATTTTTCTTTCACACAGGACAAGTTTATAACTAATTCTACAGAATTCTAAAGGCAGGTATCCATCATTCTTTGTCCATATCTTAATTATTTTCCTTCATATTTTATTACCAAGAGTCTTAAAAATACATTCATCAACTAAATAATAAATGTTCTTCTTCTCTGTGCAGGAGATTTTGCTGTGCTGCTAAGTACAGGGCTCCCAACGAAGATTGCAATTTTGATGAATTTTATAAGTGCACTAACAGCATTCTTAGGACTTTATATTGGCCTTTCTCTGTCGACTGACCCATCCATTCAAAACTGGATCTTTACTATTACAGCTGGAATGTTCTTGTATTTATCTTTAGCAGAAATGGTGAGCACCTCAGTCTATTTTTATATTTTCTTTTTAGCATAGCCACATCATAGATGAGTGTCAGACAAATGCAGGGGGATGAACATGGAGACAAAAAGAGCTTGTTGGGAAGAGCATGTTGTCTGCCCTGTGTGTGTACAGTGCTTAGAAAAGTACTCTGTTTTTCTTCTGTGTACTCTCATGCTAGGTTTCATTATAATGAACAGGGGAAATGAAGACCATTAAGAGACTAAAATAAGAGAAAGGCATAATGGAATTTTAGAGTCTTTTAAAAAATCTTTTAAAGACTTTTAAACAATGTACTTTTAGTTATTTAGTAAAACATATATTTGAACCTTCAAGGATTATAAGATCTTGAAAAAACTGGTTGGTTTTTTTCTTTTTCTGCCCTTTTCTTTATATATTTTTCACCCTTTGTTTCAATGCAAACTTGCAGTTTCAGAACTAAAATGTAAGATGCTTATCCTGAACACTTCCTTTTTGTCCTAGGGAGGTTTGAATTAGATCTTAAGTAATAAAAAAAGACTTCAGATTACCTCAACTTTTTAATAGTTGCCCAATATTTTTCATACTCCTAGTTCAATAGCAATGATCTGTCTATCGAAAAATAAAGTGTGAAGATACAAGGTAGGAGGAAGGTCTAAGTAAAAGTGTGGAGCAGTCATAGCTCATGCAGATGCCTCAGGCCACATAATTTATTGAAGAGGTGGATAACTGTTACACTTGTAGCAATGCAGAACTTAAATGCCTGCCCAGCTTTGTCACATGGGTCTTTAACCATCATGTGTTGATGTAAAGTTCCTTGCAAGCTCCTCCACAAAGATGGAATGTTTTGAGTGAGTAGATCATGAGGGAGAAAAAAAGAAGTCTCTTCAAAAATTATTGTTTTGTTTTTTCCCAAGATTGTCTGTCTCTCACTTGTGTTTATTACCACTTCATGCCTGAGATGCTCTTTACCAGGTTCAGGCATCATGCTTTAAACCTGATATGCCATTCCAGTATTATGACCTATTTAAAATTCTACTTACATTAACTGATCTTAGTCCCTGGTAGTATTTTAGTCTGTTTTTGCTATTGTAACTAGAGTAAAATGAACATAAAGTTCACCTAAGAGTTTAAGAGGCAACGGCCAAAGGATTGCTGATGTGTCAACAGTCCTGACTGAGGTAGTAAATAACAGACAAGAACACTTTGTACCAAGTTGCAGCTTGTTCTGGCAGAGAAATTTGGAAGTGAGGCTGCCTACCAACTGTCTAGGCATGGTTTTACTAATGGGGCTGAGAACGATGTACACATATTTTTCCTTCAGTGTAGGATCGGCATCCATCAAGAATCCACTAGCTCCGAGAACAATACCATGTTTTTCCCTGAGTTTTCAAAGCAATGTGTCAGCTGTAAATCTCAAGAGAAAATATAGTCCCAGGCAGAGACAGGGACATGTTTTGCCTTGTTCTCAGCTTGTCATCATAATCCTAGTCTTGATGTGAAGGGAGGAAAGAAGGGAGAGAGAGGGAAGGATCTTATTTCTCTCAATCCCTTTTATTAATAAGACTCTTATCAGCCTTTCTCTGCATTTTGTCAAAGGAACTGCCATTGGGTGGCTCACCTGTATATCAGTGTCAAATATCTCAGAAATTATTTTATTTTAAAAAAATATTTATGTAGCACTGCAGGCATCTATAGGTCTGAAAAGTTTTGTGTTTGTATAGTACATCTCAAGATAAAATGATACATCTCAAGAGAAAACGAGCCATTCTTTTTGTATTTTTCTACTTTCTGCACAGAAATAGGTTCTATACTCTGCTGCACTCTCATATATAAACCGTCATCAGTTCTCCTGCCAATGGTGTACAAACACTTAATAGTACACAAAGTTTGACTGTTATTTTCAATACTTGTTTTATGGGCTCTCACATATTTATGTGCTTGTCAGAATTGCAGTTAGATAAAACTGAACAGCCTCATTGGTTTCTGCACTGAAGAACACTGAGGGGTGTGAGTGGAGGTTTGTTGACAGAACTGCACTGTGAGACTGCCACCACAGACAAAGTAGCACAAATCTACTTCTGTGGTTAATTAAAGGTTTTTCATTTCTACAAATGGCATTGTAACTCCATTAGCAAGCTGGGTAGACTAATAATTTCAGAAACTGAATAAGGAACAAAAGATAAAATCACTTATCTCCATTATTTTTCACCAAGAAATCATACAAAACTGGAGCTTACTCTGATTAATTTTAAAAATGTTTTCAATTTTTAAGATAAGAGGGTAGTTTTTAAGTGATTTTCTGGACTGTTGCAGTGCAGCAGCCATGCCACATGTGCCCAGCTTGGTAAGAGCTCTTTTTCAGCCAGTACATGCCTGAGAGCCTCTCATGCCTTCTTTCAGCGTGCTGCTTCCTATTTATTCTTATCTTTTGTGCACTCATGATAACATGAGCTGGAGTAGAACAGAGAACTCCCTTGATTAGCTGTACCTCTTTTGCCTCTGACAGACTTGGAGCACTAGCAAGTGTGATAGCTTCCTACAGCTTGGATGTGATGCTGCGTTCACCTTAACTCGTGAAGTGTGGTTTGCATCTGCCTGTTGAATAGTTGTGCTTTTTAACAATGACATTCTCTCTGCTGTACTACAAACTTTTTTGTTCAGAGAGAGCTGGGAACCATGGCTGATATTGTGACAGCAGCCATTTTATTTTAACAGATGAGCAGGGATGTCACACTAGGTACAGCTATAGAAATGGTTGCTGTGTTGATTACATGCACGTAGGTGAGACGGAGGGAGCAGACATCAGCACTGGATGTGGGAAGGGTACTACTTGCTAAAAATTCCTTTGAAAACTCTCTTAATTACCTATTGTGCATGTGTATAGCTCCTAAATTGTCGCTGACAGCAGTAAATAAATTGTCACTGACAACAATAGAAATTAAATTTTGCAGTGGGAGGAGAAAATTTTCTTGTTTGGAGAACTTTTCACTCAGACACTGGGGAAGAGAAAAAATAGACTGATTATAAAGATAAGAAAGACTAAACATCTAGACTGGAACTCTGGATTCAGGCTAGGTCTTAATTAACAGTTTTTACTTATATACACAAAAAACTCAGTGTGCTCTGAGCACTTAAAACTGTCAGTTCAGAGTCTGATTTACATCAGAACTTTGAGGTATTTGCACTTGCTTTAGATTAAAAGTTTATGATTATCTTTAAAAACTGATCAAATATGACTACATAAGTTTCTGTACTGTAATTTAAACCACTGCCTTGTAATGAAAATCCAGGGCATTTGAGTTTCCCTGCTTTTTTCAGGCAAAACTTGAAAGCGGAGGCAGATTTTTCAGCACAGTTTTGTTTTGGGCCCAGGCCAACTTTGAGACAAAAGAAGAATGCAGAAGAAACAGCCCCAAAGACCCCCCTCTGACAGAGGGAAGGACAAGCATAGCAAACACTCCTGTTAACCTCCTTGGTCAGCACCACTCCACTGTCTCCCAGTGGCTGCTGCTGTTACAGCTACCGTGAAGAGCCTCCAAAGTGCACAGGAACTCAGTAGTTTTAGTCAAGCACAGAACAAAACACACAACCAAAACCAGAGGTCAGCACCAGACTATTGCTCTGTATTTATTTCGAGAGTTGATGTGACAGTATTAGCAGTCATCAGTGTCTCCCCTGAATAAAGCAGAAATATTAAGAGAATTTGAGCCTGAGGCATCATTTCTGCAAGCTCTGTTTAGACACATACTTAGTTTAAACATTTGATAAAATACAGTGTGTAGAGTGAAAGGTCAATGCAAGTTGCTTTTATTTTGATTATAAACAAGTGTTTAACATGATTTAAAACTCACAGAGAAAAACACTAAACATTTATTTCAAGCATATTTTAAAAGTTCTGTTTTCTACTTGTACATTTCCTAAAGCCCAAGTAAATAGGAGTGTTGCCAGTTATTTCAGAAAAAGCATGATTGACCCTATATATAGTACTGAAGCAAAAAAATACTCCAACTAGTTTATTCCCACAAAAGGAAATCACTAATTTTACTAAATAAGCATTTTCTTGCAGACAGCTGTATAAAATTACTACAAAATATTGACATGTTAACAAATTTCAGAATCTTATTTATAATTCTTGTCAGTGCTAGTAAAAGAATCAAAGTGGATAGAATTTGATTAATTTAGATATTTCATTGTCAAGATCAGCTTTGTCAAAATGTACAGAAAATGCTACACATTAATAACTATAGTCAGAAGCTCAGCATTTTGAAAATTGCCTTTTTTTAATGAAGTTTGCCTTGTTTTCCCATAACTTTTTTTTCCCACAGATGAATGTATCTGGCTCTCATTCTGCTGTCTTATTCTTTTTTTAGCTTCCTGAAATGACTCATATTCAGACACGGCGACCCTGGTTGATGTTTCTGCTACAGAACCTTGGATTACTATTAGGCTGGCTTTGCCTCTTACTTTTGGCTGTATTTGAACAGAAAATTAAAATATAAGTTTTCTGTTGGAAATCTCAAAGTACCACTTATGACAGTGGATAGCATTATTCACAATTTTGTTATGTCTGCCATAGTAATATGTAAATTAAGTTGCTGGGATTTTATATCTGAATAGTAGATAACTATTTTACTTGATTAACTTATTGTCCATATTTTTGTAATTATTTTTTTTTTGTAAACATGAATATTTAGAATTCTGTTTTATTTGTTACTGAGTTTACCAGATCCCATGCTCAAACTCACAGGAGCTTTTGATTAGCTTTTATTGAGACTGTTCTAGTTGAATGCTCTAAGTGATCTCTGCCAGTCTGATTGAAGAAAAGAATAAAACACTTTTATATGCAATAATTAAAGTGGACTAACCATAGTTTAATAATTTGAATATGGAATGGTTTTTTTTTTGCCTTTTAGTACAAAGAATTATTTCTTTAAATTTAAAAAGTGTAGCAAAGCTAAACTGCTAAATGGCATAAAGCAATCTCATAAAGTCTGCACTTTCTACTTTGTCAACATAAAGATTCTCATCAGTTGCATCTTTCTGGACCACTGTGGCAGGAAAAAATGAAAAGTGTAAATGTTGAAGTTTATGATACAGAAATTTGGGAATACTCTTTTTGGACTATAATACAATTTCTCATATATGATGGAACCTGTGCCAGTTAAGCACTGGACTAACCACCTTTTGATTATCTCACCTCTGGTAGTTGCTTTTAGCAACTGCTTATGAAGCATTCCAAAAAATATGCTTAAATTTACCCTGATATTCCTTCTAGGCTCCTCAGATAAAGGGATTTCTTGCTGCTTCTGAGACATCACATTCAATAAACCCTTGCCTTCCTGTCAGCAATTAGCTTAATCATAGTTATGTGATGTGCATTGTGGAAAGAACTTTTTCAATTGTCTAGAGGGCACGTAGCCTCACTGCAACTCCTCCCATTCTGAATGATTTTTGTGTAGTTAGTCCTCTTGATTTCAAGTTAATTCTGCAGAAGTTGAGATGATTCATTTAATTTAGTTTTGCAGAACCAGGTCTGAAACAAATATACAAATTCTGCCCTGATTCTGATATGCTGAGCAGCTTCCAGGAGATATTGGGCAACATTCAGCTGTGTGATTTCAGCTTTTTACATGATCTCAATTTCTGGTGCAAGGACTTCTCCCCTACCTTATTTATACTTTTGTATGAGAACTAAATTATGTTCTTTCTTTCTTCTCTGATGAGCTGTGGAAATAGGGAGGGCAACTTACAGAATAGACATACATTCTTTATGAAGCAACTGGGAGTTTTCTTTTCTTTGTCTAAACTCTGTCCTGAATATCTCTACATTATGACACAACATGACTGTCTCACAACGTGCCCTGTGTTTATTTGATAGCTCCTAGTGAAGGTACAATTATTCTCATATTACAGAGGGGAACAGAGTTTACTCTCCCCCAGCAGACTATCAGACCTGTTAGTTCTCCAAAACTTCATGGGCACCATACTAACTTATCAAAATACAAAGTGAAAAAAAAATACGGAATGGCACTGTTTATGATAGCCCAGGCTCATGGGCTTGTGAACCCCTAGTCAACCACTCAAGGAAAGAAAACCAAACTTAGAGATCATTTTAAAAGTAGACATGCATTCATTTTCAGTGCCTGTTAGTTACGAGAAGCTGTAGCAAATACCCCAATTCAAATCTAGATAAATTTAGACATGTACATGCATTCAGAAACCTCGTCCCAAACAATTTATCCAAGGTAACACAGGAAGTCTCTATCTGACAAGGGAGTGAACTGAGCTCTTTTTAAGGTCCAAAGTACAATCCTAGCTTTTTTTATTTAGGTGTGCAACTATTACGATTGCTTTTTATGTTGATGTAATTTTGAAAGGTGAGTTGAGAAGACCTGTCTAATGCTTCTGTTTTAGAAGTTTACATTTTTTTCCTTGAGCTTCTGCTTGATTTTATTAAGGTAATATTTTTAAAAGGGATTTCTCAGTATTTCATCTATTTGTATTGGCACTGAGTCACTTTATGACCTTCAGCTGTGACAGTCAATTCAAGCAATAGCAGGGCATCACTGGACGTAAGCAAAATCTATTCCTGTATCAGATGGTGCAAATGAATATTGGAAACATTCATTATTTCAAAAAGAAGAGTTACCATAGTTTGAATGCTTATGTATGCCTAATGTTTGCTTCCACAGAAAACAAGATGACCAATATGATCATGTTTTAGTAATGTTCTAGTATTCTGAAATATTTGTCTACTATTTATTAATGTGTCTGAAAGAGGGCAAGTATTTTGTGGCAGTGTGTACTTTAAAGTTGCATATGAGCATAGGTTCCCACAGATATGTTCTGTGAACATATTGTATCCACATCTATTAAGAAAACGCTGTCTTTTGGCTATATATGCTTATCAGGCATCTTGATCACATTTAACAACCAAATGTATTTATACAGCTGCCACCACAGGCACAGATATGTTGGTCGGAAAGCCAGTTCATCTTTATTTCTGCAACAGAACTCTGGCTTTTGTGGTGTTGGTCAACAAGTGAGTAGTTCTATGACCATTTTACCCTGGTGTCAAACCTGAACATCTGAACTCTCATCAGCATATGAAAGGTTGAATTCCTGTGGCACTTAGAGAGAATTTATCTCACTACTTAAGGTTAGTGCCTCTGCTGTAAATCTCTTTACATTAGCATCTTTAAAAAGGTATTGAAGGTGGAGTATTGTAAATCAAGACCTCTAGCCTTACAGAGGGCTGGAAACTGTTCCTATAGATCATTGAAACAGAAAACTAAATAAGTTTTACATCAAAGAGTCGAATTACAGAGTTGATTTACACCACTGTCAAATTAATCGTTTTAGTCAATGTTCTCTAAAAATTCCAGGAAAAATAATAGATGTTTTTGTGTACTTACAAAAGAGAAGACTCAGCACAAGTGTTTTTATGATGCATTCTCTTTTAGTTTGTTTTATATCTGTAGAGTTTGTTCATAGAGATTTGAAACAGATCTCTTTTTAGAGCCAGGTACATCTTTCTGTTTCTTCAAACCTAACAGACGGAGAGCATAATATGCCAATGTTTTCATTGAGTCAAATCCTGAGTAAGGACTGCAGAACTTCATCACTTGCAGCCCTTAAATCAGGACTAGGTTTCTTGGTAAGAGGTGTGCAATTACTCAAACAGATGTTATGTGCTTGATGGAGAGATTACTTGGTGAGGTTTTGCAGCCAGTCAGGCAGTTCTAACTAGATAATCATAACGTTCCTTTGAAACTTGAAGTACATGAATCTATAGATAAAGGCATTTTTCTGGAAGAAGCTGTTTAGCGTTTCTCCCTTTCATCTATTCTTAGTTTTCAGGCACTCTTAAGATGAAATAATCTTGCTTTCCTAAACAGAAAACTAGAGAGAAAAAGAAGGGTTGAAAGAATTTGTTTGCTACGGTATTTTTTCTTGGAAGTTAGATGGCAGAGGGCCTCACAAAGAATACTTCCAATTCCAAACTACCAGCGCTCCTGAGAGCTGACCTTGTACCTCTCTTTTCTGTATATGTTACACATTATCCAGTGACTCCTAAGATAAATAGTTCCTTCTTTGCACTCAGTTATAGTAATGCCCTCAAGTTTCTGGAGCTCATCTGCATGTTTTAAATACTGCCATCTATTCCTTTACTGTATTTTATGCTTTAAACATGAATGTGGCATTTTCTGCACTTTTCTCAAGTGCCATTGCACTTGAGAAAGCAAACTATCATTGTAACAGTTTTAAACATGTTTATACCTGTCTGATGTATGGAATAGGGCTGATACCTTATCAATGTCCTTAGCTTTTCTTTCTTTACTGTAACCTTTTGTCAAGCTTTCCTCTCATTTTAAAAATAAGCTGCCTTCTATTGTGAGTGTAGCTGTAGGAATGTGACTACAGAAAATACAAGCAGTAGTTGCACAATGGCTTTAATCAAAACAAAAAGTCCTGCAATTTATTTTACTAGACCCACCTACATTCCCTTCTCCCCAAAAGAACAAAAAAATCCACACATGGAGCTGTTGCTCTGGGTCACGTAGGGGAGTGTAAGAAGTGCCTCTTTCCTTTTATGTCCCTGATAACAGGACCCAGCACAGCGGGAGCCCCTGCACAGACGCGTTGAAGTCCTTGCCAGGCTCCCGTGGGCGGCAGCGCAGAGCGTCGTCCCGGGGCAGGGAGCGGGACCCGGGTGGGCTGGTGCCGCTCCCCCGGCAGGGACAGGCACGGAGCAGCCGGGGAATCCCGACGGGGAACCGCAGGGTGGCACTTGGGCACTTGCAGCGGCAGGATCCAAGGGTTTACAGCTGTCTCCCTGCAGGCCACGTTGGTGCATGTTGCCTGCTTTGGAAGTGAAAACTCTTGCGGTCCGGCCGATAGCCCGTGAGCGTGGGCTCCCGCAGGACAGTGGTCCGCTGGAGCCCAGCAGTCAGGGTGATCCCATCAGGGTGATCCCAGGGTCTCCCAGCGAGGCCCATGTCCACCTGCAGCTGCCACGTGGCAGGCTGTCTCTTCCAGGGTCTCAGCTCTGGCATTGCCAGAGAGCATTAAGCACAGGATTACCTGGCAACCTAAATCTGCTTAGCAACCATTTACATATTGGCCCAAGATAATGCCAAGAAGCTCTAATGCAGTGCTGTAGATGTGCCTATATGTGACATTGTTTTGTTCCACTGCAGCTGGCAGGGGAACCCTCCTCCTCTTCCCAGGGGCCAGAAGGACCTCATCTGACCCATCCAAGAGAGGTTACAAGTGATATGCATAGGGAAATAGACTGGTCAATTATTATGACGTATTCCAGTCTTGATTGTAGATCACACCAAATTGTCCTCCATGGACTCTCATGTTGCAGGAAGGGCAGCAGACAATGCCTGCACTGCTCTGTTGGGTAGCTGCCCAGGCTGTCCTCATCAGGGTATAGGGCAGGTGAACAGCAGCCATAGCTCAGGCCTGGCAAGTGTTTCAGAGCATTCCAGGTGCCCCTGTATTGCTGGCATATCCACCAGCACACCACCTCAGGAACACTCTTTTTAGCTTTTCTGGCAAGGTCTTTCTAGTGTTTGTCTTTCCATCTGCTATGCAAATACCATAACTCATTTGATACAGGCTGATATCTGTTCTTGTCCCCCACCCATGTTGGTGGTTTTGGACAGGTTTTTGTGTTGCCACAGTTTATTTCTTCAGAAAGGGAAACAGAATGTTGGAGAATTAACTGAGAATCACACAGAAGGAGGTGCTGGTACACAGTGGTACCAGTAATACATCTCGTTTTTGGAGAGACACTGCTGTGAGTACTGAGCACACACACAAGTAAGTCATCTCTTGATTCCACACTGAAGTGTGTTGGTTTATCTTTGTGCTCTTCTTGGGTGATTTTATCACCAACAACTGGTAGAGTTTTAAGACTTCAAAGGCCATCTACATATTCCTGTGCAAAGGCATATTATGAGCTCTGGAGCAAGAGTACACCTACTTTTTGTCTGTCATCCCAATCCAGAAGAGGATGGGTATTGAATTTAAATATACAACCTAATGCCAGCTATATGCAGAGTACAGTGACTCAGGAGCAGGTAGCTATTATTTTCAGCAAGTTTAGAAAGTTGTAAATGGGCAATATGTATCTGGTGATTCAGTATGTGCAGGATAACACAGCAGCATTCAGAAAACATCCACACTGTGCTATAGCCATGAATGCAATTCTTCCCAGGTACTAACCACATGAGAAGTCCTACACATGTTAAAATCACTCTATTACACTCCGGAACATCACTGATGATATTTTTGCACAAGGTTTCAGAGAAAAAGATAAAATGGACAATAAGGTCTCTTCTGTAATATGGAAAAAACCTGAACAGAAATGGCAACACACTGTAAATTGCACAGTGATTCCTCATGCTGCACACATGCAAAGCATCTCCCTTTTCTCTTTGAGACAAACAGGGCAAAACTGATACAGAAGAGGAAAGTCAGAACAAGGAACTGTCCAGAAAAAAAGTTCTTATAGATGTGTAAGCTGTACAGATGCAAAACAAACAACAAATACATTAAAAAATTACTCTCTCCTCATTGCAGTACCTTCTCATTGACAGTCACAAATCCCACGTAATTCTCTCAAATGTTGTTGGAAAATATTGTGGCTAAGTCAAGTTTTAGCACTGGAAATAGTTCACATATTACAAAATAGATGACTTTCAATAACTTAAACTTCAGACAGGCATTGAAAATATGATCTATATGTTCATAGGCATGCAGTTTGGAAACTACATATTCATATTCAACTACATATTCAATTGATGAAATTAGTGTAATTTTGTGCACAGGATGTAAATTCCATCTCAAGTAATGAGAGGGGAAAAAGCTTATGAGAGCATAGTCCATTTTCTATCATTTTCTACTACCATAAAACCTAGTTTTCAAATTGGCTTTTTGTGCTTGCAATTAGCAAGAATATGCCATTTGTCTAGACAACAGAGTAGCTGAATATCTGATGTTTCTGGCATTATTAGAGTAGACTAAGAAATCACATGACTATTTGTAAATTCCTTCCTAGCATGTAATATTTTAATACACCATCAAAATTCTTAGGTTGGAGTGCACCAATTAACCCTTATTCTTGACTATGATTCCTGCTCATGGAAATGTGTTTTCTAGAAGTAATTAAAATGTATTTTACTTGAGGGAAGTGGCTTTTTCTGTTTCCTTCCCTTTCTCTCACTTATTTTCTCCCATCAATATAATTCCTGCTATGTGTTAAATTTCAGTTTTGGTGGAGAAAATCTGATTTTTTTAGAGGCATTTCATTACTATAGTGTGTGTTGGATCATGGGCAAGAGAGACTTCAGAAAGGATGGTTTGAATTCTGAGGAAGCATACATAGAACAAAAGGTTCCTACCTTTTTTTTGGTTGGTTGGCTGGTTGCTTGAGGTTTTTCAACTTGTTTGTTTTATTTTGTTATTAGAAAGTATACTTCAGCTTTAAAAGAAAAAGAAAAAAAAAAAAGAAACAACTAAAACCCCAACAAAAAATTTAAATGTCAAGGTGTAAATACCAACTCTGGTACTCACCAGTTTACGTTAGACTGCAAGTGATCAGGTCTTCTGCACATCTGCAATCACTCTTTTAAAGCTATTGCTTCCCAGCTGAGACATATTAGCTGACCCTGGCCATGTGCCTAATGTTTTGAAAATTCTCAGTAAAACAATTGCTAACCACTTTCATTTCTACAGCCTACTAGTATTACAGATGAAGACACAGAAAAACAGTTTCTAATAGTGGATAAATATTGGATTTAGGCAATATAAACTGAAAATTGCTGGTGACTTGAAGTAGATATGTACTTGCAATAAACTCTTGCAGTTTATAGCTCTGGTATGAATGTAAACTACAGCAATAACAAGAGTTGCTTTTGAGTATCTCATATTGATTTCAAGTAAGAAATATTCCATAGTTTTCCCTTCAGAATTCACAACACAAAGGGAATCTCAGACATTAAGAAGAAACCTTCAGGTCCCTGGCTTTCTCATGAATTACATTTTTAAAATGGCTATTTGAATAGTAAAAAGGCCCTTTCCTGTCTTCTGCACTTTTGTCCTTTGCTACTTATTTCAGAAATAGCCACCTTTTACAAAGAATTGCCAAGCTTGTTCCCCAGGGAAATTGGTGGTTCACATGGTAAGACACACAAAGTTTTGGCAGAAGAGACATTTATATTCACTATATTCATGGTTACAAAACAGAATCAGATGTCAGACTCAAGACTTTGCTCTCTAATGCTCTTTAAATCAGTGAGAGTTTGCAGTGAGACTTAACGAATAAACCACTTCTGAATCCTCAGGTTTTTTTGTTTTATATTGGCAAAATTTTACTAAAAAGCAGTAATTTCTGCTTCATTCTATTTTAAACAAAAGACAGCACGGGCTTTTGGATTCTTTATAACAAAACTCCTAAGTCTGCACAGCGCCTCTGTTACTGAGATCTACATGATAAGGGGATCATCTGAAATACAGCTGGCAACCAGCACTGTTTCTCAAGTACTGAAAGTTCCTAGGCAGTATGTTTGATGAAAAACACACTGCATGTTCATTTATCCTCTATGTCTATTTAAAATGTGAAATATAAACATCTCTACTACAGACCAGCTCAAAAACCCTATATCTGGTTTACATCCTTCAGTCACCACAAGGACACTTCATTAGCTAATCCATTGTGAAACTGATTTTTAACAAAATAAAAGCAAATTCAATTTGTTAAGTTTAACCAGATCACATGTAATACCCTTCCAGTAAGTCTACCACCACAGTTCTAGCTGTCTTGTGTTATTATTTTCTGGTGACAGATAGGCTGCTACAAATACTTCTACCATAATTAATCTGCTCCGAGGGGAAAAAAAAATAAAAATAAAGGGTTGAAAGTAAACTTCTAAATTACTTGGTGCTGCACCTTACAGTGTGAATTGGTCCTTGGGGTTTTGAGGTCTATGAATGTAAGACAAATAAGACAAAACAATTTCCCATGCAGTTACAGGGAAGAAGCGATATTTGATATGTCTGTGATGCCAGATAATAATCATCAATAATAATGTAACAGTTTTGGCACTAGTCTGCTTGTCTTTAACTCTGTCTGTGGGCTACATCTACTATTTTCATTCTATTTATACAGTGTTCCATATTACTTACTTAAATGAGAGAATAATCAATAAAGTTCTCTCAGAGAAAATCAAATGAAGAAGAGTCCCTTCACAGATGAGGTTTTTTCCATGTCTTGTCTCTCACATTATCTCATCAACTGAATTCTGCATAATGGTAAGGAAATTGAAAGAATTTCTACTAGAGTTCAACAGAAAGCTCAAAACATGGAGTTTTCTGGTCAGTTTTAAGCAGCATCTTTGGGTGCTTCAGGTAACCCCTAGGTCTTGGCAAGTTTGTCAATTTGTAGTTAGATACAGCAAAAGAAACTTCCTTAGCTCTGTGGTCTTATCTTTGCACAAGAATTTGTAAGGGAGCACAATGGCAGTAGGACAGAAAAGAATTGTCAGTGAAAAGCCCCAAATATCTGCACAGAAACCACCTGTTTCTAGGTGTGGCTAATGCAAAAGGAAGCAAAATATATTAATCCTACCTTTTTTTCTAGAGTTTAGAGACCTTTGAGATTGCAGGGATAATCCAGTCTGGATGTAAAGAATTGGATGTAATCCTCTCCAGATAGTGCACACATTTTCTATCAAAGATCTGCATCTGATCACTCCTCTCTGTTAGACTTGTATAAAATGTAATTGCAGATCAGAATACTCAAAAACTAATCCAAAACTAGTTAGTCCCATTTCCAGAGACTGCTTGTGCATTTTCTACAGGGCCTACTGTTCCTTGGAGCAAAGACTAGAATCCCCAAGTGATAAATTGGTTGCCAGGCTGAGGAGTAACAGCCAAAAAAGAGCTGAGGTGGGCAAACACCTCTGGAGATTCTCTAGTCCAATCACCCTAGCTCAGAGCAGGCTCAGCTAGACAAGGTTTCCCACAGTCATGTCCAGCTAAGTGTTGACGATCTCCAAGGATGGAGACTGCACAGCCTCTCTGGGGAGCCTGTGCCAGCACCCAGTCACCCTGTTTCAATTTGTGCACTTCACCTCTTGTCCTGTCACTAAATACCACTGGGAGGAGTCTGCCTCTGTCTGCTGCATAACAGTTTAACTTCAAGTATCCATGCTCAAGGATAGGATACTTCCAGACCTTCTCTTCCTGAGGGTGAACAGTCCCAGCCCTCTCAGCTTCTCCTCATGCAGCAAATGCTACAATCCCTTCAGCGTCTTTGTAAAAGTTTGCTGGCCTTGTATTTCCATGTGTTTCTAGTCCTGGGAAGTTCAGCACTGGGCCCAGCGCTCCAGATATGTCTCATCAGGGCTGAGCAGAGAGGCAATTCTGGCAATGCTGATGGACAAGCTGGACATGAGCCAGCAATGTGTCCTTACAGCACAAAAGGGCAAAAGTCTCCTTTGCAAAGCTGATTTCCAGCTTGATCCCAGCCTGTACTGGTGCATGGGGTTATTCTTCCCCGGGGACAGGACTTGGCATTTTGACTTTTTGAACTTGATGAGATTCCTATTTGCCAAGATCTCCAGCCCATCAAGACCCCTCTAAAGGGCAGCACAACCCCCAGTTCTTTACCACCTGCAGATCACATTCCTTCTTTTCTTTTTCTCCAACCTACCACCTTAAATTAATTCTTATGGAGTTCCGAAGAGAACTGAGGAGTGTCATGCCTCAGAGCTGCCAGTAAGTGTGATGTAAGCACAGTCCTTTGGGGGGGAGGAAACAGGGATCTCAAGCTCCTCCTGATAAAAGCAACAAGGCAATATCCCCAGCAACGTTCTTCACACATTAGATATCTTGCCTAAGAATAGGGATCTGTTATTCCCTCAACCATCTCTGGAAAGGCAGTGATCTTACTCTTGGTCAGGGGATAGTTCACAAATTAGGCAATTTTGAAGCATGTCTTGGCTGGCCCCTAGAAAATTCTTAATTTATAGGTCTTGAATCCTTGAGAGATAACATTCTGAATTGCTCAGACTGTAACAGAAGCTGAATTTGAGGAGCTTATGAACCAAAGGGAGTTATTTAACAAGTTTATGTAACTCTAAAAATTATTCAACTTAACCCTGACTTTGTCCTTTCCATTCAGCCTTACAGAGTGCCAAGAGTGCACAATATTCTCTGTCAAACTACTGCTACTGCTAGAGATGGGAAAAGAATGAGATGAGACAAATATTGCATAGTTATTTTATTCCAACACTCCCAGCCAGTTCACATCCCTGCAAATTAGTACAACTTATGCTGTAAAAAACCCACTAGAGCTACAGATTTATATGTTGAAAGTTTAAACAATTAAGCATTTTTGAAAAATAAAAATAAAAAGTTAAAACTCTACTTACTACCATCTTCATTTCTGCCAAAGCTATGTGAATATGTGAAGTACCCAAACATTATCTAAGCTTGTTTGAAAATCTGAAATTCAAAGAATGATGTTTTATATTCATATGTTAACAGTTTACTTGCTATCAATAAATTCCTTCAGCTTCCTGCACTGCACAGATCTGTCTGTACTTTCCATGCTTTTGTTAATGCCAAAATGTGCCCATCAGATAAAGTTTTCTATTTGGATAGAACTTCTTGTCTTTACAAAGCTGTTCACAAGTCTGGAACACAGGCTTTAAAATGCCAAGTTTGTAAGATGTCTCTTTATCTGAGTGAATGTGCCCTCAGTTAAAGCAATAGCCCCTTACACTTCAGAGGTTGTCTTAGGAGACCAGGAAGAAATTAAAGGTAAATGTGGGTGAACTACAATAAAAAACTGAATATATTTCAAAGGTGATCTCAGTGCATTTATTTAAATAAAAAAAATGTAAATCACAAATCCTTTAATTAAAACAGTTTTCAGAGCCCCTTAAAGAATCACTGTAGGAAGCAGTTAACCCTGAATCTCAATTGCTTATTTCTTGCTATCAAAAAATTATCAGTATTTATAGTTGCAAATGTAGAAACTCTGTAGAAAATGAAAGTTAAATCTTTGGAAGTTCACAAATACATTCGCCTGTGCTGTTTCACTTACTTTTGCTACTTTGATCACATTCTTTGTCAAAGGTTTTTTGATGCAATTACAACTAGCTGGCATTCACAAAGGTGCTACATGATCGAACAGAGGGTATTCAGTAGGCTTACTGTAGCAGCATTTGTTCCTATTGACTTTTTTCCAAAATGTTCAAAATTTGTTTCCTCCAGGGAAAGCTTTTATTTGCCTTAATACTCATACTTTGCTGTGGTACAATGAAAGGGAATCTTTTGTGCTGTAAACAGCTATGGAATTGTGAATTACTTCTATTCACCCAAGAAATGCTGTTTCAATAGTATTCAATCCCATGTAAATGTTTAATGTGAAGTCCTTAATATGCATTTCCTTAAGAAGTGTAATTCCTATCTTTCTCACGACACAAGTTAGTGGGTTTAAAATAAAATAAGCTCATTGGTTTGCAAACCATGGAATTTTTTAGATGTTGTTTCTTGACATCTTTTAGTTGTAAACAATAAAACAGAGGTTGATGATAGGGCAGCTCTAGGGAAACTAGTATCTTTTTTCTAAATGTTATAATTTTTTCAGACATATATTGCTCATAAAATCACAGAAAATAACATTTCATATCATAAATCATATCATAAATTATTTGAAAATACCAACACTTGTCGTGGTGTTACTACCTGTATATTGCATGATATATTGCATATATTTGCCCTGAGAATGCATTTATGGCCTGAAGAAAATATAGAGGTAATGAAAGTGATAGTAAATGCTTTCTTATGAATACTGTATACTTCATACTAATCCCTTATTTATGGTGCGGGCCAGATCCAAGATAGCAGAAATTAAAATTAATAGGTATTTTTCTGGCAAGAAAATTTACTCCATTATTATGCACTGGATATTACAACAAAGAAGGGCTCTTCCTTTTTGTGCTCTCACAGTGGATTGACAAGACATTTGGCTGTCATCCTTAAAATTTTTGGATATAAAAAAACAGGCTTTGCCATAAATATTTACATTTGGTTGTAGTTTTTTACACTGTGAGGACCAAATAAGAAAAAGGCTTGAAACCTTCAAAAGCTGTTGAAGTAATACCTATCTCTTCTCATTTTATAGCATTTCTGTCTTTTAAATGCATTTTTACTTCTCATTTGGGAATTCCTAGCAAGATCAGATTTTAGCATAATGGAAGAGAAAATTTGGAAGCTGCTGTGGAAAACAGGTTACTAGGGTTACTAACCTGTTAACTTGTTTTCTACCCAAGATCTTGTAGGGGTTCAGAAGCTTAAGGTATTTCAGGTCTCTTATATTTTGTGAGTAAATAATATTGGCTCCCTGAATAGATCTCATTTTAAAGGTTTGATTGTTTAAAACAGTGGCTGGTCCAACACCTTGAAGAGCAAAAGTCTCAGGACAAGAGCAGTGGCTTTGCCTGGAGTGCCCAGCTCAGGGCACTGCTACTTCACTTCCACAGATTTCAAATTTCCACCAGCTACAGCAGTTCAGGGGAGTTGTATCCATACAGGGAAGAGATGTACACTCGGTATCCCAACCTGGTTTTCAGGCTACTGTGCAAAAAGGGCTGTGCAATAGCTCTCAGTGTTGTAAATCCTCTGAAGAACAATCATCTTAGCAAATTTAGTGAACTGCAATAAACCAACTTCATCTTATGGCAGTGTTAATACTTGGTAGAAGCCCAGAGCACTGCAACAATCAAAGTAGGAAAATCTGATCTCCTCTCTAGAGTGACTTATCTGGCAATTCTCAGAGAACCTGACCTAATTTGAGTTACTCTTCTTGCACCTGTGCTAATGTGAAATGTGATGAGAGCACTTAGAAACTATTCCCGAAAAGTCCTCATGGGGAAAGGGGGGCGCGTGTGTGTATCCCCCCTCATATACCCCAGCTGGCAGCTGTACAAACTGAGCTGCCTTAGCTGAAACTCAAGTGACTCATCATTTTAAAGACAATTGCGATTTAAAGTGTGCTTCTATAATAGCTTGAAATACTCCTTATAAATGAGTAAATGAGATGACTGTTTATAAATAAGAGTGTATATTGATAGTGGTAATATTCTCCTTCTCTCTGAAAGATTTATGATAATAATTCCAAAATAGTACATCCTTATAAAATACATAAGAAGAGTTTTGTTGAGAATAATTGTTTTAAATTATTATTAAAATAACTAGGCTTGCCTAGTCTCTGCCTCAATTCAGAGCTCTGCTACAGGAGTTTATCAATCAAAATAACAACTGACTTATCCCAACTGGCTGTTACTCAATTTAGTCGTTTTAGAACAGCTGATGTCACAGAAAGGGATTTGTAAAAAATTATTATTACTTTTATACTAGCCTGCTTGCTAAGATATCCTTTACTGGACTGGATTTGTATTTATGAAGCTGAAATAAAATACTGACTTCTTCAAAAGTTTTGCCTAGACCTGGCACATTGTGATGTGGTTGTACATGACATGACTACTGATGTGGGTGTGATGTTTACAAGCCTCTCAGGGGAGTTTTGTTGCTCAGAAGTAACACTGGTGAAACACTATTTTTGGAAGTGTTATCATATGGATTGCTTTTACTAGCAGCATTCTTGTGCATGAGGCTGGCGCTCTTAGATGTGTGTTCACGTCAGTATTGTTAATCTGAGAAGCTTCAATGAGTGCTACAACAAATATATGCTTAAAGTAACCCTAATACAAAAGCTGCTGTAAAATTCTAATAATAAAGTCACCAGGTAGAAATGCACTGATAATTCCCATTACAATCAGAATAAATACCAAAGTATTTGGAATGGAATTGCATGAACTAATAGGGAACAACCTTGAGCAATAGAGGTACTGTTGCTTTGATGAAAAGGGCAGGAGACACCAGAGAGCAGATTCTTTCTTTAGCCCCAAGAAAGTATAAGATTTATTAGGCAACCAATTATTTCCATTCTATATGGCGGCTTCAATAGCTATTGAATCAAACAGCATTTCAACACCACAGATATTTGGTTGATTGGCTCTTAATATGCCAGCCTAGTAGGTATGTATAAGCAGTCAAAAGATAAATTCTAAACTCTGAAATGCAGAATCATACTTCATCTCTATCAATGAACTTATTTTTTGATTCTGACCTGCTTAAAGCTAAACTTTTTCTGTGGTGTCTCTCAGCATAACGTAGCTTTTTGACATTTTGACCTTTTTCTAAGTGGGTTGTACAGCTCTACATAGGTTTTTCTCTTAAACTTCACTAAAAGCAACTGAGGAGCCATAGAAACAAAGGTCTCTTGGCATATACATACTTACTAGAGTGAAATGGAATACATTATATAAGCCAACATTTTACAGTCCTTCCAAACTAAGACTAATTACCAGATGTTCAAGAAACTTTATCATTAGTGCTATCACTCCTGATGTCCCTGCTTTATGGTATACCTTGTTTTTGCCTTTCTGACACATATTATTTCCTGTAGGGCTTAAAATGGTGCAGTTATATGGCTCTTTGTGTGAACTGGTTTTACTGCACACATTTTTAGACTGGTTTCTCTTGATTATGATGCAATCTGAGAAGTGCCAGCACAGGAGTCTAACCTGTCTGTGCTCCAAATGCATGGGAATTAGTGTTAAGAGAAGATTTGTGTGGAACTCAGTCACAGAATCCAGAGAACAGCCAAATAGCACTTCCCATTCATGACATTCTGCTGTGTTTGTCTTAGGGCATTTTGGTCTCAGAGTTTCCACGTGTGAAGTCATATCCACATGGAGAAATCTTCAGTTAAATTGCCTTCCCTCTAAGACCATAAGGAAAATGAACAGCAGAAGGGTTAGAGACTCTGACAGCCCTACATTTAGCTGGCCTGTGAGGTTCAGCACATATCCCACTATAGCCAGGGCTGAAGCCATAAATCAAAGGCAGTTTTACAACAGCTGGCCAGCCTAGAGGCAGCACGCTTCCAGCAGGACAGAGCGCAGTGAGTGCCAGCCACCTGAGCACTACCAGCTTCAGTTCAGGTGGAATGTGCAGCCCTGGCTGGATCCCAACACTCTCCTGTTTTCCCTGCCAGCTGCCTTCAGCCTTTCTCAGTACAGACTTCTGACTGCCAGGGATGTGCTGGGACACAGCTTTACACTCATGGAGTCACAGAGCCACTGTTGTTCCACACCAAGCTTTCATCTGTCATTAGCTTCAGAAATCTCTGTGGACCAGCAGTAGTTTTTAAAAAAAAAATTTGAAGCAGGGGAGAAGAGGATGAAACAATTTGGATTTCCAATCTTTAGTGATTTGCTTTCAGCAAAGCTACTGACTGACAAATATTTAACAATATATATGTTTTGTGCTAGAAATGCAAAGATGTAATCTATCTGCAGATGTCTTTGTTCGCAGTATTAACATGAGATATTTTTCTGGAGAGCCAGGGAAGTTGAAATCGAGATTATAAAAATGTCTCTTGACAAAGCAGGTTCTTGTTAATCTAAGATCCTGCAGAGAACTGTAATTTCCTGCTGACAAAGATAATATTCAAGGATCACGTGGCCTTTGTCATCTAACAAACACTGAAGGGTGCTGATTTTACTTCTGCAGCAGGTAGATTTTTTCTGTACTGTACAGCCTGAGGCTTCACACCTGAGACCTTACACTACTGCTCTGATACCAGTGAAATGAGGTAATTTATGGCAGAGTCCACAGCATGTCTATGTTAACAACATGATTTTCCTTTTTCTAGTCTGAATGGCTAAGTAAATATCAAAACTGCTTAAAAATATTTTATATTCTATAGAAAACAATTGTTTTTCAAATACCTTTCTGTCTGTGCTTTCACTTTTCAAAATTTTCAGGTTTTTAATATTTTTATTTTACCAGGGATTTTAATTTGTCTCTTTCTTTCTTTTGTCTTTCTTTATTTTCCTTTTTTTTTCCCAAACTTGGTCTTGGATCCCAGACAGAGGAACTTGTGCTATGGGTTACAAGTTGGGTTTACTATATACCTTTGCCAATGAAGCTGGCCAGTCAAATCTAGTCCTCCTTTTTTGTACAGACATTAAACACACTTATAAAGTAACTGCAATGAATTATTCCAAGTTTGGATTCTACTTGTCTGGGAGATAAAAATGGTAGCAACAAACAATTATAAGATACTAAGCCTTGAAAGCCTTCATTTTGGTTTGGTGTGGGAGGATGTTTGATTTTGTACTAAACTGATGCTATACACTTGTTGCAAATCACTCCCAGTCTGATCATTAACTTTGAATGTAATGCAATGCTACTTCTAACTCTCTGAGCTCTGAAAATATAATCAAAATACATTTTCATATTATACGTAAGTTTATTCTTCAGTGCTTTCCCTACTGAAGTATATGTTTAGAAAGGAAGATGTGGAAGTGTTAGAGAATGCTGAATGTTCCATTTCACTGGTAGGTTGCAATATAACATTTTACCTCCCAGACATTTTTTTACAGATTTTTTTCTGTTAAAGAAATTCTTTTTGAAACACTTTGCATTTATAGTTTTTGTACTTGTATGTTACATTTACAGCCAGTCTACCTGTTTAATATTTATGTTGCTTATCATTAAAAAAAAAGTTGTATGCACAGACCTACTGAGCAAACAGTAACTGCACTGAGAGAGTGTTTGTTTCTGTTTTTAAGGATATTTTGGTTTGTAATCTGATATCTGTTTAATTACCCAAAATCTAAAAAAAGGTCATCTTTAGGATGTCTCAGATTAGGTTTACCAGTTGTGTTTTCAATACTTTTTGTCATGTTTTTCTGTTTGGAATTGACTTTGCTTTGTTTGATTCAATAAGTTTGGATTTTCTCTAAAAGATGTTGTGTAGTATCTCTGAAATTTTAGCTACTTCTAAAATGTAAGGGCTGATCTAAAAATAGGATTACTCTCATAAAATGGGATCTGAATTGAGGTTCAGAAGCAGTAAAGAGCAAACCTGATAAACCCTCCTGGGGTGCCAAGTGATCTTAAAGGCACTCAACTCGATGGATTTGTGTTTCTCTTTCAGGTTGCACCTGGGACCAAAGAGTAGGTAACTTTTTTCCCCTAAGAAACTCCTTGTCCTGATAGGTGAGGATGCTTATATCTACAATATCTATCTGTCAGGAAGTTCCTGTAACCATCCCAGGCAGAGGATGCAGCATCCCTGAAAGCTTTCAAAGTCAGATTGGACAGGGCTCTGAGCAGCCTGATATAGTTGAGGATATCTCTGCTCATTGCAGGGGAGTGGACCAGATGAGTTTTAAATGTCCCTTCCTACTCAAACTGGTCAGTGATTCTGTGATTCTATGATCACAAATGGTCTCTATTCTGAACACACATTTTGATAGGACAAGGAATAAATATTAATTTTTAGTCAGAGGGTTGAGTATTCCAAGAAGTTTGAAATATCCTGATTTTATTCCTGTTCTCAAAGAACATCTTAATTTATCCAATGCCTATGTTGGTTAAAAAGCCAGTACAGTCTCACCTTGGAAACACTGAAATGTTCTGTACTTCTTTTTCCTGACTTGCAAGTTATAATTTCACTGGCTAATTATACTATTATTTCTAATCAATGTTCTATTTTAAAATGTTTAAAAAAAAAAGCATTCAAATTACAGTGCAAGCCATTTGGCAAAATTACTAATTCTGCAAGACATTCAGAATAATGAAAGTGTTAAATGTACTGGAACACATATTTGTGCAAGAAAGACACCTATCTCAGAGTTGTTGTTTTCCCCTTCTAATTGAAGCATGGTAGCAAATGCAAAACAGTGATGAATTTTCTTACAACACGCAGAATGTAGCTATGCACATGGAGATTATATATAGACACTATAGTAGATTGTGGCAAATGAACTTTCATTGCAGTGGCAAACAGCAACATGAATGCTAATTAAAAAGAGTTTACAGGCTTGTTGCACAACAGCATATGTGCAATCCAAGAAAAGCAGAGCAGACACCCAGCCACGTGGTGATCTCAACTGCAGTGGGAAGGAGCACTTATGAGCAGCACCTAATCTCTTTATGAGCTCTCAGAGCAAGGAGGATATAACAAGTTTCTTTCTTCTACATGATCTTCATGTAGATACTTTGGTATCTACTCTGTTTTTATTGCTAATTGATAAAAAGACAGGTAAAAGCCTTTATTATAACTTTAACCTTGTTTATTTAGGGAAAAAAAAACACAAAACACAAAAAAGAAAAGAAAACACTTTGGCAATAATTCCTAGTAAAAGCCATTTTAGTTTAATGCTAATAGCTGAACAAACACTGAAAACAAACTGATGTTTCTTCCAGAAGGAGCTACATGGCAAATGAAGCTGGAATTGCTGAGTGGGTGACCACATTCAGCTGGCCCCTTTGCTGCTTTAGAACATTGCTGCTTCAGCAACGCCTGCTGTTTAGAGAACTATTACACTGAACATACAAGTGAGAATCAAACATTAGTCTTGTTTTAAACTGGTATACTGGATTTGAAACAGCAGGAGTTCAGGAGTTGATTCCTAAACAATAGTTTGGCTACAAACAGCTGAAGTTTTTGTTCTGACTATCTCACTATGTTTACTGTCATTGTTTCCTTTATGCTGGGTGACATATAGAGCAAAACTAAATAAAACAGTTTGTTTTTTGTAGAAGCATGGAACAGAGATTTTTCTCCAAGAAGCAACCTCACAGCGACTCAACATGAAGAGCCCAGAGTTTCACACTGGTCAGTAATATTTATGACATTTGCCATACTATGTATGTAAGGAGCCATTCACCTATAAGTTATTCTGTTGTTGAGGAACTTACTTTAATACACAGTGTTTTCTTTTTTTCATGTGTTTGATCTATTCTAAATGTTTTGTGTCAGCCTGTAGAAATGAAATCATGGGGTTTTGCTATTTTTTGAAGAGTAGGTGAGCATTCAGAAGGTATAAGCACATTAGCTACAGTAAATATTGAATTACTGTTTATAAAGTGCTAGAAAAAACTTCCATGAAGAATTGTGTTAGTGTTTATAAGCCATACTGAAACATGTTCAGTGCAGGAGAAATCATGTTTGGGATTCTGGCATCCAGTCAAAAAGTGTAGAGCACTTTGTAACTCATGAAGGGTTCTATGAAATTAATGAAGCTATGTTCATGAATGATTTTCAGGACTCCTTTTGGTACCCTGATGTACAGCTCATTCACAAATCTTAGAAAACTAGGGCTTAAGTAATATCTGAAGAGGAATAGTTTTCTTTTTTGATGCTTCTCTTCAGGTTGATGTGAAAACTGGCAGGACTTCCTGAGCTTTGAGTGAATAAAAAGATGCACTGATTATACCAGAAAAAAAAAAAAAAAAAAAAAAGGAAACAAAGCAACAGCATGAAATTTATTTGAATATTGTCCAAACAAAGGCTGTAAAATCTCATCTGGAATATATTTTGTTCTCAGGAAAAATTCTTTATGGCTAATTACCAAAGACCATGTTTTGCTTCTTTTCTTGAGGAGGAAATTTTTTAAGGCTTTGCTCATTATCACTCTTTGAAATGTATTTTTCTTCCTGTTGTGCTAGAATACGCTCCATGTATCTTTTCAGAATGAGGTCTCTGGCTAACAGGATGTTTCTTTAGTATTTGTTGCCATGGAGCTGCCTCTGCCTATTGAATTCACCTGGGCAGACTTCAGTTGGCTCACCAGAGCTGATGCAGTCTGCCACTAACACGTGTCTTCAGTGACCACAGAGTTTCACAGGTGCCATAAGGAAAAGCAGTTCTGATCAGATTTCCTATGAAGGGATTGTTTTAAGTAATACTAAAAAGTTTGGGTTTTTATGGGTGCCTTGTGAGGTCACTGATGGCCTGAAATGCCCTCCTTGAAAGAGCAATGCTTCCTCCCTTTCATTCTTTGCTGCCTTTTTTAAGAAATAGGCATTCAGGCAACTAACCAAGAGTGAACAGGGATGTGTTTCACCGTGGCTTTCACCATGGCTTTCAGCAGCAGCTCCTGCACTCCCCGCTGGAGTAGTGCAGAGTGGTTTGATTTCTAAAGTCCTGAGTGGCACAGGCTTGGACACCAATACATTAGCTCTTGATTTTAATAGATATGTGATTTTAGAAATTGATCCTTTTCTATTATTTTTATAAGTGTAATTCCATCATGAAAAAAAAATTTAAAAAAAAAGTCTATTTCAAGCTATTCCTCCTACAAAATAGACCAGAGCAAATTCTAAGGGAAATTTATTTTCTTAGCATGCAATGATATAAGGAAACTATACACATTTGAGAAGCATCTGAGGGTGTATTTTAAAATACACAGTTTCAAAATAATATAAAAGTAAATGTTTATTTTCAAAATGTATAGTACATTTGATTGATACTTGCCACTGTTTTCTTCTTTGCACATGACTGGGATCATCAGAATGTTGCTTTAGGCTTTTGGCATTTTCTTTCTAGAGAAGTCAGATGGGATGGCAGTGTTACAATAGAAAATTATTATGTCTGTACTAACTTGGTTTTAGGTTTTTGAAGGACACTTCAAGGATAGTTATCTCAATAAAATTCAGGGCAGCATGGAGTCAGAGAAGATGGTGGAGACTTATGCGCCATTTCATGTTCTAGGGACACAAAGGTTACCCTTAAAAATTTTCTCTGGAAATAGATAAGTTGGTTTTGATGGCAATTAATTGACTGTAGCAATTATAGCACTTACTTCACAGTAGTAATGTGACTGTTGATATTTTATTCTTCAGAATAATTTTTCTTATAAAACTTGAAGGGTTCTTTATTAAAAGTCATTTTCTTACAAAACGAGAACTTCAATTTTGGTAATGATTGGGTGAAAGTTGAGTAAAAGAGGCTTAGCAATATGTGAGAAAAAGGAGGAACAAACAAAAGCATGAAGACTTGTCTTTCCTTGCCTCCTTTTGTTGCATAAACTCAAAGTACTTACCAAAAATTACTTTTCTGAAATCAAATCAGCATTATTCTGCAGTAATGTTCTCAAAACTAAGCCTTTGCAGTTTGATGTTTATGGCCAGGCTGCCTTAAGTGTTGGTGTGCTGCCAGGAAGGAATTTTTCAGCCCTGCTCCAAGTTGTGTATCCCTGCTGTCTCTCCTTCCCCTTTCACCTGGCAGTCACACTACTCAGTCTTCATGGTAGGATGGTTCAGGGAGATAAAGCAGCAGATTTACCCCATGGAAAGGTAATTAATTTTCTGCTGCATTTTACCTTTAGTTCTTGAGTGGAGTCCCTGGTGCTCCAAGAGCCAAGCGGTGTGCCATGGAGGATCAGATTAGCGCAGCCAAGGCAAGGAGGGAGGGAAATGACATCTGGCAAATGCTCACTTTTAAAACTGACTAGATGGCAACATGGAGCGGTGCCATCATCGATTTGCACTTCAAATCTGTACATGTATAAATTGGCAAAGAATTTCAATACTCTCAGACGTATGAACTCTGCCAGCAGCCTTGGTAACGATGAGTTAACTGTCAACCACGTCGGTGGTTTTGCAATCCGCACACTGACTAGAGGTTGTCACTGTCTTCTCTTACACAATTTATTCTGAATGAAGTTTTGCCTCAGTGCCACAAATAAATGATTGTTGGGTTGATAAAAAAACCACCAACAAACTACCCAAAAGCAGAGAAGCCCAAACTGAGCACAGGGCTCAATGAAGGGTGGAGGAAAGGCCATCCTCAAGGAGCTATGGAGAGCTTGGATGCTGTCCTTGGACACAGGCCACACACAATCTATTAAAATCTGTCTCTCATGTCAGTAACTCACATGGGCTGAGCATATTTGTGGGTGAGAATGCTATAAAGCCTTTTTGTGTTTTTGTGATTCAAGTAGTTAATAAGAGAAAAATGATACTATAAATAGGAACACCATAGTTGGTAAGGACTGGGGATACAAAAGGAGATATGCAGTCTCAGTTATGACAGGAGAGCAAAGAAAAAGCAAAGAAAACATCAACTGAAACCAGCAACTTCTGCAGAAGTGCTTAATCAAACATGAACTTTGTATACAACCCATTGACAGTGAATTTGCTCTCGCAAAGTGAACAGCTTGCGAGCGGGAGCGTGCCTTTTTTGGTCACGTTCTGCAAAGGGCTGAAAATATGTGCTTAGTAGGTGTTGTGGCTTTTTCCAGTATTGTGGGCCTTTCTGTGCATTAAAAACATTTTTGCCAGTGTTTATATATTACTCCTATCTTCCATCATGTGGAAACCTTCGTTGTTCCAATCCTGTCTTCTCCTGAAAACATTGCAACAGGATCAATCAAGGCTTTCTTAGGAGTGTGGCACCTATATCCAAGAATAAAGCATAATAAACAGGAGCTGGGAGAATGGATCAGTTCATTAAATCCAGCCAGGTGGTGTTGTGCTCTGATACAGACAGATAACGAGTTCAAAAGTGAGCCTGTCTGGAGTGGTTTTGTTCAGACTTGTGTGAAAGATAAAGTACTAAAATAAGAGGAATCCCTTTAATTTGCACTTGTGACAGGCAGCTTCCCCTTTATCACTGAAAAAGATGAACTATGCCTGTTTTGAGATATTAAAACCAGGCAATCAAGTGATTTTTTTTTTATTATTATTATTCACAATATTGAATTTCTAGCTACAATTCATTTTAGGCAGGAGGTGGCACAGACTAATAGATGGCCAGCATTTCTTTTTAACTGAAAGTCCTAAAGAAATTGTCTATATCAGGGCTTTAAACGTGTGCTCAGTTAGAAGCATTTTATATAGTTTCATAAGAATAATTGTAAGCTCACTGGTCTGTATTTGTGCAAGTTTTTAATGAAGTCCCTTGGGTTTAAGTTATTAGCTTTTAGCTGCACTTGCACAAATATCAGCCAACCCTCCTTGGCCTATTTTTTGCACATTTAAGTGACAGTTATAGGCTAAACCAAACATGTACTTGCCATACGTAGGTACAAAGGCTAGGACATGGTGCTGACAACACATTCTTACACTAGCAGTAAAGAACAATTAAACATGCAAAGTAATACAGACCTCCTTGCTTTAAAAGAACATCTAAACTCTCATGCAAAAAAACCAGCTATTTTTGGCACCCAAATCAGGTTTCTTGTTTGTCAGTCTAAGCTTTTAGGTTTTTTTTTTTTTGTTTGTTTGTTTTGTTTTTTTGTTTTTTGGGTTTTTTTTTTAAAAAAAAAAGACCTATGAAAAAACAGCTTGTGTTTTCTTCTGATTTCTAATATTTACATGTTTATAAAAATCCAAATAAGCATGCACAACACCTCTTCGTTGCAGATAAAAGTGTAAATAAATGCAGCAGTGTAGCTTTCTGCTGAGAAGGGGTTAGGCATACCAGGTTGCTTTTCCCCTTGAGAAAGAGCAAGCAATTTAGAATCTCTGCACACTGTTTTTACACTGACCCTTCTCCTGGAGCAGAGGTGGCCAAAAACAGCATGCAGAGGGATGACTGCATGCATATGTGTTCAGCTGAAGGATTTTCACTGCACATTTCAAGGTTAGAGAACTTGGATTAACTGGTGAACAAAAGGAGTGAAACAGAATAAAATACAATTATTTCTCTATGCTAATCTTCTAGCCACTCATTACATCAAGGCAATGAATGATAATTGCTGGTAAAGAACTGTTATGTAGAATATTTTTCCTCAAAAAGAAAAACCAAATAAACTTACTGAAAATTCAGGTGTTATTTGTGTGTGTGTGGGGGTGGGGGGGGGGAAACTTCTTTCTTGAGTCTTTACTTTCTACAGACCCTACATGGGTGTACATAAATACGCAAAGTAATCATCATTATATTTTTACAGTGGAAACAAAAAAAAAAAAAAAAAAAAGACAAACTAATCATGAAAGATATGACTGAGCACAGAAAAAAGAACTTCAACTGACATATTCAAGCTCTAATTTATAAGAGAGAAGAAATACTCTTTCAATCCAGATTCACAATTTATGGTTTTAGAAACTGTAATGTTTCAAAAATGATCACTACTACTCTTACAGAAGGATGGTATACTAAAAAAAATGCTCTTATTTATACACTCTTTCCAAAGTGAAAATCCAGAAGGCAATATGAAGGGCCGCTGTTACATGATTAAGTGATTTCCACTCCCTTCTCTGTGTGAGAGAGAACAGGCAATCCCTGACAGATGCCTGAAAATCTACCAAATAGATGTACTGAATCATGGTCAAGCGCCTGTCCTAGAGCACGCCTTGAAACAGAAGGATCAATTGTTCCAAAGCCATAAAGGTGTTAGAAATTCAAACACAACGTCCTTCAATAATAATATGCCGCCCAGCAATTATTAACAAAAATACTGTGTTTAGGTTTTCCAGTAAAGTCCTTAATAATTATGATGATCACAAAACGTAATTCCATTTAAACAATCTAATTTGTGCCAAAGAAATAACTACTTCAAAGCCTCTACTAGATGGTGAAGTATGCATTTTTTACACCAAATGTCTAAAAAGAAAATATCTTTTTGGTTATAACCACCTGAAGAACATCTGGATGCAGTCCAGGCTCCAGCATCTTTTCAGTTTCAAGATTGTTGAACATGTCTATTGAGTTATTTGAAAGAAAGTTAAGCAATAAACCCCACACTTTTCACTTTAAATTAAGGTTGTGTTTTGTCTTGGACAACACCTTAAAATTCTAGAAAATAATTTTGAAATGTTGTCTTCAAAAATAAATACGAATTTTTTTTGACAAATGAAGGTTCTTCAAACCTCAGAGCTCTTCCTTTTGCAGAGGCAGTAAATTCCTTCACAAAAAAAAAAAAAAAAAAAAAAAAAAAAGGCAGTTCCTGTAAAATTTTCACTATTCATATAAAAAAAAAAAAAAAAAAAAAAAAAAGGGCAGTTCCTGTAAAATTTTCTCTATTCATATAAGAAAATCCATAGGGGTAAGCTAATTCAGAAAGGAACCTTATTAGCTATTATGAAAAATGAAATAAATCAACCATGCAATCTGGACAAAGCTTGAAAGTACTTCTTGAAATTGATCTGGCTTTTGTGCTGGCTTTGGTTTGCTGGCTTCTTTTCCTGAAAGCGACTTTTATTGCTTTTAGTAATGGTGGTGATTTTAAGTGTGTGCCATTAGGCCAGTCAGTTTCTAGACTTAATTTTCACTGTTTACAATCAGCTGATAAGAGATTTCACGAACCATCACAAAGTGATTCTGAAAACGTCAGTTTCCATCATGCTGCATGGGGCACAGCTAGGTCCCATCCAGTGAAAGAAAGGTATCAGCCATTGTGGGCATCTCAGGGTCAGAGAGATTGGTCTCTATCAGGACCAAAACGATCTGTCATTCACAAAAAATTAAAGATCATCTCAGGGGTGGAGGGTGATTTTGCCGAATCAGGTTTCAAACAGGTGTTCCAAGCGCGTCCTGTGGGGTACCTGATAGCACGACTGAGATTGTGCAGACACAGGTTATATAAAATTCGACAGTGGGCTTCATCTTTCTCATCCCTTGTTGATATATGCACAGATATATCCAAGAACAGGCAAAAACCCCTATCAACACGAGAGACCTACGGACCTTTGTCCAAGAGCCGCTTTGCTCACTAAAACCGCAGGTCTCAGCCGAGGCGCGCTGAGCCAGGCGATGCCGTGCGGCCGGGGTCGAGACGCCCGGCAGGGCTGAAGGGCAAAGCAGGGCCTGACCGCACCCCTGCACCCCGGTCCGCAGCCCCAACAGCCCCAACTTTGCTGCTCGCCGCTCGGCCGCCTTCGGGCTGGGCCGGCGCGGATCCCGATCCCGGTGCCGGTGCCGGTGCCGCCCCCGCCCGGCGCTGCCGGAGGGAGATGCTCGCTGTCACTTTCCCTCTTCCCCACGCACCGCCCCCTGCCCTCCCCCGCGCCCGCCGCCGGCGCTGCCCCGTCCCCGGCGCCGAGCGCTCCCCGCCGGCAGCAGGCAGGGCAGGGCGGAGCAGAGCAGAGCAGAGCAGAGCGGAGCGGAGCGGAGCGGAGCCGGGCTGGGCAGGGCAGGGCAAGGCCGCCCGCCCGCTCCTCGGCATGGCCGGGCGCTGAGCGGCGCCCGCCGCCCCGGCTCGGCTCGGCTCGGCTCGGCTCGGCTCGGCTCAGCACGGCTCTGTCCCGCCGAGAGGCTCGGCGCCCAGCCACCCTCTCTCCTCGCCAATGGTCCAGAGCGACATGTCCAAATCTCCTCCCAGCCCGGCGCAGGAGGTGCAGATGGAGCTGCTGGACAACCCCCTGCCCGCGGCGGCGGCAGCGCAGGTACCGCGGGCTCGGCCGGGGCTGCGGGGCGGGGGCGCGGGGCCGCCGGAGCTGCCCGTCCTTCAACTTTGGTCACCGCCGTCAGAAAAGTTTGACAGCTCCCCTAAGACGCCCGAAATCCCTGTCTTCGCCCCCACCCTCAAATGCCGTTTAATTAACATCCATGGGATGCTCTGGGCCGTAGAAGCATCGTAAATCAAAAGAACCTTGCGATTATTTGGAGGATGAATATGTAAGAATACGTTGCTATTAAGCTGATCTTCCACACATGTATTACTCGCAGGGTCCGGCTGTTTTTCCCTGCTCCAGTAACCTGTTGTATCTGTACCTGATGCTTACCACGCACGGCTGAAACCTGCCTTGTCTGTTCCACGGGCTGGTGACAGTCTGTAGGTGAGGGAAGGCGATTCATGCCAGTTGTTCAGCAAGAATTTTGGGGAGGCTGAAGGTGTTGAACATGCTGAAGATTTAAGCTGCTCCATTTTCATGCAGAAGGTGGTTGTACAGTCGTCTCAGAAATTTTAAGAACTCAGTTCATGTGCAGTGTTCGGGCGGATGGGTGATGAGAAGGAGGCAGGGTAAGGCATACTTAGAAAAGATTTCATATTTTGAAAGGTTGTTTCTGTTGCATGTATGAATGTTACTTAATATCTTCAAGTTTGCAATAGTTGGCTACAAACACTTCGGAGTGCTGGTTTCGAACCCAGTAAAAGGATGGTAAAATCTGATTGTGTGCATTTCAGATTACAAACGTGCATGATCTTGTTAGGACAGAGGTTTTTCCTTTTGGGGTGCAGTTTTTACTGTTGCTGCCAAAGCTGTCTCTGGTGCTCTGTTTGAGAAGGTGGACCAGCTCCATCCTAGAAGTGCTTGATTGACAGAGAAAAATGCTGTCAGTCTGTCAACAGTCTTGGTGATTGATCTTTACTTACTCAGGCCCTGTGACAGCAGAACAAAATCCAGGCACTGAAGCAGAGACTAGGTTAAACTAAAAAAGAGAAAGTGTCTCTTTGGATGTCAAAGCCTCCAAGCACAGAACAGACATTTCAGTAGGGCCATATGCTTTGCCAGCTTCTCCAGAAACAGTGGCAATGGAGCTAATTTCTGACCTACAAATCCCCCACTTTTTACATCTTTTCAGCCCGAAGCACAGATTTAGCAACTGTCAAATCATATGGTACATCTCTGTTGTGGACAAATATCAAATACTGATCATAAAATTGATTTCTCAATCCTCCTTTTTACTAGGGTTAAGAACCTCTGTTTAGAGAGGAAGAATAGTTTCCTAAAACCCACATTATTTATGTTTCAGGTTATGCATTATATTCTATTTTATAAAACAGGTTTCTGAACATTCACAGCCAAAAAGATTCACTTTTTAAGGCAGTGATAATGCACCTTTTTGGTTCAGAGATGTTTTTCAGTTTTTGGAATCAAAGTCATTAGGCAGAACAGGAATCATCTTCTCAATATGTACTTGTTTTAGTCATATATAAACCTTTGGTAGAGAGGAAATAAGGTTATGGAAACAAAAGAGCCCTTTGTCTGAATAATATTGCAGGTTAATTCCTTAGCAAGCACTGCTTTTAGAGACAACTATTTTGATTTGAATTTTTGTTCCATGAACATTTAAAAAACCCAATATTGTAAAATCTTGGTGCTTTAGAACACACAATGAGAAGGAGAGGCTTAATGAGGACATGGGAATCATCAAGTAGATTGCCTACAGGTACTTCAGTTATTTGTGCCACTGTCTTTTTCTCTAAGGTAGTTGAATATCAATCCTAGAAACATTTCTACCAAATAATCTGTCAGGAAAAAAAAAAGACCCCAAACCAACATGTGAGTTTATGGCATGATGTCACTCCTAAAATTGTTCACTCTGAAGTGCTTCTTCTGGAAATTATGATTTAAGGAAATATTACTGAAGAGCCTTTGTAGAGTTGTACGAAGTCATAACAATTGTCTTATGCAAGAATTTTACTTCTGTAAAGCTGAGATTTCTTTTAATCTATGTTAACATCATGGTCAATATTTTGGATTTTGCCTGTCCATTTGGATTGTGCCTTTTGCATTTCGGCCAAACTTGTCACCATGGGGCAGAGGAGTGAAATGTAGTTAACACTCTAGAAATAGTTCACTTAAAAGGCAGTTAAATATGTGAAATATTCCTAGATAACATCTGTGTAAAATCTATTTCTTATTTTCATAATGCATTTTCCTAGCAAGATCTAGATCTAAACAAAAAATCTCTTTGGATGTTGATCGTGACAGTTATACTGTATTTTTCCAGGGAAGTTCTTTGCAACTGGGACAAGATATTGGTGTTTTTTTCTGTATTACCTAAAATTCTGTGGCTTTTAGGTCCATATGACTGTAAAAATATAGTTCTATTTATAGTTCAGTGTGATCTTAGTCTCAGATGGATCTTGGTCTTAGATGGAGTCGCAGTAGAGTTTCAGATGTCCAGTTTTATCTAAAAAAATCTGCATGCTGATAGTTACACTGTGGACTTATTCACAATGTCCAGGTGTATGTCAGTGCAAAGTGGTGGTTTTAGGTGTGGCCCTTTTGTAATGAAATCAGCATTAGGTTTTCTGAAAGAAAAGAAGCAAACTGTTCAAATGTATCAGTGTTTGGTGATCGGTTTTTTGGTGTATTTTTAAATTGAAATCAACTCCATTCTTCTCTTTACTTCCTTATTTAATGAACCCCTTTGTTTTTTAGGAATCTGAATTAGTAGAATATTCATTTTAATAATTTTAATTAACCCAGGTACTATTATGAATTGTTTATAATATATCATAGCACATTAATGCCTTTCATCATAACTCTTAGCCTCTCTTCCTTTTCCCCCTTGCTCCCATGTAATTTTCTTATGATCCTTCTTCAAAGTCTCTCAGTCCTCAAAAATCATTAGATTCAATTTCTGTTGCTGTTTTCTCATCACAAAGCTTCCTGTGCTGTGCATTAGGGACAGTCATAGCAAATCAGATGAGTAAATTACACGAAGACATTTCAAACAAAACATAATGAAACCTTCTATCAAGCAACTACAGACTACCTTGTGGAGGGATGAATCTTACACTGGATGAATTCTTCCCTATTCCTCATTATTATTTTCCTCATGTTCTTCTTTTTTGCCTGCTTATTCATCATCTGTCAGTGCACGTCCTAACAACCTGACACATTTTATGTGGAAACAATTCTCTTCTCGATTGTTTTCTTCAGCTCTTTCACCTGCATTTAGATTTCCTCTGCTACATGGTACTGCTAAATGCTTCTGCCTTCCAAGTCTAAAGGCTTCATCATCCCTGGAGTGCTTGGCTTGTTTTTCAGGTTGCATTGCAAGAGGTAAACTGGATGCATGAGTCTAGAGGACAGACTTGTTCAGTTTTCCTTCTGTATCAACTATGATTGATGTTAAGGTGAATTTTAGGGTGATGTGCATGTGCTGACTCCAGAAAATCAGCTTAGTTACAGGCCCTTACACTGGCTGTTGTCCTTCCTGAATCTCCAGCTACCTTCTCAGTTGTATAGCACCATCCCTTCACTGCCTGTCTTGTGGTAATGAGGAATGGAACAATATCCAGAGATTTACTCTCAGCAGATTAATCACACTGCCCTCTGCTGCTTTCAGCCGAGTTGATTTATCCCAGTTCATACCATGTTTACCTGTTCTTCAAACAAACATTTTGCACCCGTGTATTTCCCAGTACTGACTTGCAAGAATACTTTGTAAGCCATAAACAAACAAAATGTATATCCCTTTGCTTACTTAAATAATAACCATACCCATTTTTTATAGAGGTGTGGAAGGTTTTACTCTCTTCTGGCAGCATCCCTAGAGGCCAGATCCAATGTGGCAGCAATTCGGTGGAGGATATACAAATGAAGAAGAGATAAAATCCAATTCCATTCATTGGACTTCCTCATGGCCCTCAGCAAGAGGTAGTGTTTTCTGTCCTGAAGTGGTAATCTCCCTTCAGTGTTGTATTCCGTACTGACAAAAATAAATTTTAATAGTCCTTCACTGCAGAAAGCCCTTCAGGTTTCAGCTATTACTTTTCTGATAATTCTCTGTTCTTTGGGGGTTTTTTTGCATTATCCTGTACTCAAGCAATAAAAGATGATTTTGCATGCTCATCTCTTCCAGAGATATTTTCCATTTGGGTATTACACATTATCAGCATAAATGGGATATAATAGTTGTTCTTTACATTATCCTAGAGTGTAAAATCACTCCAAAACAGTTCAGCAGTTTCAGTTCTAACTTACATATATCAGGTAACTATCTTCTAGAGGCAGTGTCTTTTGTCTTGTTTTGTCTCTATGGATGAAAAGTTCCTGTACTATTACAAGGCTGGCTTTCCTGGAGTCTCAGTTACTTTTCTTCTGCTATTTTTACTCATGTCTTTACTGTGCTGCGATAGAAGAGTTTAAAAATCAAGGAACAAAAATTGCCTTCCTTGCCCTCCAAGGGGTTGCCTTGGTCTCTGTCCTCAGGGTAGCAAACCCTTAGCAGAGGGAAACTGTCTCATAGTTGGCTGTTGGTCCCTGCGGGCATCCTTCTGTCACAGATCTCTTTCTGCTTGCTTGTGCAAGTGAAATACAGAAATCCGTGGAGAGCGGGTGGGGAGGTAGAGGCACGTGGCCTGCAGCTGTGGTTGCCAGTTTTAAAAGGCTGCAGGAGGCACAGTGGGGTTTGGGCATGAGCTTCAGCACCTCCTGCTGCTGGGCGCTCCTGTTTTGCTGAGGGGGGAGCTGACATCTTCATCGCTGGTATCACAAGTAGATGTGCAGCAGGTTTGCACCGAGGTGGGTTTCCAAGCCACTGGGGATGAGGAGAGCCTGCCAAATTCCCAGCTTCTTGTCTGGCAGGTGGAGACCGCCAGATGACCTGGTCTGAGGCCAGGGTGGGAGCACTGGGAGATGGCTTACAAGTGTAGGAACTGGCAAGAATAGGGCTGTTTCTAGATGCAGTGCTGGCAAGGCTTTATCACAGGCCAGCAGAAAAGAGCATCTAAGATTTAACCATTACAGGTTGCTCAGCAGAAATTAGTTTTCTTTTAATGGTGAAAAAGAAGCATCTGTTAAATACTTATTTATGTATTATATTTGCAAGTTTTGAAAAGTGAATTATTTGTGGAGGTTTTGGGGTTTTTGTTTGTTTGTTTGGGTGGATGGATTTTTGTTTTGGTGTAGGTGTAGGATTTTATAAAATGACTGTGAAATGGACTTTGCAGGCTATCCCTGTAGCTTGCATGAACTTGATGACTCTATTGGAGATCCTCAATTTGATAGGATTCCTGAGGGTAAGTCCTGTCTTTCCTGAGTTTTGTCCCGATAGCAAAAGTTGTTTGTTTGGAGAAATCCAGGTTTTGAGACCTAAGCTGGGGATTCTTTTCTGCTATGGGGACGTAAGTCTGTGCTGCTCGGGCTGCAGGTATGTCACAGAGCCGGGTGCCTGTCACAGGGCTGTGCTGATGTTGACCACACAGAGTGACTCAAACCCCTGCTCCTGAGGTGGAGGCAAGCCAGGATATATTGCTGTATCCTACCTTGCCCTCTTGCCCTCATTCCTGTCGTGGAAGGGAGATGTGGATTAGTGGGGAACACATCACCAAGGTCTATGTACTTCTTCCAGTCCTTGGCTATGTGGTCAGGAAACTGACCTCTACTCCTTTATGAGATTAGTATGATTTGTGGTGCAAAAATCGGAAATATTCATGTCTTTTTCTGTTAAGTGAGAGTGTGGAGGTTGCAGCTATGCAGCTGATGCTGGAAGGTTTAATTTCTGAGTGGTGATAAGCCTGACCAGTGGCCAGAAAGGGCCCAGGGGGTCAGAGCTGCAGGAGCATTTGTTTCCTTGTTGTAAGGAATTGCTTAAAGAGGCAGTGGCTGTTCTTTTAAGGAAAGGATGAAGCTGGATGCATAGTCTGCACTGTCCCGACGTGCTGTGTATGGAACATGTGCATCTTTAAATATTTTTTAAGCTTTTGCATGGGAAGGAAAAATACTTGGTGCATATTGGCATTTCTGACCTTCTAGCAATTCCCTAATCCTTCAGGGGGGTCACTTTTTACCTTTTTAGGTGTTTTGATTTTTGTAGTTGGTCCCTTGTTCATTTGAGATGATGTAAGATTCAGTGTAGCTCTGAAATTTAGTTTTCTGGTTTTGTTTTCTCCAATTTATTTCTTCCATCTTTGTTTGAGGACCTGTTTTGGTGTCAGTGACTCTGCTGCCTTAATCATCTGTACCCTTCCTTCATGAGACCAGATTTTAAGGGTTTACCTCTGCCACCTGCCATCAGTCTCAATGGCTGGTGCTGTTTTACCTATGATAAATAGTTAAGGTTCAGACTCATCCTTTGTGTAGTCCTCACGACTGCTTTGCTATGAAATGCCATTACAGTGGTTACTGGTGAAGGACATTTTAAGACTCCCACAGAAGACCAGTGCCCTGGTTGTAGATGGTTGGTAATTTGAAATGTTTTATATTTCCTCTTCCAGATGATAGTATTTTGCCTACAGGGATAAACGATGCCTTCTGCTTGTCATGTGTGTTACAGGATTGAATGCTATGTGTTTTATGTGTTGAGACAGAACCTCATTAAAATTCAAGTTTTACTGAGCAGCATTGATCTCATCTGTTTACAATAACAAGTAATTGTACATAAAACTGTTAATTATCAGGAAACTGCGGTGTATGCCTTTAGTACTTGATACGATTCCCATATTTTACTTGATTATATGGGTTGAATAACAGTTGCACAATCAGAGTTTCTAATCAGAGCTGGAAAGCAGAGTCTTCTTTGCTTTGTTAAGTCTTGGTTGATGAACTGTTTTTTTTCAAAACTACTTTGGTTTGGGTCTGGTTTTTTGATAAGGTTTCACGTTGTTTTTCAGGTATTTTATGAAGCTTTAGAACATAAATGTGTGTGTTTTATTTCTCCTCTTTGAAAAGTCAGCCAATTTTAAAGGAATTTCACACCTCTGACTAATAAATGAAGCTACACTTTTGAACTTGTAAACACATGTATACATAACTTTATGTTTGAATAAGATGCTCTGCTAAACTCCAGTAAGAATGTTACTGTCAGCAAACTTTTTTTATGAACAGGTTTGTTCCCAGGGCTGGAGTCAGTGGTAAGCGGATCGGCAGGGACAAATGACGATGTGCCAGCCCTGCCTGCTGGGTTTGGAGGCTGCCACCATTGGGCACTGCACACTGGGGTGCTGAGGTGTTTGGTCTGCAGTGCTTGTTCTCTTAGGTACAGCTGCCATACAGGTTAGGAAGGACTGCCCTGTGTTGCTGCTTTTGCTGGCCAATGCCCTCATGTTGTGATTCAGCCCTTTATTTTTAGCTGCCTAATTGCAGCCAAGTGCTGCACAGAACACAGATAAGGGAACGCATTTTAACATGAAAATCACAGTAATATATTGGGCAAAAATATTCTCTTTTTTTTTTTTTCCCTTGAGAATTGAAAGTAACTGAGAGATCATTACAAATTTATTTATTTATTTATTTATTTATTTACAAAGGCCTTGTTCTCACATTTAAATCTTTTGGAAAAAAAACGCACATGAAAAAGCAAAACATAATGATCATGACAGGATGAGTATTCAAGCTTCTCCACGTGGCAGAGATAATTAAGAATTTTTAATAATATATAAGATTGTTTTGATTATGGAAGGCTAATCTCATTTTCAGAAGAAAGTTTCAGGCATTTCTTACTGTGGGAATAAGCTTGAATGGCATGGAAAGGAAACGTAGCCCCCAATTAGCATCCTTTAAAATAATGAAAAGAGTAATCAAATCCCAGTTTTCCCACATACAAAAATTGTCCCCCATTCTTCTGACTGAAAACTGCTCTGTGCAAAGAAGCAGGTGTAAAACTGACTCTGCCTACAATCTGCAGCCACAGCTTGCCATCATGTCAACAGGTTTTTTGTGTTTAAAGTTAGTATGTTGCTCATGCTTCTGAAAAGTTTTCACTTTAGAGCAGTAGAACAAAAATATGCATGTTGCTGTGCACAAAAAACCTCCTCAAACTGAAAAATCAAGGTGAGTTTTAGCCTGAGCCGCATTTCTGTGGTGTTGCCAGAAATAAATGCTTTTAGTCATTGCAGCACAGATATAAAGCACACCTCTCTATCTGTGCTTGTAACATATTCTTTTTCTGCTCTTATTTGTTTTATCCTCATCACTCTAGACTCAGTCCCTCTTTTGCCTCATAATTCTTTTGTGTTAGCAAACCGAGCACTGTGATACTTTAAATAAAATAAATGTTGTAGAAACTGGAGACAAATACAAAATGTGTGACTGTGAGAGAGAATATGTGTACATGTTTTTAATTATCTCCTTGTGAATTACACAATATTGTACTGTACACTATTAATGAAATTTTCTAGATAGTGTGGTCTTCATGTAGATGCTTTATATGCTTGAGCTTCTTTGTGAATGTTAGAAATTGTTTATTTTTTCATAAGTGTATTTTTATATTCTTCCACAAAAGTTGTAGGAAAGGAATTCAGAATATTTGTGTGTAACCCTAGACAATTAACTCAATGGGAACCATTCGGAACAGGTAAATTTAAAGATGTTGTTATATTTGAAGAATACTGCTGTCAGAGATATTTTTATGTATTTTAGGTACTTTGATATTATATTAGGTGGAATATTATGTTAATTGTATTATACTGGGTGAAAAAAGATTGTTCTGGTAGAACTGTCTATTATAACTGGAAAATATTTTTAATAATTTGCTAGTAACAGTGGTTCCAATCTACTTATTACTCTTATTGATTGAGGAAGATCTTTTCATTGCCAGCAAGTTCTTCAGTTATAAAAGTTTCCTTTTAGAAATGCAACCATGTAAAACTATTCCTGATTGAAATTTAATTTTATATTTTGAGACCTGCTGGTTTACAGTCCTAGACTCATCAGATAGTCCTGTTTTCACCCCCATAATCTTCAACATGCTGATTTTTGTATAGTTCTGTCCTAACCAGCATGCTTAGAACCAATTTGGGTGCCATTCAGAAATTTCTTGCAAGATTTTGCAGTTTTGACAAAAAATCATATGAGCTTGGCAAAATGTCTTTCCCATGAATCTGTTTCTTGTGGGATACAACATTGCTTTTTTTGTAGTCATTGTTAGGTTAGTGAGATAACAGATACTGATTTTGCTGAGTGAGTGTCCGGCCCACAGAACTGCTATTCCTCGAGTCATCCTTCCTAAAAGATTGGTGCATTAGATTCCATCAAGTGCTCCAAACTCAACCAGTATCAACACAGTTACAGTTTGAGATTGTTCTCTAGCATCTGGTGGAGGCAAGGTACATGGATGTGCCAAAAGACCTGAAGTTAGCAGCGGCTATCTGTAGTCCTCCTCAGTCTTAGACTGCAAAATATTTAATCTCACTTACTGTATGTGTTACTGCTAAGAACATCACTCACATTTTGGAGACATGATATTAAAAATCTGCCAGTATGAGATTTTAAGTGTTTCAGCCTGCGCTGGAGCCCTCTCTTCCCTACCACGAGAATCAGTAAGCTCAAGCCCAAAGCTCTGAAGGCTGCACAGCCCAGAGGTGGTGTCATGGCAGAGTTTACAGTCTACACAGTTTGCACTCATACAGAAATATGGTTGCAAATAACATAGTTTTGAACTATTTCTTTTTTTTCCTTGTAATTTAATGTAAAAATATTTATTGATGACCCATTTTTAATGCACAAAACAAATTACTTTTTGTGGACACATGCATGCATTTGCTTTGTTTCTAAATCATTATTTTCTGTGTTTCCAAACCACAGTTTTAAAGTTTTTTTTTCAGCCAACCATATCTTTCTACTCATGTCTCTTTAAATTCTTAGTAGATGAAAGCAGATTAAAGATGCCTTGCTTTTTAGTAGCATATTACCCCTTTCCCAGTTACACATATAGTCCTTTTTTATTGTTATACTGCTTTTACTTTCTTGAAATTATTGTAAAGAATTATTATTGTAAAATCTCCCTCAGTTTTAAGATTGTATCAACAAGTTGTTTGTCACTTCTTGCTGTTAAAGGTTCCCTCAGCTGACTTGGCTCATAGCTGTGATGTACTGGAGTCTGCTCCAGTACCTCCTCTCCTGCCTTGTTTATTTAAACTAGCTGCACAACAAACTGTACTTGTTAATCACTGTGACTTAGGTAAATAATGTTACATCTATGTGAGTCTATAAATACGTTTTTGAACCAAATGTGAAAAAAAACCCAACAACAACAAAACATTTAGGGCTCAATTGACCAAGCCTGGTGAGCAGTTCACATACATCCCATCAGTTACTTACTGAATATGTGCTTATTGATTGACACAAAGCTGATAATCTGAATCCCTGCTAACCTAGGAGACACTGGAAGCTTTCTGTGCAACACAAACTAATGCTGTAATGCTGTTTCTCTAATCTGTTGGTTTGTTTTTTTTTTTTTTTTTTTTTTTTTACAGTCCTATGGTAAAGGGGCAAGAAGAAAAAACCGATTTAAAGGCTCAGATGGGAGTACATCTTCTGACACTACCTCCAACAGTTTTGTACGCCAGGTATGGGTTTTCAGTTTCTGAAAGATTGAATGGCTTGCTGGTGTAAATGTTCAAAATATAATTTTTAATTTATTTTTTGTAAGTTGTCAACTCAGACTGATGCTGTAGTCTGAGAAATAGCAGAAGTCTCTTCTGGCACAATGAAAAATATTTGGTTGCTATTGTTTTGATCTTGGCATAAAAATACTTTTTCTTTTCTCATTCCTTTCCATGTATAGTAGTTACCCTTATTTTTGTTACTCTAATGCTATCAGGTGATTAAAGCTGGAGGAGGAGGCAGAGTCTGATAGAATTGCCTGAAGTGGCAACATTTGGAAGAAAGAATCAAACCCCTACCAATCCTTAGGGTTTTCCTGCTTAAAATAGTGCTGCATGAAGCAGTGTTAACCTAGATGCTTTCCTCCCACATCCCACTGTTATTTTAGGCATGGGTTGGAGGGGAAATCCTTGGCAGCATTTGTCCCCGTTGCACTGATGCTGGAAGGAGCCTGTAGAAGATGGGGTGGTGGTGTAGGCTTCTGTGCCCTGGTGTCTGTGTGTCTGCTTCCAAGGGAGAGGTCCTGGTGGAACCCATGGTGATCCCAGACCAGTGTGGGTGCTCGCAGGACAGCTCATTCTGGCCAACAGAAGGTGGCTGGAAGCGTGTCCAGAGCCCAGGGTGGCTCTGGTGCTACTGAGACTGTGCTTCTGAGGAAGGAGGGTGCGTGTCAGTGACGTGTGGTTGACAGCTAGGAGAGCAGAAATGGTACCCAGAGCACCAAAGTGGCTGAGCCTGTGCAGTCTGAAACACAGCTCTTCATGCCCAGCTGATTCAAGCCATGGTATCTTCAGTGCAGACTTGGCCATCTTTTTCAGAGAGGTTCTGGAATTTGGGAACTTTCATAGCAGAGTTTTGGGGGCTTTTTTTACCATAAGCAGGCATCACGCCTCCTTCTCTGCTGGCTTGTTCTGCATGTCCCTTCATCCCAAATTATTTAATGACTCCATTGATGTTGCATTGATTATATCAGTACACATCTCCTGTATACAAAATTTTTTGACTTTGTCCTGCTGTGATTGTGTTGGTAGGTTTTGTGGTAGGCTGTGTATTTGATAAAGTCAGACCCTTGTTACATTTCACTTTCTGTTGGACCCAGATATGAAATATGAATTGATCATGGGAGTTTTCAGCAGCAGTATACTATATCAAGGTGGAAACCCTGGATCACGTAAATTACTTGTTTGGGACATTTTGTCCTGTCTTAAAGTACAGTGAGTCTAAGCAGTGTTTGAGAGTAGCAACAGAATCTCCCAGTTCCAAGGAATCTTTGTAAGGAATTCTTTGTTGCTGTTTTCCTTAGCTCTTTGTGGATGTTCAATTCAGCCTGGAACATTTTTAGCAGAGTATGAGTGTTTATTTTACACCAGCTGCACATGCTTCTTTGCCTTTCTTGTTTACCTAAATGAAATCTGAAGTTGGTCTCAAGTATCTCCTCTTGCTTGTTTTGTGATGGTGAGGAGCAGGGCAAAGAGGATCCACAAGGAGGGGGATCATCAAACCAAGCAGTGATGTTGAAGTGGAGATCTGGTTGTCTCTACAGAGTGTGAGGCATGATTTATCAAACCTCCAGACCTACCATAGGAAGCAGATTTGGTGAGCTGTAGACTGTGTGTCTATTTCTTTCTGAGGGCTTTAAAGGGAGTGTGACTTCAAGTGTAGATTTTTACAGAAGAGATTTATATATTTCCATGAAATAAAATTTAGTAGTTACTCAAGTGGTGTAATACAAATGATTGAAAAGTGAGTAGCTTCTGTGAAAAATTAGAGATGTCATAGATTGCTAAAGCAAAACTCAGCTTTGTAATTGTATTGTCACTGAAGATAATGAAGGGATGTTAATGGATAAGTTAATTAGTGAATACATTTGACAATTAATGAATTAATTTAATATTACATTAAATTGTCCAGAGTAAATTTTTAAAAAATCCCCACAAAACACTCCTACCAAGTAATGTGCAGGCAGAGCCGTTCAAGTTGTAGCAGATGTAGGAGAGAAATAAATGCTTCTTCACAGTTGCTGCTGAGACGTTTATGTCAGAGCTTGGATTCCATGTTCAACAGGTTTTCCTGCTCTGATTCCTCTCCTGGGACAGCTTGGTTTCTCTTACACTAAGGAAGAGTTACCACCAACATGACCAGGGTGCCCAGTGTTCCAGATATTAAACAGAATGGGGGCAGAGTTTTCCGCTTGCTCAGCTGCTGTACCCTTCCCAGAAACTCTCTTTGTATACATATTGTTTATCTCCAGGTATCTTGCAGGATATTTTACATGGTGTAAATGAACATAATTGTTTTGCAATAGCCATTTATTTGCAGGAAAAAATATAAATCCATTAATTTTGTCTTTTTCTAAGATGGATGATAATTGCAGAAAAACAGGGCAGACAAATGAATTTAAACCCTTTAGAGTCAGTGATGTACCATTCATTTCCTGTTATTTTATTTTAGTGCTGTATTAAAATCAAGAAATAAGCTCTTGCTTAAAAATGAATTTGTGGGGTTGTTAATGGCGGTTTTGATCTAGACATAGGATACACAACCTGTTTGTTCCAGCAGTGCTTATGATGCCCATAGCTGCCTTTTGTTTCTCCAACCTCATTTCCCTCCATCAGTTCCCGCTTCCTTTCCCATTTAATTTTTAACTTCTCTTGCCACTTTTATGTGCATCTCTACAAGTACTTCCCTCTGCACTGAAGAAGGAGTCCTGGGGTTGTCCTGAACATTTATCACCAGGATCTGTCTGTATTCCTCATAAGGAAGAAGAAATGTTTGGAAGGTGCTTTTGTGGGATATTTAGCTGGCGTATCCTTAAGCCAAGGGGAGCTGTGAGAGGTGTGCAGGTTCTTGCCATAAGCATCAATAGAAAGTAGTAGTTCCTAACACAGAAATATATTGTTGCTGGATAAAAGAAGACAAATACATTAGTCCTAAGGAAATGTCATGCACATGGAAGGCAATTGAGGTATTTGGCAGGAGCAAGGATATAGGATTCAGTCTTTTGAATTCACAGAGCTGCTGGGCATTTAAGGAGGGCTGCAGGAGGGAGGGACGGACTTCATGTTTATTGTTAACATTGATGAACTTTGTTGTCTGGGTTTTAATATTTCCTTAAGGACATATGCCTCTCTTGCTCCAATATATTTACCTGGCAGGTTTCCTGCTATGCACACCACATGTTACAGTAATAAAAGTAATGCCAACATTGTACTCTTTCCTTCAAATGCAACTAAGTAATGTTCAAATTGCTTGTAAACTCTGCTGCTGTATAAGAAGAATGAAATGTGGCCTGCAGAGCCCTGTGTGCAATGATCTTTTCCATTTAAATCTGTTTTGTGGAGTGCTGAAATAGAGCAGAGCAATCTATCCAGTATTGTTTCTGATGCGTATAAAAGAAGATTTAAACTGGAGCAAGAGCATCTGTATATAATATACAAATTAAGCCCCCATTCTTTTCAGTCCAGTTAGAGCTCCTCTGTGCTGTGAATTTTATGTATTGATACAGATTTTTATTATAATTTTTACTTGTGACACTATAATATGTATGAGATTTTAGGGGAATGTTTGGATCATGTTCTGTTTGTTTGTTACCAAAAAAATGTTTGTTTAGTTTTGTCTCCAGTTTGTTATTGATGATATTTGAGCTTAAAAAAATAACAACAATTTGGCCTTCTTTTTATTTGCTAGCAACAACTGCTTGTCTTTTTAATAGCAGGAGAGGGAATTTTTTTTTTTTCTCTCTGTTTTCTTGTGAAGTTGTATTGGCAATTAAGCTGTGTATTTGGAAAGCAGAAGCATCATTGCACACCAATCAGCTCCTAACTGAATGTAATAATGTCTTTAGGGAACCAAAGGACATTGTGTTATATAGTTTTCATCATCTTTTTTGAGCTTTGGAGTGATAAGCAGCTTGTTCTTAGGGTTAGTTATGAAAGACTGAATTGGATTTGAGCTCTAGTTGTTGCCATTTTGACTGATGGTTGGTAATGATTTTGTTCCCAAGGGTTTCTTCAAAATACAGATCAGACAACGTGTTTTGCACACAACACTATGGCACTTCCCAGGAACATTATTTTAAGCAAATTGCATGTTCTGATAGCATTACATATTTTGTGGTTGTGCTTCTGGACCTGTCTTTGTCAAGGTTTTATTTTAAATCATAATGATTAATCAGAGAGGCAGGCTAAGTTGTTGGGATTTTTATGTATTGCAAAGGCAGATTAGATTGTGAAATAGGCTGTTGTCTATGGACTGGCTTACAGAAATATTTAAGGATTTACAAATCTGGTTTTTTTTTCCTTTAAATATTGGCTTGATGCCTGTTATGCTGTGTTCACTCAAAAACACAGCTATAAATAATTATGTAGGAAATTCATTATTCTTCTGCTTTCCTCTAAGGACTTTTGCCTAGCTGTGTAATTACCTATTGAATTTTATGAATGGTAAAACTAAGATTTGCTCTAAAAACCAATTTGAAAATATTGACTTAGTTTTGCTCATAAACATGCCTCTTAATCTTGATTTCACCAGAGAACTGGGCTGTGTCAGAAATGTATTCCTCTTGTTTTAATTGCCTTTTTTCTTTCAGATGTAGAGCTTAGCTTTGATTTTTAATTTTTTTGCCTTTTCATGAGGGGAAGAGCTTATGTATTCAGCTCACAGATGCAGCCTGCCAGTGAGGCTATGCATTTACAGGCTGAGCCACAAAGAACTGGTGCAGAGTGGGCAAAGATATTAGCTTTGGTCTTCATGCCCAGTACTAACAAGCTTAGGCTGAAAACCTGTCTGTGTTTAACCTGCTAGGACTATTCCTGCTTCTTGAAGACTATATGTGAACAAGATTGTGGCCAGCCAGAAAATCTAAATAAATAAGTACAAATAGGGCTCACTTGCCTATTAATATATTCTTACATCCTTTGTGGGCCTCGAATTATGAGACATGTTTTGCTTGTAGAGAGAAAAAGGAGCTTTGCAAACTTACCATTAGATTTTACCCATAAAAAAAAAATAAGGTATGTGAGGCACTTTTAGAGGTATTGTGCAAACACTGATTGTAATACATAAAAATATATATCTGCTGCTCAGCTCAATTTTCTCATCTCCTATTTCTGATGCAAATGTCTGGAGTTGTTAGATTTTTTTCTGGTGTCTTTCTGCAGATTTCACTGAAAGCCAGATCAGTGGTGCTTGTGGTCTGTGTTTGCTCTTGGGATTGCATTGAAGCCTTACACAACCAATAAATTCTAGAAAGTCTGCTTATTTCAAACACATTAAATAACACTGTTATTTCATGGGGAATTGATGCGATTGTGGTGCCCTGTGTTTTGCACCATAAATTGTAAGTTATTGAAAGAAATGCATTGCACTTGGATAAAGCCAATTTAGTGAGGGCATGGGGAGTATGACGTGTGTGCTGCTCTGTTCTTCTGGTGGTAGTGGGAGCACCCAAACTTTCCCCTGAAGGCCAGTGTGTGACTTCAAATCCTGGGCAGGCAGCGCAGTTCCAGGGTGGCCTGCTGCTTGTACTGAGCAATGTGAATCAGCTCTTAGTCAAATCCACTGAGACTGCCTGTGTTGTGATACGACTCCAGGAGTAGTACTGGCATGGGAAAGCAGCTGTTTTTTATGTACTTCTTGTTGTATGAAGTAAACCAAGTTCACAGCAGGGTGAAGAACTTGGAGCAGTGCAGGTATTCATAAGAATATGTCAGTTCAGCTGTTGATGTAGAGTTTCATTTATGGCTCATAAATAAATAAGTAAATTGTTCTCAGTTCCTCAGTTGTGGTAAAAAGCAGTTGGATAGGGAGTAGGAGGAGGAAGGACAGCTTTTAGAAGAGGCCTGGGTTGGGAGCATGGGGCTGGAGGAAGGGAGCAGGAAGAAAGGGACTTTCCCTTCTGATGGCACTTGTGGAGCTGCAGACATGGGGAAAAATAATCACATTAGGTTCATTGAGCTATAGATTTCCTTGGCTGTAGTAAGAGTTTGAAAAGTCTCCTTTTTTGGCCTGGAGAGAATAGAACAGATGCCCCTATAAAGCATGGGATTTTGGCAGGCATGACTGGAGGGGAGATGGCTGAGAAAAAGCTGTCAGAAAGGAAGTTCATTTGTGGACTTCAATTCTTTCATGGGCCCTTTTTTGCCTCAAATGGTTTCTAAGAATAGAAGTCAAAATGTTGCCATGTGTTTAAAATAAACCCCATACACCCTCTAACCAAAACAAACAGGCAAAACATCTTAATGCTCTTCTGACATGTCCATTTATGCTTCTTGTAGCAGGGTAAGAGAAAATTACCAAGGGGGGAACAACTAAATGTAATTCTTTGTAAAAACAGAAGGGTAGGAGCTCTCTTTATAGCCTTGAATGGGTGTGCATGTTTGATGTTACTCTGCATGCAGCTGAAGTCAACACATCCTTTTCCAAGGAGCAGTGGAAATTTTGAAGGTGGGGCTCATACCTGATGTCTGCTGAGATGATTGCCAGCATTGCTTTGGAGCTTGCTGAGATGATGGGTGGGTGTTGAGAGGTGTCTGACAGGTCAGACGTGGCCTGCTGCACAAGGGAGATGCAAGCCCTGAAGGCGGGTGGGTGGCATCCCTGGAGGGGCAGCTGTTGCACCTCCTTTGGCATTCCCATTGCTGCTGGCTCTGTGCTTCTCTGGCTCTGTCAGGGAGAGAAGGAACGGGGCTTTCCAGTTGCTCAGTGTCTGCCGCTCAATCAAACCATCACTCAATCGCCTTTGGCAGCATCAGATCCGTCATTTTGTAGCGGGGCCTTCAAAAGGCGTGACAGGACTTGTGCATGGCTGAGCCAGGGGGTTTCTGCGGGTGACTGAGCCACCTCCGTGCAGAGGAGGGCGAGGAGGAGGAGGCAGGAGCTCAGTTCTTTGAGCAGGCAGAGGTGTGAGGAGTTTTTAAACACTTAGCTAAACTGGTGAAGGATTTTTGGAGACTCTTCTATCATAGTGGATGGCATATGGAATGAGCAGAAAGCCTAAACTGGGTTAGGCTTAAGCCTTTGTCTTTGGCCAAATACCTTTATAGCTGCTGATTGCTCTCTGACTGTCTCCATCTTTCAGCTTTGCTCTAATCAGAGTGGGCTTGCAAGAGCTGAACCTCTCAAAAGCCTTACAGCTGTGCTGGGAAGGAATCTCCTTGCCTGTATTTGCTGCTCCTTGTGTGGGATATAGCAATTTTTTCCTTTTTCCATGGAAAAACTACGCAGTTGTAAACAGTTAAGATCAAAATTAGGAATGGGATTGAATGAGAATCAAGTGTTTTGTTTTATTTTGTCCCCTGCTTCTCCCAGAAAATTCAGTGTGGTTTCTAGTTCTTGTGTGCAGCATTGTCTGTAAATTTGTGGTGAGATGCAAGGTTTATTATATGCTATCATAGATGTTTTGTAGTACAGACATACAAAATATCTGCAATGGAAGAAGGTTTCTTATGCATATATTTAATTATAGTGAGTGCAGAGACTGTAAAAATATTTTATGAAGATAAATGCAGTATTTTTACAACTTTTACTTATGGGCCTATCTAGTTGGAAATTTTTTTAACAAGGCCCTAAAATATGAGGGGTCTTTTTAGAAATAACATGTTTTAATTCACCTGCAAAATTCCGTTTATAATTACATTTAAGTGCATCATAAACAATTGTTTAGTTCCTGAAGTGTTTTCTGTAATTTTCAATATTGCATTGATTTTCAGGGTTTGCATTTACACTGTGTGGTTTTGATTGGGAACAAACGCCTAAGACAAGGGAACAGTTTGATCCTCTGTAAAGTAAATGTCATCTTCTGCTCCAAAATGCAGGCAGATTCATTGGAAAATAACTGCTGCTTGGCCAATGTGCAGCAAGCTGCTTCAATTTCTCTCCATCGTGAAGATGAGCCGCTCCCAGTTGCTGGCAGGGCTCAGGGAGTAAGGAAAGATCGTTTGCAATTAGCCAGGGGGATTTACTGGATCTTTTGTTTTTCATGATATTCCACCAGTACATCCTGCTTTAACTCAGGAGTGCTTAGTTTCATCCCTCACTAAATAGATACACTGCAAAATATATGTGCCATTTCTGTTTAGTTAGTCACAAAATTGCCAGTTTTATGGGCAGTTGCAGGAGAGATCTGTCTTTTCTTGGGCTATGTGTTTAGACAGTATTTCCAGTGCTGATTATATGTTCCTGTATACTTCAATGTTGCTTTTTTTTGTGTGATCTCACTCAGACTTTGCTGGAATACTAGGTTCACTGAAAAAGTTTATGATCCAATACTTTTAAAATTGATTGTAAATCTTCTCAGGAATTAATTTTTTTTTTTTAATTTGGCTATCAAATTGTAGAGTGACATCCATGTGAGCACAGTTTAGTGAGTGTTGTTTCCACTGATGGTCACGTGATATTTTAGTTCCCGAATATGACTGGCCTGAAAAAGAGTGGGACCTTAAGCGAATCTGGGTATGTAAAAACACTTCTTTAAAATATGATATTGTAGAATATATGAATTCTTTTTCCTCTGCCAAAGGAAATAAGTAATTAATAATACTCTTGTGATGTGCAGTATTAATTCTAAGCACCATATAAACCTGTAGTCCCCTAGGTGTTAAATGGTTTTAATCAGATGGTTTACCAATAGGATAATCAGGTCTTGGATAGGAAAGAGAAGTAATTCCTACAAGCAGGTGGGGAGCTGAAGGAGGGGAGGATGGATGAAGTGCAAAAGGCGCAAGAAAGATGATGTGAAGAAGGAGAAATATAATTATACATGCCTTTGATATTCTTCCTCCTATTGTCTCCACTGGTGTTTCCAAGTTTTCAGTTGTTTTGCAGATTGAACCTGGGGAGTCTGTTGCAGGATGAAAGATAGCCTTCTCTTTTATGCCAAATTGCCTTTAATTGCTATGTTTTTTATGTCAGAAATATAGCTTTAAGCCATGGTTGATCAGGTGGCTCTCAAAAGTGTCCTTATCAGATCCTGCTTTTGCAGGGACTGAGCTGAAGGCAGGCATCATTGCTCCTGCAGAAACAGTGAAGCATAGCTAGTTGGGTTTATTTTTCCTACAAATGGTGGACAGTATAGCATATGCTCAGTAATGTCCTCTTGCTTTTTTTCTAAATATGTGTTATTTTATGTGCAGTTCTCTGAAAAATCAATCACTTTGTCCAGCTTCTTTGACCTTATTTATTTTTTAGGAATCCTTTTGAAAACAGTAATGCGTCAATGAAATGTTTGTTTATAATACAGAAAGATTAAAGTCTATATCAGCCTTGTCCTTGAAATAATTGCTGAGTAAATTGCCAGAGTTAGTAATAGAGATTAATCAGGAATTGGTTGGTTTTAACGTCTCTTCCCAAGGTTAACTACAATTTATCCATCATCTGCCATTTAAACTGAAATGGGAAAAGGATGCTTTCCTAAGACGCTTGTATTAAATAAAATGCTGAAATAATATGTTAAAGTAAAATTTTCCATGCTTAGGAGAAATTATGTTTGCTCAAACTCCATAAATAGTTTGAAGATATTAAAGGTTAAAATACGTAAAATCTTCATGTTCCTGTTATTATCTGAGAAAAGTGAACAGTATTAAAATGCTATTATAGACATTGCAAAGAAATGAAAGTACATCAATAGATTTAAACAATTATGTTGTTACTATACTTTGAAATCTGAATGTAGAAAATTAATCAACACTTTACACAATCAATAAGTGTGATGATAAAGTATGGTGCTGAGATAAAGCCTTGGAAGGAGATGACACAGCCAAGTAAAAGAGAGACAGCATCATTTTGAGGCCCAAGAAGCAGTGATTCATTGGAGATAGTCTGGAAGAATTGGCAGTGTGCCATGTGGTGTTTTTTTTTTTATGGAAATAACTTAACTCTGGAAGGTTGAAGATTTTTTCTAGTCTTACTGATTAACTGCTCATAAACAAGAGCTACTTAGAATGATACTTCAATTTTTTGCACAGTTCTCAGCCTCTGTATAATATTTATTTATTTTAGAAAGATTCCTGGCTGTTTGAAGCACATAGGAGTATCACATTTTATCTTTCTTGCAAGTTTTTCCTACTCAGTGTTCAACTCACAATTTACTTAATTTGGTCCTGTAGTATGCCTAAAAGTCAATGTGGTAAAATGCTGTTTAGCACGGCATTTGGGATTTAATCTGGTATTCTTTCTATCAGAAATCTGCTCTCTACTGTGGCAAAGTTCATTACATCAGCCCAGAGTTCATTTTGCACTGAGAAAATCCTTTCGTCTCCTGTGACATGTGATGTCACACTCTCTTTGTTAACCTACACCCTGTATTTTCTCTTAAAGCAGGGCCAGTTAAACCTAGGGTATTTCCAGCATGCATCAAATGTATATAATTTGGGGAATGTCCTATTAGTTCTTAAATTTTTGAAAGGATAAATGGAGTCCAAAACCACTGGAAAATGTATATTTTTGATACTGTGTCTCCTGCTTGTAACTTTCACTATGGTTGTTTGATTGTTGATGTGGCAAAGCACTTGTGGGTTGCTTACATTTAGCATGGAGTTACTAATAGCCAGGGGAAATTAAGAGATGAAATAATAATGAAAATCACTGTTCCAGTGTTTGCTTCATTAATAAAAGAGTGTTCATCCATGTGAACAAGTACAGACATTACGATTTTGGGAGATGTGTGCATCATTTGTCCTTTTATCAATGCTGCAAAACAAAAGCCCCAGCCCCAGTTCTGAAGGGAGTCTTTGCTGATGGTTCCCTTGGGGTTGAAATGAATCTCCTTGTACTGTGCTTCTGACTAAAGACTGCAGCATATCGGTCAGAAGGTGGCATTGATCTTTTCTGTTTTTCTAGTTTTTGTGCTGTAAAGTACTAACCTGTTTAGACTTGCCAGTGCTATTGGTTCTGCAGGCTGTTTGCAAGTAAAGACAGACCTTGGCCAGATGAAATTATTACCTCTGCTGTTTCCACAACAGTTTTAATTTTCTCCCATTGGAAAATCTGTATTCAGCTTAAAATACTGGATCAATTTACGCATCCGAAAAGAAGAGTCCTTGATTTAGACATCAAATGACCTCCTCTTATTGCCTGAATATTTGGTAGATGGACTTGGGGGAAATCCTATTCCTAGGTTGTAAAAAAATTTAAACAGAAAGTTTCTAGGCAGACTTTCTTGGCAGCATACATGAGATTTTATTTTTCACATTAGGAAAGTTCACTGTATTTATAAGACTGGCATTATTCATGTTTTTTCAGAACACATGCTTGAAGTCAAGCAGCTGCAACTAACAGTTAATCTGGCAAACATTTACCTCTGCTTGCTCTGAGTACCACTCAGGGACTTTTCTCTGCTAGCTCTTTATAAGGGTTTTTGAAAGGTCTTACCAATGTGGTACTGCCAGCTGTGGAACAGGACCTTAACTTGGTCTTATTTGTACTAATGGACTTCCCTTCCAAGTCTGTTTAACTGTGTATGAATAACTAATTTTTTCTCTGAAAGTGGTATTTTAGTGGTCATTCAATAGCTGGAAATACAGTTTCCCTTTCCAGGAAGACAGGATTTGCCTGAAAATGCATCATCAGTTTTATTACATAAGTTATCCCCAAAACAGAACACTATGAAAATGTGAAATGTGTATAAACCCCATCTCTGCCAACTTGTGAAAGTGCTTTTCATTGCTGCACTTGTTTGGGACAGGAATATTGTCAGCCACGGGGGCAAGGAGGCACTCTGAGACAAGAGGGCGAGCTGCTGGAGAGTCATTTGCCAGAGCTGCAGCTCCCAAAATATGTTTGAGCTGCTTTGCTGGGCCAGGGAGGCTGCACAGGCTGCTCAGCTGGTGGCGAGGCAGGGTTTGGATGCTTTGTCCCAGCAGGTGTCCTCTCCAGCCCCAGGTTGTGTTGCTTGAGTGCTGCTTTGGGTCAAGTGCTGCATGCTGCTTCAGAGGACTCTAGGAATGGTCCTGTGGGTTTTTACTGTACACAGGACAGCCCCTGGCTGAAGAGTGTGGTTGAGTTCCTTATCATGCCAAAAGCCATCCAACTTGGATGCCGTAGTCTGTCTGGTTTTGCCCACACTGTGGGAAGCCCCTGGCTTGGGAGCACACCCTATTTGCAGCATGGCAAGCAGAGATGCATGTAAACCCCACTGTCTTTTACCTCACCCCTGCATTGTGAGGAGTTTACCTCACAACTGCATTTTAGTTTCCCTGGAAGGGAAGCAGTTTGCAAGGAGGCTCAACCTGCTGTGTGTTCCAGAAGTTTCTGAGCTTGGGCAATGGCTGGACCATTTTTTCCCTGTGGCTGCTGGACATTTCTCCCCCACACTGACACCTGTCTTGCTAGCATGTGTGTCCCCAGCTGCTAACAGGAGACTTCAAATCCTGTTTCGAAAGAAGCTTTTGGCAAAGAGTACTGGAAATTGTGATATCAGCAGGTGTTAAGTATGAGATAGGTCAGGAAGCACACTGACATGGAAGTGAAGGTCATGTGTCAGTACAGAGAAGAATTCCCAGCCTTTGTAAGCAGAAAAACCAGAATACCAGATTAAACAAAAGGAAATTTTCCCACTGTGGCTACAAACATTTTACAGGGCCCATTTGCTGTATGGGATATTCTAGGGATTTCAGAATAGAGCCAATTTATCAGATTGCTAGCAGTCTGTTGTTTGTTAGGTCTCTAGGCACCATAAATGAGGGTGACTGAGGCATTTGGCTAAATGTTGTTTGCTCCTTATGTGGTATATCATTGCCATTTAAGAGAGTATCTATTAATTACTATCCACTTATGCAAACTTGTCTGTTTTTTCATGAGAAGATAGGGTACAATTTGAACTATTCTATTTTAGAAAATTTTTTCCTTGCTTTTATCCTGATTTTCTTAGGAGAAAAGGAGAACCTGGTATGTAGTCTGTGTTGCTTAGCTCATTTTTCTTGCCTCCAGTGGATGCTGTTGGCATTAGGCAGGGAGGAAAGTACTTTTTGAGCTCATCCGAGCTAGCAGCATTCTTGGGTGTGCTTGATGGTTATGGACTCAGACCATCTCTTCCAGAAGTTGATTTGTATTGCCTAAATTAGTCTTGTGCTCTGGAATACTCTCCAGAAGAAGGAATTAGTGCAGGGGGAGCATCAGGGAACTGGCTTTCTCATTTAGCTGCCTCTGGTTGGTTGCTGTAAATAGTCTCTTTTGCTCATACCTGTGTCTGATGCTCAGGCTTTCCTCTTGGCTGATGTTTCTGGAGCTGTTTAGCATTAATAGCACCTGTTCAGCTATTGAGCACAGATTCAGCACACATTGCTATAGTGTTTTCTGTGTCTATACATCTTATTTCAATGGAAACCTTTTGCATCTGTTCTAATCATATGTTCTGATACCTGTGGGGTGTAGAATACAGCAGCACATAAGCTGTTTTTAATTGTCTTGCTGCTCTGTGTTTAGGAGTGACTCATTGCTTTGGAGACTGGGTTGATGAAAAATTTGCACATCTCATTAATCTAATACTGTAATTCCTGAGAAACATTACACTGAAAAAGCCCATTGTTCAGATGGTGCATGGTAACTTTTACTCTATGGAATAGTACTATGGTCTTCATGAAACAATCCTAGGTGTAATTTTCTAGCAAATAAAAATAGAACACAAGGACCTTGCAGAAACAAAAAAAAAAAATGATGCCTTGGAACTTAGACCTCAGGGAGAGTTGGATCAAGAGTTTTAAGAGGCTTCAATTTCATTCTGTTAGTCATATGATTCATTGTTATTAATATCAACCTTGAAGCTTTTCTGAACAGTGACATTTTTCTTTATTTTTCTCTATAAATCTAGTAGATTGATGACAACCACCTGATTGACCAAGAGATTGGTTTTAAAACTGTTTTAAAGCTCTTGTTTTATGTAGTGGTAGTCCATAAAGGGACAGAATAACAATAATAAAAAAAGGAAAACCTTATACATCTTTCCTCCCCTTTAGTTTTATGATTCTCATTTAGACAAAATTTTTAATGCAGAGCATAGCTAAGTGAGCTACTTCTAACAGTTTTAGAACCAAATTGATTATTTTCTTGTTTCACTATTTGTTTTTACTTTGTCTTGTAATACAGTGTCTCATGTCTTCCCTGCTTCCCTCCCCCTCCCAAAAAGCCCAATCCCAAAAGAGCTAATGAAGGATCCCTACAACTCATTTTTGCATATAAAAAGTTCTGAAGGTGAGAAGAAACTGAAAATAATGTTTGATGTGGCAAACAGTCATTCCCAATATTAATTTTAATGGAATGTGAGAATTGTAGGAATGACAAGCAAAAAAGTAGAAAAAAAAAAAAACAGTGGAGAGAGCACTGGAAAACACTTGATCATAGTCAATTTTCAACGTCTCACTTCAAAGACAGTAACACTAGTTCAGTTTTGGGCCTGCTTACTGGGATCTGGGCAGCCCAACTCCACGTGAGCTTGAAGCTCCTGTCTGGAGCAAAAGCTTGGTGTCTGCTGTAACATCCTTCAGGGTAAGTGCCAGAGTTTGCAGCGTTTTGTATCTTCTAGGAGTAATATTTTTGGTGTAGTAAAGTTACTATGGTAATATACTAAGAATGAAAATTCTGAATGTGGTAAAATGTATGGACAGTTCTTAACTTAAGCCACACTCCCTGGTTGTAATCTTTTTAATGCTGTAAGAAGACAGCATGATGAATTGCACATGGAAGTGAAGCTGAGCTTTGCTTTTTTTAATCTATAGGATGTGTCTGTGTGTGTACTTGCTTTATTTCCTTTTTTGTCTGGAGGACATAAAAGTAGTTTTCTTGCCCTGAAGTTGTGGGCAGCCTGGTGGGCACCTGATGTGAGAATTTAAGATACGTTTTCTGAAAGGGAATGGTCCATGAGTCGCAGTGATTACTTTTTTTTTGGCTCACATAAATGATATCTGCTCTGTTCAACGTTGTGTGCATTCCTGGGACTCTGTTTATTTCAAGTACAAACTAGGAACAGAAACTCCAATTTAAGAAATATTTCTTTAACTTCCTATAATTGGAGATTTTGACCTCCAGTTTAGGTTGGAGAGTGTACCTACATTTCAGTCTGGTAGGTGGTGTTTTAACATGTTTTGGTTCAAGACAGAGAAATGTAAGTGAGGAACAGGTAAGTTGTATGAATATAATTAGCTGTAAATTGTGGGACAATATTGCATAGACTTCAAGCTTTGTTATTTGTGAGTGTGACTTCCCTGATCCTGATGAAATGCAGACTTAACAGACACAAATGAGAGTGGCTGTCTCTTGGAGGAAAGGCTCTTGCCCCCCGAAGCAGAGGCAGCTGATGCCTTGCAGTGACCAGTGTTGCAGTTCTGCATGGGCTGTGAGCAGCTGTCCTGTTACACTGAGGAGATGTAGAGGCACTGGTTTGTAAACTAGTACATCCTACTCTTTATCTTTCTTTTTGAGCCCTGCTTTGTTTCATAGTACTTTAGGCCACTGGTGTTTGATTTTTTAATCCTGTGAGTTAAAAGCTAGCTACTATATTAAGAACAGTAGTAAAAGAAGTGTCCATCATTTACTGAAGAAAATCTAAAATTGTATGCATTGAAGGTTTTCATAGTAATTTTTTACATATATATTTATTCAAAACATTGGGGAAAAAATCTGTTTGCCCTGCTAGTGGTCTCTAGCAGTTCTACATCTAAGCTTTATGTGTTGCTCCACAGCTGCTGTGCTCCAGGTCTTTCCCTTGCTGCCTCCACACCACATTGTGTCATCCATCTGTTTCTTTAGCTGATAACATACAGCTATTCACAAAACATAGATCAAATTGATGACACTGAGTAGTGTACTTAGTATATCTTTAATTCTGGAGGCATGCCTTTTTAATATTGCTTGTACAGAGCTTATGCTAGTTCTTTATTTATTTTACCTGTGGAATAACCTGGACATTCCACCCTGATCTAAAGACGCTGGCTGCCACACTAGATTACTAAAGGTTGTGAAAGTTAAACATATTTCATTTTTATTCTTGCTTTTGTGGGAGTTTTAGATACACAGACTGGTTCTGGTCATGATGCTTTTAAATGTATGGCTTTGTTTTTGCTTGACAAGAAAGGAAGCCAAACTCTGTAAGAAAATAAAATGTTCTCTTCTCTGGGATCAAGATGCATTACATATAATATATTATGCAGAAATCTGTGCATTGTTTTCTAAATTATGTGTGCTTATTTCCAAAACTAAGCAAAATTGAATATGAACTGTAATGGAATAAAATAATGAAAGGATGAGGAATTTTAAGTTTCCTCAGTAGTGTCAAAAGTTAACATGCTAGTTGTCTGGTTTTAGGTGTGGGAGGCATCACCAAAAGTATGTTTTGATACCATCGTTATTATGAGACCAAGTGGCATTTTTTCTTTTCATTTTCCATGTATTTTTCTCTGAGTAATCTAAAATAATTATCTTACTGTCCTTAATATTTTAGATACAGATGCTGTGATACATATCTGTCTGGACAATTTGTGAAAGACAATGAGGCATGTGTATGTTAGTCTGAAAAAATAATCATGCACTGACTAAAATTTGACACCCATTTTTAACATGTTTCATTTGCATGCTAAGCCATTAAAAAAAAAATTATTGTTAGTCTGCATGCATTGTTTAATATCTACCAGGTACTACCTCTTCTGAATAATCCAGCAGGAAAATAGTTGAGCAGTATTAACAATATTGTTAAAATGATTGTAATTACTGATTGATTACTAATGATTGTATCAATTATCAAGTTGCCATAATACTTTCATAATGGAACCTCATTTATGTAACTTAAGTTTTTATACATATACATTTACTTTAAGAGATGTGGCAAAAAAGGAATTTTCTTTCTTCTAAAAAGGAAGTTTTTATTGCAATTCTGTTAGCTCAGAAAAATGCTAATTAAACACATTAAATTGATTGAAGATGTAGACAGGTTTGCTCTTTGCTTTTCCATTTGTCCTTTCCATTCAACCTTTCTGATACTACATATTTGGTTACCTGCATTCGATAGGAAATCTTCTTATTAGAAGTTTGCATTGTCTTCTACTTAAACTGGATTAATGTAGTTAGTGAATTCCTACCATGTTGTGTTTGGTGTACCACTAAATGTAATTTCCACTGTTTAACTCTCCTTTTTCATGTTACTTGAGCTGTGAGCCTGAGAGCTCCAGCCGTGTTGTGAGTCCCACCACACTGGTCAGAGTTTCAAGTGTTTCATAGATCATATGATAGTTTGGGTTGGAGGGGACCTTTGGAAGTTATCTAGTGCTATCCCAATAAGCAGGGACACCTTCAACTGGATCAGGTTGCTGAGAGCCATATCCAGCCTGGCCTTGAATGTTTCCTGGGATGAGTCATCTGCCGCCACTCTGGGCAACTTCTTCCAGTGTCCCACTGCCCTCATCGTAAAAGTGTCTTCCTTGCATCTAGTTTAGATGTAGTCTAGTCTGAGATGTAGCTTCCTTCCCATCTCCTCTCTGTGTTCTTGAGGATGCTTGCACAGTGGTAGAAATTTCTTTCCATGCCTGTTCCTGTCCCCATTTTGGAGTTACTTTGAGCTCTAGGGATGATTACTGGAAGCCTCAAAAAGACTCCTTGGACCACACTAGTATCAATGAACTAAAGCTCAATAATCCCGAGTAATTTGCATCAGTTTTGGCTCCATCTCACCCCTGCAATTCCTAGAGCTCTCGTCTCAGAGGACCCTCTGTGCTATCTTTTGCCCATAAGTCACTTCTAAGATAATTCTTTCAAGCAAAATGAAATCTATTCTTTAATAGATGCAGCTCATGAGCAGAGTAAAAGATTGCTCAGAGTGGTGATTTTACAAAGGGCTGTTTTTAAGCAGATGTGTTTCTTGTTTCATTCCCTGGCTGGGAGCAGGTTCAGGTGTCTGTAACCATTCCCTGCCAGAGCCGATGTTATCATCACTGTGTTCCCTCTGCAAGGAGCGCTCTGTCCTGCTCCACACCTGGGTGGGCGATGGAATCGGCTCTTGGAGGTGAGACAGGGGGCCCAACGCTGGACAGGCTGCAGGAACCAAACATTTCAGATGTTACAGAGGACCCTCTAAATCTTAGACCCAAGGATGAGCTGGAAACAATTCCTGTGAAAGAAATTCAAGACCTTAAACCTAAGGATTTGCAGGAATCTTCTCCTCCTGAAGCAACTCAGGATGCTAAACCTGAGACTGGACAGGTACAACAAAGGGATAACTGTGGATAACTGGGGTGTTTTTGCAGTTGCAGTAATGTATTTGTTAGCAATTATAAGCATACTGTTTTTAGTTATTCTTGAGAAGGCTTGCTTGGGTTTTATGGATTCAGCCTGGTATGTCTAGAGGTTGTAACTGTCAAGCCCCAGAAGGGTGGTGCATATCATGGGAACCCTTTCTGTTTTAACTAGGGAAAAGTTTATGTGTCTCACTGTCATCTTCAGGGGGGTTGAGTGGAATGGGAGTATCTGTTTCAAGCTGACCTACATAGCCAATTTACAGGTGTAATGCTGAGCACTGTCCATAATGGATAAATTGAAGCTATCCTAGTATAAGAAGAATTTCTGTGTGCAGTTGAAATTACTGGCCTCAGATGAGAGTGAGGCTAGAAATACGATTGTTCCTATCTGTGGTATTTTTAGTGTTGGTTCCTCTGTAGAAAATTGCATTTTATTTGATATCACAGTCCATGGAGACACATGAATATTGAGGGCTTCAAAGAGAGCAGGTGTAAAATAGGTTTTCTTCATTGGAAAAAACTTAAATTATTTTTCATTGTTGCTCTAAACAAGCGAAGAAGAGATCTCAGGAATGGGAGACAGGTTTTGATGACTGGTTCTGATGATCTGACCTTTCACTGCAAAACAAAACCTTGCTTTTATGTGCTGTAAGAAGCAGGTGTCCAAAATTCTGGACTGGGGTCTTGCCCAGAAATTTTCTCATCTTAATATTTCTCTATAAAATTTCCACGTTTGTTGCTCCCTAGATTTCCCCAGCTGTTCCCCAATTGTTCAGCTCTCAGTGCAGCAGGCATTTGAAACATCTCCTAAGCACCAGGTGAGTGTCCTACCCAGCAAGTATTTTCCTCCAAATCAGTAGTCCAGATCTACCAGAAGCTGGATCTCAGCCTGCTATCTACATCCTGAACAGGTGTCTTTCTGTTCCTTAAATATTTGTTTTGTGATAAGTGCTTTGAATTTTTTTAATCTGAAATTTTAACCAGCAGTCCTATCTGGAACTTGAGAAGTCTGTCCCAAATAAACTTTTATTAAAAATATCATATTGTTGCTAAAAGTCTAGCTAACAGATTGACTGCTTTTATCTGCAGTATTGTTCTTCTGAAAAACTGTTAAATCAAGAAATGTTAGGAAGAATTCCTTGCCAGAATGAAAAGATGACTCTTTTCTCTGGATGAAAGAATAGTTAATAATACAACCAGAAAATTATCAAGTGTCTCACAACAGTTCACTAATCTGAAAACATTTTTTACAGAGTGCCTTGACTCTGCTGGAAATTATGAGCTTCTGATGTTGAGGGTTTTCTTCTTTCTTATTGAAGGTTTGAGTCATAGGGTAAAGGGTCGTGGTGAGACGGTTGTCACCTAAACCAGTGTGACATGGTGTCGCAGTTGACAGCAATGCAGTTCCACACAGCTGCTCCTCACTCCCCCAGCAGTGGCACTGGAGAAGGAAGCAGAAGAGAAAAAGGTAGAAAACTTGTGAGGTGAGGTAAAAACAGTTTAATAGGAAAAGGAAAAGCAAAATCCACACACACAAGCAAAGCAAAACAAGGAATGAATTCACTGATTCCCATGGGCAGGCAGGTGTTCATCCAGGAGAGCAGGGCCCCATCACTTGGGGATGGGGACTTGGGAAGGCAAACACCATCACTCCAAATGCTCCCCCCCCCCCCCCCCCCCCCCCTCCCTCACCAACCCCCCCCCCCCCCCCCCCTCCCCACACACACACACACTTCCTCCTTCTTCCCCTTACTTTATATACTGAGCATGATTTCATAGGGTCTGGAATATCCTTTTGGTCACTTTGGGTCACCTGTCCCAGCTTTCCTTTCAAGTCTTGAACCTCCCATGCCCCCTCATCTCCCTTGCCATTGGGGCAGTATGAAAAGCAGAAAAGGCCTTGGCTCTGTGTAAGCTCTGCTCAACAACAAAAACATTTCTATATTATCAACCCTGTGTTTAGTACAAATCCAAAACACAGCCCATAGCAGCCACTGTGAAGAAAATCAACTCTACCCCAGTGGAAAACTGCAGACGTGCAAAAACTCGGGTACTAAAATTTTGAAGAACAAATGCTTCTGAAACAGGGCTTTCTTTCTACTTCTAAAAATTATTTCTTGCTATGAACAGACTCTAAATCTTAGCCTTTAATAATTGATTTTCCTATTGGTCAAATAACTTCCTTATTTACTAAATGAAAAAAATGAAGTGTGAGGGGATTCTGGAGTTGCACTTTAAGAGTACATCTTTTATATCTCTTTATCCAGGTAACATTCAGTGTTGCTGAATGTAAGATATGATTGGTTAATGAGCAGTTGTGATAATGTGTCCAACATTCTTGAGGCTGGTTTTTAATGCCAAATTAAGAGGAAATCCGTCCCACTGGGCATCTTCAAATATGGAGTTACGAAAAGGAAAGGGTTATTTTCAAAACTTTGAGATTTAATCTTGGCATAGTTTATTGCTTTTCTCTGATGCTTCTGAACATACATTTTCAGAACATAGACATACAGCTCTGTGAAAGCACCACTTTGGCACAGTCCTTCCCTTTTCTTTGTTTAATAGCTGGGAACAGTTCTTGCTGTTTAGTTCTTAATGTTTTCTAAGTTCTTTTTGCTGTTGCTGACTTCATGTGCAGAACCTCATGTGTTTCAGGGTTGTATGTGTACATGGCCCCTTTCAAAATGAAACAATTAATCAAGTTGATAGAGTTGAAAAATTCTTGGCACATGTACAGGAGTTCTTTGCTTATATTCAGAAGGTCTTTTTATTGTTTTTAAAACTCAGCTAAAGTACATCCCAATATTCTTTAAGGTCTCTGAAAATTTAATTTAGCTAAAAAAAGATGGAATTCATTAGAAAATATGTTCTCTGTTTGGAAGTTTCTTCATCTTAATGCTTTGAACTAGATACAAATAAGTTTAGAATGATTTCCATTAGTATTTTGATGTGAGGTAAATGAAAGCAATAAACCATTTATGAAGAAATAAAGAAAGCTATTGTTAGTAAGGATACAAGATGATAAATCAATGCTTTAAAAATATTTCTGCCTTTTTAGGACTGTCAAGAGGCAAACTTTCAGTGTATTCTGGATACTAAGCACTTGCATTATATAATGATGTGTGTGTAGTTCTTGAACTTTTAAAATAATGTTTAGTTTATGAACTTTTCAACTTGAGATACAGCAGATTCTGCCTAGTGACAGAAAGTAAACAAAAGTTAGAACCTGCAGCTTCATTAGATGCCTAGACTAAATACAGTTTGTTTTCTAACAAAGCAGTATGAATGCTATTCATTCCCCAGCCTTTATATTCAGGGACTTCTGGTAGATTTATGGATCTTGAGTGTCTTTTTCTTTTTTTTTTTTCTTTGTCTCTCTCCCTCCTTTTCATTTCTGGCATCATTTCGTATGACTCAGATATTCCACTATGCTCTCTTTAAAGTGCCAGTAATGCTTGCAAGAAATGCCAGTGTAATGGACTAGGATATTCTGGTTCCTCTTCTCTAGAAACAATCCAGGCTAGGCAGTGGCCAGCCAACATCATCATACAGCTGAAAAAGCCACCATTTCTTACCAGTCTTAGCCTATGAATGGGGAATCCTTAGTGGCAAATAACTGCCCCTAATAATAGCAGAATTATGTTCAGCTGGGGAGCCCAGGCTGAATGGGGCACAGGAGAAGATTGTTTCCGATGTGGTTTCCCTTAAAGTGTGCATGTGCTTAATTAAGAACAAGTGAAATGCTCAGCCAAGTATTTGGGGTTTATTACTGTCAAGGTGTTCTTCTGCATAGCCTCTTGTGGTTTCCCATTCTGCACTGTTTGCTCTGCTCCTTTTCTCCATGAGAATAACTTCATTGATTACTCCAGGTCAGTGTGACAGATCTCACCTAAAGAAACTACGTTTGATTCAGATGGGCTCCTCGGCATAATCTATGCATTTACACCACAATTTCTGCTCTTGGTGCTTTCTTTGGATGCAATCAGGAAGCATCCCTAAAAGGACCTGGTATCTGCAACATTGGCTCATTCCCAACATTTGTTATATCATGCCTTCTTCGGGGAGTGCAGCTGTGTGTCATTTTCACATATATTCAGAATACATTATGAATGGAAGTTGCTCTTTCCCAAAGAATGTGCAGCTCTTGTTTCTGTTTGTGATCAGGAGCAATTTAGATTGATAATAAACTTGTAGGAATTAGTAGTGGTGGATATCATGCATCTGAAGCAGTCTGATTTGTGTTCACTCTTCTCAGTAGCATCTTACTTGTCAAAATTTGAAATTTTTTTGCTTATTTGTCAATATTTTGCAATTCCCTTAGGGGCTTTTGTGTACAAACTTTGAATCATGTGTGAATTTATTGACAAGTCAGACTGCCTAATGCTTTGTAAGTTTTCCATGATTGTTTTAATTGTTGAAATAAGCCAAAAATCACAACAGCTTTCTTCTAGTCTGGATTAATGATTACTACTCCAACTGATTGTAACAGGGTTCACTTGGACATGGGGCATGTCCTATATGATTGGGACCAGTGTTATTTACTGTCTTCATCAATGACGGATGAAGGGATTGAGTGAACCCTCAGCAAGTTTGCCAGTGACACCAAGCTGAGTGGTGCAGCTGACACACCTGAAGGACAGGATGCCATCCAGAGGGACCTGGACAAGTTTGAGAAGTGGCCCATGGGAATCTTATGAGTTTTAACAAGATCAAGTACAAGGTGCTTTACCTGGGTTGGGGCAACCTCCAGTATCAGCACAGGCTGGGGATGAAGAGATGAAGAGCAGCCCTGCCCAGAAGGACCTGGGGTGTTGGTGTCATGAAAGGTGGGACATGACCCAGCTGTGTGCATTCACCTCCCAAAGCCAAATGCGTCCTGGGCTGCACCAAAAGAGATGTGAGCAGTAATTTGAGGAAGGGGATTCTGCCCACCACTCCATAATTCTTTACTGTGAGGGTGGTGAGGCCCTGGCACAGGTTGCCCAGAGAATCTGTGGTTGTCCCGTCCCTGTAAGTGTCCGAGGCCAGGTTGCATGGGGCTCTGAGCAACTTGGTCTAGTGGAAAGTGTCCCTGGGTATAGCAGGGGAGTAGGAACTAGATGATCTCTAAGGTCCCTTCCAGCCCAGGCCGTTCTGTGATTTCATTGTGATTGGTGCCTGGGTGAGTCCTGCTTTATAAATGTATCATCCTGAATCTCAAGCTAGTAACAGGAAATGATTTGGCTCCTCAAGCTGTCCTGCAGTTTAGTACTTTGCATATCTGAACTTGAGGTAAACCATTAGTTTTGGAGGTGAATGTTTCATCAGGAGACAGCTGCTTCTTACAAGCTGTCCCTGCCATGGTCAGTGAAAGGCGGTGTTAAAAGAGGCGAAGCAAGTGTGCTGCATGACTTACTTTACAGTGCTAAAGCCCTCCACAGTCACAGTCTACCAAGGCCAATGTGAAACCTGTGTGAGCAGCTGGAGGATTATGAATCATTGCTCATTATGAGGAGCCATAATTCAGGCAAATATAAGTGGCGACTCAGGAGACACTGAATTGTGAAACAGAGAGCAGCAGATTAGTTTCAGAGGGGCCCAGGAACCTCCCTTCAGCAAACCAAGGAGTGGAAAATGGCACATTAAATGCCAAATGATCCAAAACATGAACTCAAGTTATATGTAAGATTTCAGATTCTAGATGAAAATTAGAAGGTTTCATAAATCAACACCAAGATTTAAGGAGCAGAAGAAACCATGAGGTTGAGATTCATTTGCAAAAGGCTTTTTCTGAAATCAGAGCATTGTGAATCAGCTTTATTGTTTGTGTCTCCAGTTACATTATTTAGACCTTACATTATCTGAATTACTTAAGCACATCAAATGTGTTTTATTACACTTCAGTATTTATGTGGTTAATGATGATCATCATAAATTTCTTCTCTTAATTTTAATGCTAAAAAAACTCTTTCAACCCACTTTCATGCCCTCTCCTCATTTTTTAAACCTGTGCCATCTAAATTTGTTCTTAATGACTGTCCAAAAGACAGTCTCACCTAATTTGTCTAGATTCAGTTTCTAATCCTTTGCATTTGTTTTGACATTTTCTGCTAGATTAAAGACGTGTTTACTGTTATAAGTCCTTCCTGCTCCAGCTTACGTGTAATCCTTGTTCAAGTCATCTCTAACTTTCTTACTGTAATAAACAGACTCAACTGCCTTAACATGCCTGAAGTAATTTTTCTGGCACTCCTCTAAAATTGTACAGTTTTCATCAGCAGCCTAAAAGATGCGTGGATGTTTGTCCTGCACACATTACCACTTAATCTTGCTAATAACCATCACACCACCTACTTGCTCTCTCTTTACATTTCTTTGTAGGTTCAAAATCATTATGACCATCTAAGCTACAGACCTGCTTAGAAAAAGTCTTTCTGTGACACCAGTATTGTTCATGATCCTTTCTAGTTTGCTCCTTTCCAAAGTATTCAAGTACTACCTAGTTCCCCCTTTAAATAGATCTGTGTGCTTGGCTTAAATTAATTTAGTCAGGCCAAGTTTCCACGTAATTGTGTCATCTCCAATGTTTATTGCATCCTAGATTTTTCAGATTATTCTACCAGTGAAGTCACCACTTTGTTGCAAAGTCATTGTCTGTTCTATCAAATTTGGCAGTGCAGTGGAGATCTTAAAAATGTTAATTTTATGCTGAATTTGTGAAAAACAGAGGAGAGTGTGGGAAGCAGACGGACGGGGATGGTTCCACAGCGCAGATGGGTGAAATCTGACCTTTGCCCTCTCTTTATGGCAGTGGTGACATGGTCAGTGGATGTGAAGCTTGTCATGGGGCAACAAGCACACGTGTAGGTTCAAGGCACCTGCTGTCACCTGAAGATGCGGTAGGAGAGGATACTGGTGTAAGCAGGGAGCACTGTGGTGCTGCCCAGAATAGGAATCTGGTGCATGAAGAAACTTAGGGAATCTGGGACACTGGCTAACACAGTGGTTGAGATATGGAAATGCACAGGGGCTTAAGACAGACCAGTGTAAGATTTCCTGGTTTAGGCTGCCATTAGCTCCACTGAACTGCTCTGAGCCCATTTACCATCCTTGCATTCACATATTATATGTGTCATGGGTCTGGGCTACATATTTAAAGTAAAACATAGTCATTTGCACTTTGCTGTTTTTGTCAAAATCTTTTTTGTCAGTGTACTAAACACACAAATCTGAAAAAATATTTTTGTTTAAGTTAAGAAAATCAATGTAAAATCCCATTTTTTCCCTACGAAAAGTTCTAACAGGAGATAGTCATAGCTAGAAGCACCAAGCAAATATTTTAGAACCGCAGAAGAAACCTAGTGTTGTGCTGCTTTGGGTAGCATATGACAAAACTGGTTAGAGTGCTGTTTGAGAGCTAAGCCTATATTTTCAAAGATAAATCCTACACAGTTAAACAGCTAATGCATTATTCATGTGATATTAGGGAGAGATATAGATTTCTGCAGATAATTCCATATGGCTGGAATTCCAGAGCAGTAGCGTGGAGTCATTCTTGCTGTTGCTTGCCATGGGGGAATATGATCAGGATGACATCGTGCTGTTGCTCACCAGTTTAAACCCCATCCTCAGCTATGCAGAAAGCCACCAGACTGTAAAATGCAAAATGGGAATGGTGATAAGAAGATAATATTTTTTATGGAATTTTATTTGTGACAGTAGTTCAGTTTTGAAAAATGCCATTTAATGATTGTGTGTGCCTGTATTTGATATTTTTATGGAACAATTATTTTATTTCTTAAAAACACTCTAGCAGAAATGTTTCTAAACATATATATAAAGAAGAAACAGATAAAAATACTGGATAGCCTTCAGCTGCATATTTTGGAGGAAATTTTTTAAAAGTTACCAGGCTCGGCTTTTTCTGTGATACTTTCTGTTGATTTTTTAAAAATAATATCTTCTAAATAATAATGCATTATTATATAAATATGGACATTAACTTGTGTTGCATGCTCCCTTTAAATGATTTGCTCATTGAATTTGCTCGCCCAAAGTTATTTGTTATAAATATTTTGCTGGTGTCCAAGCAGTGTTCAAGTAAACTTTCTAATAATGTCTCTGAAGTCTGACATAACAGGGAATTTGTTATGGTTATATAAAGGTGAGACTTAAGATTAAGACACTGGGGCATGGAGCATTTGACTGTGAAGCTCAAATGTTCAGTATGAGTGTATACAAAATAGGTGTTGTAGGTTTGACTTACCATGAGCATGAAGGAAACTGTTATAAAAGCAGATAACTGGAATAGCTTATTGTTTTTGAAGATTGCTTTTCTTAATGGCATGGGAACTGGGTTATGTGTACCCCCCAACATTCTGTTCTCCACTCATGTCCAAATGATTTTAATTGTTACATAACCTTTGATTTCATGTATTTCTCTGAAGAAATGCCGGGAATAATTTTAAGACAGAATTGTATCACTTCTGTCTATACAGTGTCTAGCAAATCAAACTGTGATATTTGGTAGAGCATTACATGACATTTTATGCATTTTTATTATGTCTGCTATTAGCAATAATTTGTTGGAGACTCAGCTTATATTTCTATAGTTTATTTAAACAAAAATGTATAATTGTTTTTTTGGTACTGATCCTTCAAAATATAGCCACAAGAATCCTGTTTTCCTGAAGAATTTAATGAAATATTTCTTCTTCTTGTGGTTCAGAGGAGTATCTCTTTACCATGCAAGAAATTGAATTAAAAGCTGTCAGAGCATACAGAGTTTTCATAGCTGGTATTTGATGGCACTAGAGCTGAATTGCAAGAATTAATAAATATTGTGTTATTATTTAATTGCCTCACTGATCAGCAAAACATGACACTTCAGTTGCCTGCAAAGAGGCTGCCAGCAGTTCAGATAATCAGATTGTAAATATCAGTGTCCAGTGATCTACTCTTGGCTTACTTCAGGAAATTATCTAGTCATATATAAAGCAAACACTAAAGACAAATTTAAAAATTAACAATGAAATTTAATGCACACTACTCTGTGCATGGAAATTAATTCACCTGAACTCACATTTAATTTTTTGACAAATACTGTACATTCAATTGTAATCTCTGTGAAGCTGAGCTAGATGCTGCAGTTGGCATCTTCTGGAAATCCTGCTGAAAGTGATAAAAAGTACTCAAAGGTGTTATTGAAAGTTGGCAAGAAAGCAGAAAGATATTACAGGGAAGCATTATTCCATCTATGTGAACATGATGGATTCATCTGTTGAATACAAAATTAGGGGGTTTTTGAGTTCTTTTTTTTCTTTTTGACTAACACATTAAAGAATATGCACAGGATAAATTATCATAGGAAGAAAAAAAAGACGAAGGCAGTCAGCATCTATATTATCATTTGAGTTTTTAAAGTGCTTTTTGTTCTCTCTGGTTTATTTGAATTATTTTTATTCTAGCAACTGCAGAAGTCTTCTAGAAGCTAGGTTAACTATATTAATCAGAGATGGTGATCAAAGAATCAGATGAGGGAGGATAAGAAATCATCACTGCTTCAGTAATGATTGAGCAAAGCATACAGTAAATGCAAGACACAAATGCATGTGCATTTGGGACATAGTTTAGAGAAGCTGCTATAGCTGGTTTCTGTAATTCTTTCTCTCTTCATGATCACTGCTGAGACAACTCTGTGTCCCTGTGTTTATTGCACAAGGGATAGTTCTTCATAATTGTTACTGCCCAAGAATTGCCAGTTATTTACAGAGTAAAGCAATTTTAGAATTTCCTACAATATAAGTTTTTTTTTTTTAAGTTCAGAATGTAATAATATTCATTGTGGAAGTACAACAGGTTTCTTTAGGAGTAAATTACAATGTTTTTCTGATGACAAAAGTGTGCCATATTTGGTAATCTGTTTTTGTGATATCTATCAACATGTATTCAGGGAAACAGAAAATATGTCTAGGTGTAGTTTCTAAAATGTCAGTTGCTGTTAGAGAAGCATAATGCATATGAATCTTTTAATGGCTAAGGTACTGCATCCATAATTACTACAGGAGAATGTTTTTTATTAATTTAAGTACAGCCTAAACACTTAAAAGATTTAAATTGCATAGATACTTTGTGAAGTAAGTTTGTCTTTTCTTTCTGCTCAGCAGTCAGGCTTAGGTCCCTTTGAATATGAATGTTTATCTCTTTATCATTTTGGTATTAGAATAGCACAGAGGTAGATGTGGTTGTACTGAAGTTACCATGCCCTGCCAGTATGTGTGTATTTTTTCCCTAATATGTATTCTGCTGCTTGCACCAGCAGCATGTGTGTGTGTGTGTATATGCAAAATGGATTCCTCTTTTTTTCTTTTCAAAAATTCTCCAAGGATAAGTCTTTTGCTGCATGTAATTATAATCTCTGGAACATATTCTCTGAGTGACCCTAAATGTTACAGATTTTTTTTTTTAATCTTGTATTCTTGTGTCAGCCAAGGGATATCTAACTTAAGAACACAAATACATGAAAAATATGTGCTTCCATAATTCTGTTTTTGTCCTTCACTCTTTAATGTCTCATGAAGTTTCTCAATATAGTGAATAAACAAAAGCATGGCTGTTAGTTGGTTCCATCTGAATTAAGCTGCAGCAAGTACATATGGAGTACTAAATCACTTATTCAAGGATGCTTATAGAGAATAATTTGTCAGTTGTGTTGACTTTGGCTCTGATGAGAAGAAAACTGGCTTTGACTACAGTGCAAATGTGTTCTGCATCTTCTAAATTCTGCAGTTAAAAACGTTAAGACAAAAGAAACTTTGTTAATGAATATTGAATTTATGTTATCAATGTAATTGAATTTAAAGGAAGATTTAATGAGCTGAGGCCAGTGGTAAATGGTTATTCAGCATATTTATGAAGAAGACCATGCACAATTACTAATTTTTCTGTATACTTGCTGAAATGGCTTTTGATTTCAAAGAGTTACAGAAAAAACCCCCACAGTTCTAAAGAAATTCTACTATAAAGAGTCGACCAGCAAGAAGTTTCATGATGTTTTCACTTTCCATGCAATTGTGTGCAAGTTACACATAAATTGTAAAAAACATCAGATGACAGTGAAATGGTTAATATTTACACAATTGTATTTTTGGATACAGAACTGTTGGTCTGGAAAATGAAATTCCATTTTTAATTTCTAAATATGTTTGTTCCCTCTGCTCTCTGAATTTTATATTTAGTCCAATACACATGACATGGATGCTAAGTTTACCTAAAACAATTATCAATCTTGCCCGCCTTGACAAGCTTAGGGGAATACTTCTGACCTTTTGCAGTGTCATTTAAAACTGAATATATCTCATGCTGCAGCGTTACAGATATCAGACATGCAGGCAAACTTTCTAATAAGAGTAGTTTTGATTACATCTTAAACTTCACCATCATATGCTGGAAGTAGATCTCTGTTCCAATGGGATTATTTTGTATTTAAGACTCATGCATAATATTTAAAAATTTTTCATAAAATTTGATTTGTCAGGTAGTGCCCATACATTCATCACATACACAGCATCAAAGATATTAGGACATAATGAATGAATCAGCATAGAATTCCCAGATACCATAAATTGTATAGTAGTTGTACAGTGGCAGGGAAGAAGTTCTGTGATACTGTGAATGTCTGAGAGTGTAATTATTCATGTCCATTAACTTGGGAAGACATGTATTTGAAAATACAAAGCCAGTTGTATCAAACGCTGTTTTTTAGTAAACATTTATTAAAGATTTTTATTTTGTTTTAAGAAGGTTTGGTATTTTTTTTTCTAAATTATTGTTTTCTCCATAGATGGTCCATTTGCTTTCATGTTTCCACTTCTGAGGCTTGAAAGACCAAAACTGAACAAAACTCGTAGGTTTTCTTTGTGCTGAAAATTTACATTATATTGCTGAAGGAACACAAGTCAGCTCTGGTTTATGTCAAGCTTTCTTTCTTTATATTTTGAGAATACTCTAAAATTTGAAGAGAAAGAAAATCTCATTATAGAATGGTTTTTATAAGCATGATGGGAAATTAAAGTGGCAACTGTGTAAAAGCAGAAGCTCAAGGTGTGCCCCAAATGTTCTACAATCCTTTGTGGTTCTAGTAGGGTCCAAACCAGTGGTTGAATAATATGTGTGCCAGTAAACATTTTGTCCAAGATTAAATCTTTTCTGAAATAAAAACCTTTCTGTGTACAGTGGAGGCCTACATGGGCATCGGCACTGATTTTTTGTTCGTCTGCTGAATGGTTTCTGTGGTGCTGCATAATTGCTAATGGAGAAGCAGCCAAGACTATAATCTCCTTTTGGTGTTAGTGACTTCCTTAGATAAGCCATTTAAAGGCTTCCTCCTTAGCATTCCACAATCTCCCCACTTCTTTCTTCCCTAAGTGCTAGTACATTTTATAAAACTTGTTACTATCATAGATAAAGGTGTAGTTTTTCTTCAGTTAGTCTTCCATTTCTTGCACATCTTTCGAATCTATTAGAAGATATGATTTTTTCTTGGCCTTTGGGGGGAAAAAAAAAGTAAGGATTGTTAGTAGTACAAGGTCCTTAGGCAGCCAGAGGATATGTTTTTGCAAGCTGCTCCCCACATGTATGTGTTATCAGGAGGGATGTGCAGCATCTTAACGTTTGCTTCTATGGTTCATTGATGTTAAGAATGTGAGAAAACCATGAGATGTGTTTGTGAACAAAATGATGAAAACAATGCTTTAGATCTATTCAGTTTTCCCTGTATCTGTGAAGGAATCTACACTGACTACTGTTGGTTGTTATTTGTCAGGATAATTACAGATCCAAGCTAACACTGCTTGGGTGTTAAAATTAGTTTCACATGTAAATAAATATAGATGTCTTTGCAAAAGGGGTGAAGAAGGTCTGTAACATGAAAGATGGTCTTTAGCATTGGGTTGAACTCTTCTTACAAGACTCATTCTAAACTCTCTTAGTACTGTACTCAGTCAAGTGACTTACAGCTTTGAGTGCCAATGCAAGCCTATATTTCTCATAGAAATAAAAACACCTAGTGATGAAAATCTGATTGTTGGGTTGTTTTCTTTTCCTGTGGTATTTTGCTGTCTGGGTTAGGCTGTGTTTCTTTTTCACTTGGTGTGAGAAGATCAGACACTGGTGTTTAGTGTAGCAGCTTTTATGTCACCAGAAGGAGCAGCCCTGGATAGGCTGTTTTCATCCATGTCTGAAGGGTGGAAAGGATGGTGACAGGGAATGTGCAGCCATTGCCACAGCAATTCATTAGTCTGTGCTTTTTCCAGTGCTGTTTGGATACAGGCAGGGAGTAGATTTGCAACCTTGATGAATATTTACAAATAATTATTTTCTCTCAGCCATCACCTTGACTAGAGATTTCTGTTTCTTCTAATCTTGGTGCCTCAGGCAGAGCAGAGCAGGGAAGGACAGTGTGTGGTGGAGCAGTCACTGGTGCTGCTATCTAGTCATCCTTCTGCCTTGTCCCAGGGAAGTGCCAGGGGGACATGCAGACCATCCAGGTAATAGGCTGAGCATCTGTGGTTTAGTCCATCCTGATGTTGGGGAAGTGGGTTTAAGTGTCTGTCAGTGAAACTCTCGTGAGGAATAAACCCGATAGGATCGGATCACCGTGGTGATCTCCTAGTGCCCCTTCTCCATACTGAAGAAAGAACTGAATTTTGTTACTCCAGAGTGCCCCTCTCTACTTTGCATGAGCACAGGAGGCTGAAATATTTACCTTCAACATGTGGATGATAGATGTTCTGCAAATTAGCATTTTCCCAAGTGAAAGAAATGGACCAATGTCAAGAATAAGTTTTATTCACTGATTGTTAGTTCTATAATTTATTAAAAGCCTGTGTATATCCAGTTAGTTTCTACCAAAAATTGCATTTAATATTAAAATAGTTCCCTATCTAGAAGTAAGAGTACCTTTCTCTGGATTTAAAATACTGAAGGGTAAAGGAGTGAGTGCCTTGCATCACTAACACTGAATTTACCTTCCACTCACGTGTAGTGTGCATTAATATAATATTGTTCTGTTCAGGACATGAACTGCATGACAAAAATGCTTCTCTGGTTATAGGGGTTTTAATTTCTTTTTTCTTTGTTATTTTCTGACATCTGTATTTATTTGGTTTTTTTTTTCCCCCAAAAGTTAGATAAATCTTTATTTATGTATATTTTAGAGAAAGTGTGGTTAAATGTCTCTGTCTGAAATGCTATCTTGCTAAAAGCAATTCTGTATAGTAGATGGAAGTATAGTACTGGTATCTCTCTTATGGTATTTGAGTTTCAGAATAAAACAGTAACCAAACACTTGATGAGCTCATGGATTCTGGATCTTGGGGGTCGTATGTCTGGTGTCTGAAAAACATTGGCTATTTTGAAAGGGTGTATTTTGTAGTGATGGAGATAGTGCTGGTGAGCTTTAATTACTGTTTCATTAAGTAAAAGGTTTTTTTCGGAAGCTTTTTCAGATTTCTTGCACTTAAATAATATTTTGGGATTAGAACAGAATGAACATTAAGGAGTGGTATATTTTAAGTACATGAATAGTCTTCTACAGTACAAAATCCCCCATTTTGTTTCCTCTGCTAGGTTTTCTTTTGATTACAGATGGCCTGTGTGATAGTTGCTATAGAAACCAGACCATTTTACTTCAATCTCTCTCTGTTGCTATGGTGTGCGGAGAGCTGCTATGTGTAAAGTGTCATTTAGATTTTTTTGTGATACCCCATGTAATAGTTAACTTGCAGTCAATACTCTCTAACAGCAGACAGAGTAATGTGACATGCTAATTAATGCTTTCTGCCACCAACTGTTGGATTCAACAGTTTGGCAGAAATTAGTTGCAAAGTTAATTTAACGGCAGATAAAGCTTCCTTTAAATGCTGTAATATTAGAAGAAAATAACTCACTGTTAGGCGGAATTGTTTTTCCTGCTGTAGCACGCTCCCTGACTGAGAACGAATGTATAGAAGGCACCCAGAGCCTCTGAAGGCAGAAACCTCATGTTTGCAGGGAGGCTACACCAACCAGAGGAGCTGGTTTTGCAGCCTGCAGTTGCCAGTGGCAGCTGTAGCCTTCTGGCAGTTCCCAAAGGCGCAGCAGTTGGGACCGCTGAGTGTGAATAAGCAGGAGCACAGCTGTCCCGGCCTCCAACCTTCATCCTTCTGCCAGCCTGAAATAAAACCACTCTGGGGTGGGGTGTAAGACTTGTAACACTTCCCTGTTGCAGTCTTCATAACTGGATTTGGCAACTAAAAATTAAAATTAAACCAACTTCTATAGGACTTCAAAAATTAGATTTTCAGGAAATGCTACAAGGGTGGTATGAATGAGCCCTCAGTGAAGGCGATGATCCTGTCATTATCCCAAGGTGAAGATGAGATTATTTTTCATGCAGAATAGTTGTATCCAGAGCAAAAGCCTTATGTGAAGCAGGCTAGTGAGGATATAGAATACATAATATGGCAAAATGTTCAGTGATCCGTTGCCTGTTGCCAGACTTGGTTCGTACTAGCTCCTACTTAATTTATTTTGCTCAAACCCCAATTGCCAAGGCAGCACAAAAGTAACAGAGCTTGCCCTGGATCTGAAGTGTCAGGAGGAGTCCCCAGGTTAGGAGCATGGTGGCTCTTTGCCTCCCCTCTGGGCTGAGCAGCCCTGGAGAGGCTGTCCTGGGGCATCAGCAGTCAGTTTGCAGCCATCGGGGTGGCACGGCACCTCAGCCTGCAGCACCGCCGTGTTCCCCTGCAGCACACGCTGCAAAGGAAGAGAATTCCATGGAGATTTTATTGGTTCCCAAGTTCTGTCATCCCAGAGAGGCTCCAAAATCCTCCTTCCACTTTCCCTGCACAGTTTCAGTAATAAGCAGCAAGGAGTGTTTAGATGATGCTAGCTACATCCTGAGGCTTCATCAACCCCCAGCTCTTCAGGTGGGAAAATGGTACCATCAGGGTGCATCTGTGTATGGCTTTGGTAAAGTTGTTTCAAGGGTAAAGTTGTTTTATTTTGAAACATAAAATCTTAATGATACCTGCTTTTCAGACGTGAAATCTTCTTTATTATCTAGCCCCCAGTAAAGAAAAATAAAAAAAACTTGCTCTGCTGAGAGGAGTTCTTGGGAAGTGATATATGCTTTCTGGAAGTATACTTTTGTAAACATCAGGATCTCCTTTTCAGATGTGAAATGTTCTTTAAGATTTTTAACCCCCAGTAAAGAAGAATAAAGAAAACTTGTTTGTTCTGTTGAGAGGAATTCTGGAGAAGTGATGTGTGCTCCTTGGAAGTGCAACAAGATAAGCATTATCATCACTCAGTGTCCTGAAAAGACCAAGTCCACCCTCCAGAAGTCCAAGGCAGAGGCTTTCTTCAACCCCTCCTTTATTTCACCCAGGATCAAAAACTCTTTATCATTTTGTGTCTGCTGTGCCCAAGATGAACTCAGCACCACATCTCCCACATCTCTGTTTATAAACAGCAGGTCTAGGCACACACCATCCGTGGAAGTCTTGCCTGCCAGCTGTGACAAAAATTTATGTTCCATGCACTTCAGGAACTTCATATACTTTCTCCTTTTCACTGTGCTGAGTTTCCAGCAGAGTTACAGCAAGCTGAAGTCTCCCAAAAAACCTTCACCTTGGATTCTTTTCAAGGCAATAAATATATGAAGTTATGTGTGGTGAATTTAATTTTTTCTTAATGCGATTGACAATGCTGAAGTTGAATAGCACAGATGCCCATTACCTGTCACTGGAGCAGCTGAATCAGGAGGTGGTCATGACACTTACACTTTCCACTATTTTTTGTGTTTTGTAATAATTTATTTTTATGTTTTTGTAAATGAGCCTACTTTATTCTTGTAAATGAACATAAACCTTAATAATTGAAGCTCCTGGTTTAGGTCTCATGCCTTTGTTTAGAAAAAAATATGAATTTTTGCATCTTGGAGAAACATTATATCACAGAGCTGTGAGTGCACAGCACAGTTCTTTAGTCTGTGAGAGAGGGATCTGTCTGTCATGTTAAACTGGCTTCTAAATTGCACCCTTTCCAACACATATTACAAATGGCACTTTGTACAAACAATGGGGTTTGTACTTCTCATGGGTGCTTTGCTGAAAGAACAGGAACTGTCACAGTCTGTAAGGACCATGGATGGGTGTGCTCTGTTGTATTCTAATAATATGGATTTTCACAATTGTAATACTTTGTTAATATTTACAAAAGAGAGGATATATTCCATTATGAGCCAATACTATATTGCAGACCCTCTAACAGTAAAGTAAATACACATTCCAGTGTAATTTTTCATATTAAAAGTTAAAGTCTTGTTTAACTAGTCTGCTTAATTAAAAATTAAATTACCCAAGGCACTACAGCATTGAGAAAAGCTGTCTGAAACTATTTCTGTAGGAGTCAAAATTGAAATTGAGGGCAACTTGAAATTGAAATTGAAATATGTTTTTGTTCTACCTCATTCATTGTTTTTTGTCATTGTTGTATGTGAGCTAATGAAAATGAAAGACCTCTAATCTAGATAATTGAGCCTAGTCATCCAGGATGTATTGAGAGTCTGACATCTGGAAACATCTGTGTATATTAATGTTATTTTAAGTGGTTGTGGTTTTAAGGACGCTACTAAGACTGCTGTGCTGTGTTTATGGTTTGGACTGTTTTCAAAATCAATCTTTGTCTTAAAATATATATCCATGTGGATAGTATTGAAAGTAGGCATGCAGATAGATGCTCATTGGTTATCTAGTAACATGTATCCCAGACATTGTTCTTAAAAAACTATGGTGTTTTATGTTTTTATAAGTCATTATTACGTTGCTTCTTTGTATCACTGTTATCTAGGGAAAACAGAAAAGTCATAGTAACCACTGAAGTCACAGTTCATTACTGAGTCACACATAATGTGTTCTTGAGCAGGAAATGTTACTTGCACCATGCTGGCAGAAATAATTTTCAGTTATTGACTGGACTACATTTAAATATATTATTTCAGGCATGTCTTGATAATTTTGAGTATAGTTTTATTTTCTGTAGTTATGTAGGTACTAATGTAGCAATTAACATAATCTTTACTGATGAAGTATTTTTCATTTATTTCTTATACCTTGAGCCTGTCTGTACTATTTTAGTTCTTAAGTGAATTTTTAGAACACCTGAAAGCCAAAAAAAAAAAAAAAAAAAAAAAGTGAGGGTTTTTTAAAGGACCCTTAAAAGACTCCAAGACCCTTTTTTAAGTCTTTGTAGTTTATGAACAAGACTGCTTCCTACAGAGATTTCCTTTATACCTCAAGGAAGGCTATTGCATTTCTGTCTTTCTGGTTGTCTTTATCCCCCTTCAGCAAAAGTGAGACATCTCTTGCTTCTTTGGTTGTGATGAGCTGTACTGGCTTTTGATAACCCAGAGAATATTGCCATAAAGTTGGAGTAGGACTGCAGGATGTCTTTGTAGGGTCAGAAGAGGAGCAAGAGCTTATTGGTACCTCTTCAGGGAGAGACATCTAGTGTCTGGTTGTAAATTAGCATGGAAATAACCTATTTTTTTTTTTTCCTTAAAGAAAGGTTAGATTCAAAATAGCACCTTAAGAGCAAACTACAAAATTATGCCCATGTGATTTGTGGGGTTTAGGTCAGTGTTTACTGCAGGCAAAGTATTACCAGTAGTGCAGGGAATTTATTTTTATTTTTAAGAGATACTTGATGGTAGCAGTGCTTTATAATTAACTGTAAAGGTAGGTTTCTCTTACATTTGTCACAGTGGAATACAAGATATGGTCTTAGGTATACATATATTTCCAGAAGCGAAAGTTTCTCTGTTGAAGAGTTGAGTCAATGTAGAATAAAGCTGCTCATGAAATTATTGCATCTTTGCTGAAAATGGTTGTAGGTCTAAGTCATTTCCTTCTGAGTGTGAAATTGACTTTAGTGGCTCAGCATGCTGTGAATATTAACTGAAAAGCCTTTTTATCAGTTTGTTGATTAGTATATTTTATTCTTGGTGATAGAGTTCTGGTTGATTTTACTAATGGCTTTCTTCTGTCTTTGTGCTTTTTTCCCCCCCTTTGTACTAGTTCTAAAAATTACTTTGCAATCCCTTTGGAACACATGCTTTGCTCTGTTTGAGTTCCTTGAAGTACTGTGCACAGTTGGAAGCAATGAAAATTATCAAGTATTACAAATAATCTCTCAAGTAATATTCTAGATGGTGAAAAGTAGACTGAAAATGAAAAGATTAAACTAAGGTGGTGTGTTGGTTTTTTTTGGTATGTTTTGGTGGGAAGGTTTTGGGTGTGATTTTTGGTTTGTTTTGGTTGATTGGTTTGTTTTGTTTAAGGAAAATAAATGGAAAATATATTTTTAACTTAAAAAAAAAAAAGGGAAAGGAAAAATATCCTTATTTGTTTTCTTCCAGAATTCTGGAGCTGTTTTTAGTTAATTTTAGCATTCCCACCATTGCTCAGCTGTTACAATTTTTGTGTAAGATACAGTAAACAGAACTAAATTCCAAATCAAACTTGGAGGAAACAAAACTTGCTTTGCTACATTTTAACAAAAATGGTGTGTATAATGTAGAGATTCCTAGTGGCAATTAAATCTACACAATTTGCTGGAGCATAATATCAATTCAAACAGGAAGTCTATAAACGTGCTTGACAACTAATTACTTCATTCAAGAGAAAAGTGCCTTGTCCTTTGTTTGATGCCAGCACCATTCTTGCCTATTGTGTGTGTGGCAGCAGCTGTATGAAACGATTTCCTATACTGTGAATACAGTTAATTGCTGCAGCTATCGTTTCCCTTGGTGGAAGAAAACCCCCAAGCCATCTGAAGGGAAAAGGGGAAAAGGAAAAAGAAGTCATTCAGGATTGGAATTGTAATTGTGGGTTTGTTTTCTCCAGTCTTTGTCAAGGTAGTTTGGCTCTGAGAACATGAGCCTGCCAGTGAGTGGAAGGTTGCTGTCCTTGTGATGAGTGCAGTGCCAACAATGTGACATCTGTGAGCAGATACTCATCTCCATGAGTCACTGGTGGCCCGTCATGCTCTTGCTTATTCTCAGACATAGGGGTGTGTTGAGAAACGTTTTTCATGAGATGCCTCTTTCTCCAAAGTGTGGACCCCTTTGCCACTGTATTAGCACTGTCACTTCTGTATTTAATTTGCTGAGGGAAGTGTGTTCGAGGCACATCCTCTTCACCTGCCCTGCAAAAGTTTCAAGCTGCTCATAATGTGAAAGATATGTTGGACTTTCTTCCTAGCTCCTGTTTACTCTCCTTACTTTCCTGAAGATGAAAACCAGGGAATAGACTAACGTGTAGATTTTACCCTCTGTCTTTGTTTTTCTTTAATATTTTTAGCATTTCCTACCTATAAAATAGTTGCAAGGATGGGTAGATATGTAAAACAACACTTTTCAAATTGATTATTAGTGCTTCCTTTAGGAACCACAGTTGAGTTGTGTTTCAAAGGAGAAAGAGCTGTAAAGTCAGAATTAGTTTCAATCCCTGGTATAAAAAAGTAAAGCTCTAAAATATTTTCATTACCCTTCTGAATATTGTGGGTTTGTTAGTGCCTGGGGTTTTTTTTCAAAAATCAGCTCACAAACCTACTATGTTGACTACTGGTGTTGCATTACAGGCAAGCTGGAGAGCATGGCTAAGCATAAGATGTACAAGCTTTCCTGTGTCCGCAATCCTGGACAAATAGAATTTGGGACACATCTTTCTGACTCATTTCACCTGTGAATGAAACCAAGCTGGTAATTATCCAGGAGCAGGCATTTGGTGTGTGCCACATGATAGTGGTGCTTAGCCTGTTACCAAGTGTCACAACTCACCTGATGCTATGCAGGAACACATCTACAATTGATCTGAATCCAACTGCGCTCTTTGCTAATATGATTTATATGCAGTCACTAAATCAGCCATTTTGTAAATGAAGTAAACTGCGCTACTAACCCTCCGTGGAAAAACAGTGTGAGTACAAGATTGGTCATGGAAGGTTATTTTTGTCCTTTGGTTCTGCTTCCAAAACATATTAATTATTGCATGCAGTTAGGTGGCACCTTACTTCTGCCCTCTGCGATATGTGAAGAAAATTCTGTCAAGCCTATGACAATCATCTTTTTTGTATGAGGAAATGCTCTAAAAAGAGTGAATGATGTCAAGTGATGGCAGAAAGCAAGATTTATGTAACTGCTTGTAGTGACCTGGTAAAGCTGTGATGAGAAGAGCAGAAGTACTGTATTGCTTTTTAAAAGTGCTAGAGCATGCATTTATGGAAGAGATTGTCCTCAAGTAAGGATAGACACTCCTGAATTAGCAGAAGTGAAGGTTTTTATGCACTGTGAAGTGTAGGTGAGAGACTGAAGGGGATAGCAGAACATCTTTTTGCATAAAGATTTGTTCTGTTTTGACTTTCATGAAGCAGAGATTGAAATACCATACCAGCGCTGTTGTATAGCACAGAAGTGTGAAAAGGTATGCTGGCCACTCTTTGCCATTTTTTAACCATTCATGACCAGCCTCAGTGGTGGTGTTGAACACATTGAAATTTGATATTCTTGGGCTACCCCAAGCCTTCTTCCAGGGATAATTTAAAGTGGGGTAAACTGGACCATCTGCTCCAGGAGCAGGTCCCAGGTCTGGAATTCCTGTGGATTTTAGCAGGGGTGCAGCAGCAGTGCCAGGGACTCTGCTGGGCAGTGCATGGTGAGGGGGAGACATGTCCTGTCCCCAGCTCGCCTGTCACCCCAGCAGTCACTTTCCATCCAGGCCAGACTGCTGGCAGGTGTGGGAAGGGGCCTATGTTTGTTCATCTGGGAAGGATTCCAGTGCCAGTTCCCAGTCCTTCCCTGGGGAGGGCGTGGTGGGTAGTTGGAAAGCATTTGGCTGGCTGACAGCAGAGCCCTACCGGATATTAAGCTACATAGGAAATTAGTGAAGTTAGCACAGGGAAGTTTAAGTTGTGGCTTTAAAACAAAGGTTTTGCTTTCAAGGCACACCATATTTTTATTTTATTTTATTTTTATTTAGTAGTTTAAGAATACAGAAACGAAACATTTTGTTACAGCTCAAACAAAAGGTTTGGTGTTCTTAATGCACTATTTTGTGAACTGTTTATGTCTGGGTAAAAAAAGTTTGATTTTTCCTTTTATTGGAACCAAATTTACTTTCTTAAGCTGTAGCAGTTCAAAAATTATTTTATATAGGACCTGGTTTGAATCCTGACACATTTTTAGTTATTTGCTCACATTGCTTTTCAGAATGGAGTTTCTATTTTTTGGTTATTTGAGTCACCATTTCATGTCAATCAATACACTCATTTCAGGATTCAAGGTGGCATCTACAAGGAAATGTAAAAGTATTAGCAAAGCACTACAATTCGATTTCTATATTATACTTTTGTTTGCAACTGGTAACAATTTTGAACTGATTATGCTTCTAGAAGAAAAACAATTATAGTGACCTGCTGCATTTAACAATGATGGGTTGTATTCTTTATGATTTATATGCTGCAAGGCTATAAAGCCTGCACTCCCTCTTCTGCTACTCTTTCCTCATTCCAGTGTGTTTGAACTTCTGATCACTGTTATCAAAACAACATGCCATCCAAACAGAGAAGCCAAGATTAGTCAGGCTTAAGTTATCATGTATGGAGTCTGTCTCAGGAGACAGGGGCTTCCTGACACTGCATCAGGTTTCAGGCAAAGTAGGACTGCGAGGTTTAAAATGTTTTCATTTCCAGCGAAGTGCTTTGGTGCCATCTGAATTCTTCCAAGCAACAAGTAGCTGGAGGAAGTAGAGATTTCATTAGTTAATACCCCAGGGATGTCTTATTTGAGTTCACGAGATGTGCCATCTGGAAATTCTTGTTCATTCACATGTTGCATCCTTTTTTGGACACTGAAGAGATCCAAGGTGCTTTATTTGAGTTGCTTTGGAAGTGCCTAAAATAAAATGGGGAGAAATATTTGAAAGTCTCTATTAAAAATAAATAAATAATAAAAAAATCTGTTTCCATCAGAGTTGCCCAGGTTACCATTCTTTGCTATGAAACCAGTCCAAGCTTTCCTGCTGCTTACTGCTATGCTCTAAGCACTGACTTTTTCTTCTACTTTTTGTCCATTTATACTTTAAAAGTCCAAGAAGTCACCTTCAGAAGCATATCCTTCTCTCTCCCTCTCTTTTTTTTCTGCCCCTCAGCTTTTACCCCCCAGTGTTCCTTGTGGTCCATGGGAAGTTTGGGAACATAGCCAAATCCAGACAGTAATACTCAGCACAGCCGTTGTGATGTTCTCGTCCTTGTAGTTGTCTTGTTTGTCGTGGGGTATGTTTGCTAGGATGAAACTTGAGTTCTCCTAATTCTGGTGTGTTTTGCTTGCAAAATGCTAATTTGAGAAAAGTCTCTGATTTGGCAGAGCCCAAAGGGTGGCAGAGGTGTACCTTGTGGTTTGCTGTCTCTCTCTGCCTCCTACCCCATGACTGCAGCCTTGGAGCTCAAGGATTTCTGGGCTTTCATGGTCTGGGGTATGGAAGCTGCCCATAGAGACAGGGGTTGGGGAAGCCACATCCCTGCAGAGACTGGCGAAGCTCAGAGAGTGCCACAAAACTGACACTAACACGTGGTTTTTTCCACTTGCCATTGCGTAATGCAGACATTCTTTTTGGGTGTTGGGTCAGTTTGGAGAAGGAAGAATGTTTTGAATTACTTTAATGAAGTGTGCTGAAATTTTAATAATGAAGTAGGATTTATTTTGCTGTTTCAAAATTGATTCAAATATGTTTAGCCTTAGTTACTAAGGCATTTTGTCCAAAATTGAGGCCCTTTGTGTAATGGTTGCCATGTTTATCCCTCAGCGTTTCCTATAGAACCTACAGTTTCTTTTTATTTGGCTAAGCAAAGCGGTAGGAAATTTGTGCTTAGTGAGGTGAAACACTATTGAAACTGACATATGTGCCCAGTACAAAGAGGGAGACATAAGTTGTATTAGGAAACTACTCTGAAAGGTGATCGTTCATCCTTTTTGGTTGGAAGTAGTGAAATATTGCCCATAATTTGGAGAAAATCCAAATCATATTGCACCAGCTGCCTTTATTGTAGTAAATTTATTTTCCTAGGAAAATTTTATTTTAAATAAGCTGTGACATATATATTTTTAAAAGAAGTTTGTGTTTTTGTTTGCTTGGTTTTGTAAGAAAGAATTATCACTGGGTACTCTGATCTTCTTAAAAAATATAGGTTTTGTTGCATTTGAACTTCTCCATTCCTTATATTATGGTTTGCCAATCAGTAACACAATTCAATAGGAATAGACAATTGTTTTCCAAGAGTCCAACAGGCTTGGTAATTATGAAGTGAATGTTTGAAAAAAGCTTTGGAAGTTAGTGAGACTATCGTAAGAGGAAAGTTTTGTCATGCTTTTTTTAAATGTTTTTATGTTTGCTTTTTCATAGCCGTGCACTCTTAAAACTTTACAGCATCTTAGTATCTATAAAAGCTTCACAAAACAATTGTAAAACATCAAGTAATTGTCTTTTGAATACATTTATTCTTTGATTAGTAATAAGGACAGATTTAGAAAAACAGACTTCTTTTAAATAAAAATTACGCTGATTGTGTCCTTGCTCTCAATAAAGTAGCTTGAGCATTACTTTCCTATTGCTTTTAGAAGCTAAACATTAAGTAGTATAAGAAATGGAGATTGTAAGTTCTTTCTTTAAGTAAAAAGACTACTGCAAGTTAAGCTTAGGCTAAATTCTGTGGCGAGTCTACTTAGTGTTTGTAGAATCAGAGAATGATGGAAGTAGGAAGGTATAACTGGAAATCATGAAGTCAAACACGTTGTTCAGAGCAGACTCAGCTAGAGCTGTTTGCTCAGGGCTATGACCAGGAGGGTTTTGAGTATATCCAGGGATGAGGACTCCATAGTCTCCCCAGGAAACCTGTTAAAAGTGCTTGACCACCCTCACTATAAAATAGCTTTCTAATAATTAATTGAAATTGCCTGTATTTCAGTTTGTGCCCATTGCCTCTTGTCCGGACATAGGGCATCTCTGAGTTGCTGGTGCTTTTTATGATGTCCCTTTAGGTACATAAACATATGGATAAAGTCTCTTCTCCAGGCTAAGCATTACCAACTTTCTGTCTCTTTCATGTAAGGTGATCCAAGCCTTTCCTCATCTTCATGGCCCTTGGCTGGACTCATTCTAGTATGTCCCTGTTTGTCTTGTTGATGCTGTCTTTCTCTGGACAAGAACATTTTCTGAAGGAATGAAGGTTTGTGAGACCATGCCCTGTTTGAAGTGTGATGAACTTGGCACCTCATCAAGGTGCTGTGAGTGAGTGATGTGGAGCCCTCCTGAGATACAGGGACTCATGCTGTGCCCTCACTCTGGACATTATTGTAAGCTGCTTCCAAGTGACCTGTCTGCAGACTCCTGCTTTTTGGAGGGCTGAGAAACAAAGGTAGCCAGCTGTGGGAGTACCTTGCTCTGTCTCTCATGCTCCAGAAACTGGACTGCTCAAATGTGCTTAGCTGGGGCCTTGTTCTTTTGTTCCTCCTTTATCATCCCCTTCTCCTCCTCACAATGTGCTTTGGATCATAGACATGCCACAGTTTAGGTTAAGAACTCAGAGCACTTCTGGCTGCTTCTTTTAGCCTCTCCTGTGACACAGAAGCTCATGGATTTTATGGCTGCATCACTGTGATCAGTAACTGACATGTTAGATGACACACATCTAGGAATGGGAGTGGATGCTACTGAGCAAAAATACATTCCACATCTACTGCGTGTAGCTGGTAACATTCCAGGGGGCAGTGCTCACTGCTTTGGAATGACTCGTCCTCAGTCTGGTTTATTGTTTTCTTTCCTTCTTATTCTGAGAGGGATGTTTCTTAGTGACTGTCATTTAAAATAAAATGCAAACTAAATAGTGATGTTACTCAGCACTAGATCTTCCTCCTTTACTATGAAGAATGCCATCAAAACTGTTGAGCATTTACTATCTGCAGTGGCTGTCTCAGATTCCTTCTTCTCTCCAGTCTCCCTGCCTTGCAATGCTGGAGCCCCAGTGGTTTGTAAAGAGCTTGATATGACAAGAGCTTACCATTAGAACACACTCAGTACAGTATGTTTATCATTTTCTGGCTGGTTAAGTAGTTTAGCTTAGGCAAAAATCCTTACCTGTGGAGCTCACAGTACTTCTATCTTGGAGATAAGCAGATCTGTCCTATGAAACAGGGGAAAAAAAACCAGGATCATCCTGCCTTTATTCACTCTGGACACTTCATGCTCCTGGTTCATGGTTTGTTTTTTGGATGGTTTTTTTTTTTTTTTTTGTTTTGTTTTGTTGGTTTTTTTTTTGGGGTTTTTTTTGGTTTTTTTTTTTTTTTGGCAGAAGGAGGTACTAATATTGTGAGTACATTTTCACTAAGTGCTTGCTCAGTATTTCTTTGGGAACCATGGGACAGGAGAGCTCTTCTTCCAAACTCTTATCTTTAAGATGAGTTCCAGATGAGTCAGATGGGGTTTGCTTTGCAGTATATTTGCAGGAAGTTTGTGGATCTACTAATGTTCGTTTCATGTCACTTTTAGCTGTATTGGAGGTACCGCTGATTCCAGTACAGTGGGGTGTGTGAGTGTAGACAGCATGAATCAACAAGCAGATGTGCTGAAATGAAAAGAGAAAGTAAGAGCTAGCCAGAAAAGGTTAAGGAGAAGAAAGTACTAAAAGAAAAGCTTAAAATACTGTCTCACTTTGTAAAGTATTTGCTGAAATTCAACCAGATGGAGAGTGACTCTGCTGGTTTGAAAGACAGAAAAGCAGCTTTTGTATCAAGAAACATAAGGAGTACTGTGTCTTCTGCAAGTTAGCATTACTGTACCTGCTGTCAAGTCAGAAGGTATTATATGTTCTAGTAGGTATTCTCTTCTAAAGTTAAAATTTGTATTCAGTATTTTTATTGTTACCCAGTGCAGTAATTACTTCATTTGATTTCAAGAACAGTCAGTAAAATTATTTTGCCATCTTTTAAATATTTAAATAGATGGAAGAAGCAGTTTAAATTCCTTATGGATAATGTAATAAAATAGGTTTATGATTACTGAATTTAATTTTTCCTTTACACTTCTTTAATTTTCTGTGTCATTTTTTAAATAAGCCCTTTGTATTCAAATAGAAAGATACAGCCAAGTTTCAGACATTTGGTTCTTTGGCCAACTTTGCCACCTAGCGGCTATAATTAAATAGAACAACTCGTTTTCTGTATTTTCAGGAAAGGTAATGTAGCACAGTACTGCTGCCTTTTTTTCTTTGCAGTGAATTATTCGAGGTTTTTTGAATTAGCATAATACTCAGATGCAACTGAAACCACTCATAATATGTTATGAAAAGAAGCACTCTTTTCTAATGTTTAAAAGCTTAGTATGCCAGTACAGGAGAGTTCAATACAATACTTTGGTTTTCCTTTTTTTGTAAAAAAAGTAGTCTGGTTGTAATGGAATCAAAAGAAGAAACATCCCTGTTATATTCTCTTGCAAAAAGATGTCATTTTAGGTATGTGTTTTATCTACTGTGAATTGTTTTTTCCTTTAATATCCCTGTGAAATATATAAAATAAATAATTCTTCTTTAGCTATCATTCCTACAAAGCAGAGAGGAGAAACCAGCACCTGCAGTGTTTGTGCTTCTATTGTGCTTTATAGGCAGGCTGAGCCCACGGTAGGAGTAATAAAGACTGCATAAGTATTGTTTTCTCCTCTTCTACTTGCTCCTAGTTCTGATACTGAATCAGGTCCAAGAGAAGTAGAAATTAATCTGGCTGGAAATTGTACTTTTGTATGTTGTAGTGCCTGTATTTCTGTGAAATTCTGTTGAAATAAGAACTCTGTAAAAGCTGTTTCCTCAGTCTTCCTGCCATGGGGTGGCACGGGTGCTGTGAGCAGCTGCAGTGGGCAAGAAATGTGTGGTGGGTGCAGTGATGAACCCTAAAACCTCTGGGCAGTGATCCATCTGACATCTTCTCTCTGGACTACACAAAGACACAGGCAAGGCAGTTCCCCAGTTTGTATGTAATCCTCCTCCTTCCCTCCCCTCTTTTTTTTCTTTTTTTAAAACCAGAAATGTTACCTTTTGTTTTTTTCTTCCTCATACACTTTGAGCTGACCTTGTTTACACTTAGTAGAAATTGGCTTAAAGAGAGGTGTTGAGGGAAAACTAATTCTTTCAATAGAAAAAAAAAAAAGGCATTTTTATCTATAACATGGACATTTGAAATGAACAGTGATATTTAATTTTGGAAAATATGGTTACAGCAAATAGTTTTTTAGACATGAAATGTTGTCCTTCAGTCTCTCTTGAAAGGTTCAAAGGAAAAAAAAAAAGCAGCTGTTGTCTGAGCAGCAGAGCTACAGAATCATAATTTCCTTTTCCTCTATGTCCTTTTTAAGTCATATATCCCAATAATTCTTTCTAGGCAAGCAGCAGCTTGTGCTGTGACTATTTCAAAGTTAGATGTGTGGTGACTTCCCACACATGTATGCATGATATAATATTGTGGCAAAGCATGAGCTGTTTGTTTATAATTTAATATGATTTTGTAATTATCAAGGGTGTGTGTGTCTCTCACTTTATGCATCTTCTAGTAGGTGACAAGCCTGTAGAAACCAAATATCCTTGAAATTTCCAGTATTTGAATTATATAGACTGACAGGTGGAGAATCTGATGAGGTGGTGAAAGGAAGGATCACTGAATTAAAGCTTTGTTCCCTAAGAAACCTTATCTAAAAAGCTGTGGGAAAGGCTATCTTGCATCTTGATCAAAATAGAGCCAAGAGAGCATTCTGCATACAATGAGAAATTACAATAAAGACCTGAAACTAATAAGATATAGCATGGACATCTTCTTAATATTTCATAGCATTCATATTATCAGATTCAATGCAGCAAATTATTTAACTTCTGGAACTTGTTCAATAAATCCCTAAAGTACAGGAACAAGTAGACATAGGACCAGAAAAAAAGGGAGGGGATGGTGCAGATTGTCTTTAATGAGAAAGGAGCAAGTCCTTGACTTTTGAGCTGGGGACAAGGAGAGGTGATGATAGTGTCTGAGATGGTATGAGAGATGACCTTCCCATGAAGGAGCAAACAAAGATGACGGGGTGCAGAAGCTGCCAAATGTGCATTGCTAATGAGATTTCTGATAACATCTGTCTGTGCATGATATGACCTGAACTAGGGGCAGAACATATCTGAACATTAGAGTTCTCAGGTGGAAACACTAGGGTTGGAGACAAATTGGAGTAAAGAAGAGAGGATGCCACAGAGAAACATGGTATGTTCAAACAGCTGTCTGACAGGAAAACCTGAAAATCTGGCTGCCGCTGCAGAGAGTGATGGATCCAAGTGCAGAATCACAAGAAAAGAAGCTGAAATACAGTTGATGTTTCTGGATAAAAAGAGACAGCATGAACTGCAGACAAAGGGAATAATGAGGCATAAAGAAACTCAGCTGACATGCAGACAGCATATGTCTGTAAGCAGAAATCCCTTTAAAAAAGAGTAGGTAGTGTGGATACCAGATCACATAAAATCTCCTCTTGCATCAAAGCTATAGTGCTTCTAGCAGAGTAGTGTAACTGTAGTTAAATTTATGCTAGATAGAGAGTGTCTGAGAGAGCCTGTTGGCTTTTTGAGGGCCCTTGTTTTCCTTGGTTTTTTGGAGGCTATGTCCTTGACTACTTGCATTTGTGTCAGTTTATGTGACTGCTATCCTTGAATTTGTCCCCTCTTCTCCAGTAATGTCTGTGGTACTGCCAGTGGCAGAAAATTCCAGAATTTTATGCCTGATATTGTAAGAAGTATTTTATTTTATTTGTTTGACTTTCTAGGAAATCAGTTTCAAACAAGTCAAATAAAGTTTAAACTATGACTTTCTGGTTGCAATTCTCTGACGTAAATCTGTATGAGAACAGCCACAGCTTGGATGATAGCTTGACAGATTCATATAAACCTAGGTTAGCAATCATCTAAAGGAAATTGTTTATTATCTGTCTTTGGAGAGATTTTAACATTGAAAAATGAGCTTGAAAATATTGCAGTTTGTATTACTCTCTAGGTTAACGGGCACAGTAGGGTTTGCATACATGGCTTCTTTCAGGATCAGCTCTGAGGGATGATTTATTAAAGGATATTTTAAAAATTATTTATTTTTGCTCAGTAATTACATGTGCATAGATGTTGTAAGCAAGATCTAAATATTGCTAATTAATGTAAACATGTACACCATAATGTAATACATGTAAACCAGCAAAAATAACATAGTGATAAATAACTAAATCAAAATACTTCAGGTTGAAAGGGTTTTGGTCTTTTCCAGTCTATTTAGAAGTATCTGCATGCAACTTCAGCCGCTTTATAAGAAAATAAAATTAAAAATTGAGCAATACAGCTCTGAGGTAGAGATAGCCAGCATGAAGCTCTCTTAATGAACATGGACACTCCTTAGCACTGATATTCTTCTCCAGAGAAAGGCTGGAAGAGAAGAAGATATTTATAACATTAATAGAAAGTCAACGACATTATTTTCTGATGTAAGACAGGAAGGTGGGAGCCATACTTTGCAAAAGCTTATTGTCAGTGATTAAATCACCAAACTGTTATTTAAAAATGTTATGTAAATGCAGAGTTCTTGAGCTAGTATTGAGTACTTTTTTATATTAAATTTAGTTAGTTTTTTCCTGGACAATAGAGATCATACATGGATGATACAGTATAGTTATCAATTTGGAATACCATTAAAAAAGCAGCTGACTGAGGAACATTGTTTTTCATCTTTTGAGCAGTGGAAGAGTTAGACATCAACAAAAGCAGGTTCTTGAAAAGCCTTGGGAGAAATTGAGTATAGCACATAGTCAGTAAAATATCATGTGAGAAAGCTGATGCTGCTTGAGAGAAATCATATTCTTAAGTTGTTTCCAGCAGATTCTGAGAAGCAGTTTTGCCTTTTTTTCCTTCTTCCTGTGTGTGATTTATTGCATAATACATAGGAAATGCTTTGTAGAAGTTGGACTGTTTTTGAGAATCTCATGCAGGTTTTTTACCTGTAACTTTGTAAACAAAGTAAGTTTTTTTATTTGGTTTTGATTTTTAGGGGGGAAGGACTGCATGACTTTTTCTACAGTTCAGAAAACCAAGGGATTCAGAAACAGCTTATTCTGCCAAAAAGTCTGAGATGTTTTTGTTGTGATTTCTCTGTCACCATAGACCCTTCCAGTTTAGCATGGATGCTTAAATACTTAAAATGCTTTTTTTGTAGGTAACTGAGTGGCTTAAAATATCTCAAATCAGTTTCTCGGAAGTTCTTCATGTTAAATGGAAATAAGTAAATGAATCTATTTAAAGACTGACCAATATGCCAAAAACATTTAGCTAAAAATAATACATTATTTCACAAACACTGACTCAGATAAACTGCTAAGAAGTGATACTGAAAAGCTTTAAGGTGATTAAAATTAGAAGAAAATGAAACATATTGATGTAAATTTAGGAATCTATTCACATATTTAGAATAAAGTAATGATGCAACTGGTAAAATCAGACCTAAGTATGTGTGTAAAGCTTTAGGGGAGAGGCCTTTCTGAGGGACACTGAGTATCTATTCCACAAAGCTGACGTCCCAGCAAATTGGAGCTTAATAATCTTTAAAGAGTCATGCTGATTAGGGAAAGTTGGTAGGGCTGGAAGAAAGCAAATATAACCTGGGTGAGAAGGGTGAGAAGAAGAAGAAGAAGGAGGATCGGAGGAGCTACAGGCTGCTCACTTTTACTTTGATCTCTGTAGGTATTGTGGATAAGTTGGTAGGGCTGGAAGAAAGCAAATATAACCTGGGTGAGAAGGGTGAGAAGAAGAAGAAGAAGAAGGAGGATCTGAGGAGCTACAGGCTGCTCACCTTTACTTTGATCTCTGTGGAAATCCTCTTGGAAACCATGATTAAACATATGAAGGACAAATAGGTGACTGGGAGTAGTCAGCATACATTTACACAGGGCAGATTGGGCTTGACCACCTTGACAGCCTTTTATGATGAGATGAATGGCTTAGAAGACAAGGGTAGAAGAGTGGATGCTGGTTATCCTGCCTCTGGTGAGGTTTTATAAGCTATTTCCCAGCACACCCTCATAGACAAAATGATGGAATGAGTAAATGGATGGTGAAATGGACTGAAACTTGTCAGAACTGCCAGACTAAACAGTGTTCAGCAGCATGAAATCCAGCCCAGACTGGAGTCCAGTCACTAGTTTTGTGCCCTAGGGTGGTCCTGGAGCCAGCACAGTTTAACCTCTTTGTTCGATAGTCTGCGTGATTTATGCAGAGCATACCCTCAGCAAGTTTGCTGATGCTACAAAACTGGGAAAAGTGGGTGATAGATCAGAGGGTTGTGCTGCCATCCACATGGACCTCAGCAGGCTGGTGAAATAGTTTGACAATAGCTTTGTGAAGTTCAACAAAGGGATAGGCAACGTTGTCCATCCAGAAAAATTAGTCCCATGCACCGATATAGACTGGGGCTGACCATCTACAAAGCAGCTTTGTAGGAAAGGCCCTGGAATCCTGGTGGAGTCCACGGGAGCATGAGCCAGAAACATGTCCTTGCAGCAAAGGCCACCAGCCTTCTAGGCTGTGTTAGGAAAAATGCTGGCAGCAGGTAGGAGATGACCTCTTTCTGCTCAGCACTTGTGAGACACATCTGGAGTGCTTCATCGAGTTCTGGGTTCCCCAGGACAAGAGGGACATGGACATTCGAGAGTGAGACAATCCAAGAGCCAAAAGATACAGGAAACTGCAGTTACACTTAAGATAAAGCCTTTTTTTTTTTCCTGTGGGGACGGTCAAGCACTTTAACAGGTTACCTTGAGAAGTTATGGAGCCTTCATCCTTGGAGATAACTTGAAACTGGGATATGGCCCTGAGCCACCTCTTGCAGCTGAGTCTGCTCTGACCGGGGATTGGACTCAGTGATCTCCAGTAGTGTCTTCCTGCATCAATTTATCCTTTAATGGATAAATTGAAATAATAATGTAGTGGATATTACCTCCAAAGGATCCTGAAGAATCTGCCATAGCAGTCATTTTTTCTGTGACTTTTTATAGAGGGTTTGGAGGGGGAGGTTGTGTCTTGTGTTTTGGGTGTTTTTCATCCAGAAGAAAGATTCAGCATGGTTTTATTTTGTCATTGTTGTCCTTTGGAGTGGATGCAATGCCATTTGAGGTAGCTAGGGAAGCAGTTCCTTGAGCTTGCTGGCACTGAACGCTTCAGATCAATCTCATTATCTCTGGACAGTCACTTGATCACATTATGGAAGATCTGGCTGTGAGCTTCAGTTGACTGAGCTGGCAGAAGCTTCACCCAGACAGTGCTGGTTAGCTGAAGAAACCAATCCAAGTAAATGATAACACTTCTGTGACAGCCTCTTTTTCTTTCCTCACCCTTCAGTTTATATAACCTGTGAAATGAAGCACTTGAGGAGAATACAAATAGCTGTATCACTCATTTACCTTCTAGAGGTTCATTCCTATTTCACTTTTCATGCCAGCCTGTTCATTTAATTTCAGATAAGAACTTTTGTCCTTTCTTCTGTGCTCTTTCAGCATTGGAGAAGCTGCATCTAAAAATTGAAAAATTAGCCTCACTGATTACTTCAAAACACTTCTAAATTTTCTCCTTATTTATTGCACCTGTTAGTATATATTTCACTGTCTTTTTCACTGTCTTTTCTTGCTCCCCAAGTGTCTGTACAAGTCTTTTAAATGTTTTGTATGTGTCTGATAAGCTCCTTTTTTGAAGGTGCTATCATTTTGCCCTGTATGCAAAAACAAAATCAATCCCTGAGTACATTAACCTTGGTGTTGCCTTAATGATAATGGCTAATGAAAAGGTCATTTCAAAAACACATCACAAGGAAAACAAGATTTGTAGGATTTTTTTTCCATGTTAGAGCAGGGAAAAAAAAACCTTTTACTGGCTTGGTAGTTTACTGTCTTCATAGTGAAATTTTCAAGGTTTTAATTTTTTTTTTTTGTTAGATGCCTTGTTACACTTTCAGTTTAAGGTAACATGCAAACATTTTTGTTTAACAGAAAATGTAAGTGGTCTGATTCTGTTTTCACTGCATTGTCCTATGGGGACTGTGGCAAAGTCATATTTGCTGAACACTAAGTTTTACCAGATTTCAATTAGATGCGTTTGACTTGTGTCCCTTCTATCCCCATATAGTCATCCTTTCCTTACGTTTCCATAAAAAGCAACACAGACTCACATTTCAAAAATTGTCTTTGGTAATTTTTTGACGTAGACTCATGACAAAGTATTTTAGTAACTTGGAGTAGGAAGAGAGAGACAACCAAACAATTTTCCTCCCTGTGTTGAAAGGAGAGATTTACTGGTTAAATTATGAAGTCTTTGGTTGTGAGAATAGTTGCAGACTAATTTGAGTAAGAATTCTGATACTGGTTTTGTAGGAGGTGCTTGTGGTTGCTGGGAATCTTCTCGATGAATTTCAGGAAGGGTTAAAAACATAGATGGATATGTCTTCCTCAGAAACAATTGAAACTTCTAAAATTAATTGCTACTTTTCGTATTGTTTCCTTACCAGTGCAAGAAACATTTATGTGAAGCCAATGTTACTGATCATTTCCACATAAGTTTCACAAATTTTTAAAACAAGTTGAATGTGTAGCATACAGCTGATGCATGGTTTTTATATTTGTGTTATTTTGTGTCCCCATCAAAAGATCTTCCCCAAGAGTAAAACGTAGTCATTATAAGGAGGGAATTTAGAGAACTGATTTTTACCTACATATGTAAGCTACTGCTGCATTATTTTGTCTAGCTTTATTTCATTAGCTATTTTGAAATACATTACCATACTTTTTCTATGGTAATGTTCAGTATATCCTACTTCAAAATGTTTTGTTCTTCCAGCTAGTTATCATTATTGCTATTATTAATGGTTTTATTAGAATAACTCTAAGCAGTCCTGATCAGAAGAGATTAATGATCTACATTGCTTATTGATCTGGTATTCTGCTTTTGAACTGTGAAATTGCTACAAGGACACTTCCTTATGGGTCACTGGGAAGTACCAACTTCTGTTCTTCTGCTAAAGACAAATCAATATATATCAGACTGTGTGGTAGGAGGTAAAATAAAGATAACTTAGATTTAGGTGTATATATTAGGTCCTTACATCCACAATTTCCTGGTTTTAATTTTATTAGTCTTATTATATTTTTTTAAGATGCTGAGAGCATCTGCAGATCCAGCTGAGATGAGTTATCAGCAATATATCTTCACTAACAACTGTGGCTTTACACCGAAAGTACATTTGACTTAAAAAAAACAGTCGGCCCATTGGTGTCCATAGGAATGGACGGTTGTTAGTTGGATTGGAAAAAAATCTACCAAAAAACCCCCACCTAAACCAGTCAAGCTGATGATATTTGAATGGCTAAACAGTCATTTCTGTCCCCAAAGTCACAGACATACTTAGCCCCACTGATTTTTACTGTTTTAAGAGGGATGTTGCAAATCAAAAAGAAGTGTACTTGAAATTGGCAGGAAGTGAATTGCCAGACTTTGGGCTTGTAAATGTTAACTCTCTTTGTTACATGATTTTATCACACTGTCAGAGGGCTTCCTACTTCAGTGGGGAGACTCCTTACCTTGCACTGGAATAAAACTCTGACCGTTCGGCTCGCTTGTGTATCTGATAATATTTTGCCCACACACAGATAGCTTGCCTTCTTTGGAGTCCTCTCTGAACTCCAAACCAATCTCTGAGGAGTATCAGCTTCCTTTTCTTTACCTTTTTGGGAAGATTTAACCCTTTCATTAGTCATCATATCAGAGCCTACATAAAGACAGGATAGAGATAGCTTGTATCATTTCTAATTTTTTCATTGCAACTTTAAACATACTGTAGTACAATAATACATTAATTTTAGTTAATATTACAAGTATTATTCTATTAACTATTATTTTAGCAAGGATAACTATAATTATATTAACAACTATTTTAATCCCATTGCTTATCCTAGTTTTTAGCAAAATGCCAGCACTGAAAGAGTTAAGTGTACCTCAGTGTTAAAAAAAGTGCGTGATGTATTCATCTGACAGGAGATACACAGTACTGGAGACGTTTGAGACTCTTAGACCACTGTCATAAAGTAGTGAAGGATGGAGTTTTAAGATATAATGTAGCTATTAAGCCTTTTCAGTATTGGTACTCAGTCTCTCCCATAAGAAAAGTGATGAACTGTGATCATAAACAGGTTAATTTAATCTGACCTGATTTCAGAAGTGTCCCCTTATTGCTTTAAGGGTAATAATTTTTCATTATATTTGTCTTTTCAAAATCATTATCTGTAAGTCTCAATTATCCAGGTATTTAATTAGTTCTCTAAGTGCGTATTCAGAGTTTTAATGTTCTCTTGAGTTCTTTTTGTAAACAGTGTCAGCAGAGGAGACTGTGCCTCCAATGCAAGTCAGGTAGCAAGGCCACTCAGCAGTCCTGCCTACAATTCATGTGAAACACGTCTCGCCAGACAAAGCATCTGCCTGTTTGGAGAGTGGTTCTGTAGTCTTGCAAATCCAGAGTGAATTCAAGTCTAGACTCCGTCATTTTTCCAGGCTGTTGGGAAGGGCTCAGTAACAAATCAGATATGCCTAAGATAGAGCAGAGGTAACGCTGAAGCAAGGATGCTATTGCTGGTTTGTGCATTGGGAAGAAAGCTGTAATAGCAGCAACAGCAGCAGCAATAACAACAGCAGCAGCGGCAGCAGCAGCAAGAGACCTTCAGAAAGCCGGGCTTGCAGCAGTCGCAGATATAAGGATCCTGTTATGTCTCTGTCTCTCCTAAGTTCAGAATGGTTCGTACAAACCTTACGCCACGTGTAGTAAAGGATGTACAGGAATATGGAATTTGCTTTGTAATAACTGGATGCTGAGGAAATAAAGACGTACCTCTGGGTTTTTGTTGTTGGGGGTTTTTCTTCTGCCTTTCTTTTTAAATCATCGGAAACAGAAGAGATTGATTTCCTCAGAGAAAGTAAGTTTCATCTGTCTTCACGATAATTTAAAGGGATAGTTTCAGAGCTGAAGGGTGACCATTTTGCTATCTGTTCCCTTGCATCTGGGACTGAAAAGTGAAGAGAAATGGACAGTGTCTCAGAGGAGACAGGAATGACCAAAGCTCGGTGAAAGCACACACTGATTGTTGTCTGCTGTCCTCTTCATGCAGTGCTGTGGGCTGGTGCACCGACGGCGAGTACGGGTTTCCTATGTAAGTTTGCATTTGTATTAGAACGATGCTGACTTGTATGTTCCACTCCTAGCATATTAGATGATGTGGTATGACTGAGGCAGGTATTTTATTGCATAGCTGAATGACTGACCAGAGTACCTGTGAAATAAGTTTTTACAGCCCAAAGACACAAGGATCTTTTTAACAGGTATGAGTCTTGTTATCTATTTTCTTGTAACTTGTTCTTATTCTCAAGGATTTGTTTTTTTTTAATGACCTGTAGTATTAAAAGACTAGAAGTCTGACCATTCTGACTTCTTTTTTTAAAATTGTGTATATATTCTTGCTAGGTGCTTTGTGTAAATGGAGTTATTAAAAAAGGACATCTCTACTTATGCATATATGATAACTGAAAATCAATTAAAGTTATAAGCAATTATGGACTGGGAACAAAAATTTTTGGAAAGACCCTGGGGAAATATGTAAATAATACTGTGAGTTATTTCTTTTGAAAAAGAGCAGTAGTACAGTGGCAGAAGTATAACCTGATATTTTGCATGGTGTATTTGCTTTCCAGAACAGGGTGTTTCAGTACTCAGGTATGATATGACTGCTCTGTCTTGCAAAATGGCTGTCTCAAATAAATTCCACAAGGAAGGCCAGCACCAAAGCTTAAGTATTAGTAATGAAAAAGATTAAGTACTAGCAGAAATATATCTGAATTACGCTCAGCTGACATGATAACCCTCAAGTAATTAATTTATGTTTTAACTTTCCTCTTCTATTCTTCTATTTAGTTGTCAGACAAGATAAGAAACAGGAGGTCACAATGATCAGGATAAGCTGCAAATTAAAATTGCTGAGTATGAGCAACAAGCAGCTTGTATCTTGTTGCACAAGAAAAGAGCAAAGGTATCAGGACATATAGTTCTGTTGTCAGAATTACTGTGTTTTTCTCTTTGTAATAGAAAGGTCTTTTAGAAATGCTTAAAAATTGATCACAGAGCAAGCAGGTCATAAATAGCTGCAATCTAAGTCAAAGTTTGTATAGGGGATTGATGGAGAGAATTGAATTATTAAAAACCCCTAAATCTCTCATTCAGAACAAATTGCAGAGATGTAAACAACTGGAAATGTGAGTGTGATCATAACTGTTTTGCACAAAGATAATTTGGCTTTGGGTGGGTTTTCTTCTCACTGTTGCAACAGTTGATACTGTAAGAACCAGGCAGAAGAATGGAGTATCAGATGAGATAAAGGAAAGAACTTAAACAGTACTATATTTTGTATAAACTGTGCAAAACATAATATAAAGTTACTTTTAACCATCAATTCGGTATAAAATCAAAACTTGGATGTCATTTATGCAGATACTTGATAATATTCCCAGAATTGCACACAAGTTGAAATACAAATACATTGAAAACGCTTCTTGATAGCTCTCGCATGCCAGTGAACTTTAGGGCATATGATAATAATGACCTCTTGAGAAGCATCACCCACCTCCTTGTTACTGTTTTTTTAGCAGTAGCACTGGCCACTATGAACAACATTATCTAGACAGAATTCCGTGAACTCCATCATTTCTTGATGTTTGTGGGTAATAGAGAGAAAGGTGCTTAGTGAATGTTTCATAAAGTACTAAAGTTTGTACCTTTTTTGTGTAAAGGATACTGTGCAAAGCTGATGCACCTCATGGTATTCTGAATATCTCACTGTTTACAAAGGAGAAAGTCACCCAGTCTTAGTTAGGATGAGTGAAATGAAGTTTGCCCTTGATCTTTTTGGTCTGAATGCTAGTGTGTGAAAGATGACCGTGTTCTTAAATAACTTAATTACAATGAAAATTCTCTCTGTTGTTTGAATCCTTGATTATCCAAACCCGTTATTATTAATTTTTTTTTGGCACTCCCTATGGCATTGGACTAATTGAGGTTATACAGTGTGATTCTTTTGGGATGAAAACACTGAAATTAAAGTGAGCCAAGATATGACCTTTTTATTAACGTATGACTCACTGGGGAAAAACATTAGATTTTTATTCTGGGTTATTAGTTTACAGTTCTGAAGTTGCTTATGAATTGTAGTTGTAAATGATCTGTATTGGAAGTGTGGGGTTTTTTTTATTTTTTGGGGGAGTTTAAGGTACTGTATGTAACTGAAACATATGACCAAACCTAACTGACCGATGTGTGCCAGCAATAAAGGTCATTCTGGTCTGGGTCCTAAGATTTGTGCAAATCTTAGGCATAATCAATCCCTTTGATGATGTTTTGGGTCTGGAATATAGACCACTACCCTTACTACACAGGCTGTCATTGTTTCTTTGGAGGAGCAGCATTGTTGGTAGAGAAGATATTTGTATTCATATATTGCTCCTTTCTGTGATCTCCTGCATGTTGGGCTGTCATGCACAGAGATTAGTCCTGCATCAGTGTGCTGGGATAAAACTGAAGGCCTGGATGGGTTATATCCATCTTTACCTTCTCTCCTGGTTTTGTAGCTAATGAGTAGTGTGGAGACCACACAATGTTAACAAACTTAAATCTGGCTCAGGCATTCTCACTTGGCTTGCCCTGATCATTGACTCTTCCCTCATGCTGGAAACATGTAATGCCTGAATCCACATTTCCACTCTTCCTCTTCTGTAGTTTCTTTGGATGGGTAAGCAGGGTGATGGGGGCATGAGGTATCATTTAATGCAATTTGTTTAACACGGTGTGGAATAATCTGCAGCTCCTAATGGTAGGAAGTTTCATGTAGACATTATGACTGCCTTTTAATACTCAATTTCAGAAATAAAGACCCTCATACTGGACATTTTCATGGCAAAAGCTGGAGATAATTCCAAGTAATATCTTCATTTTATTCCTTCAGTCATGTCTGTGAGATGCCATTTGTCAAATAGTATCTATTTGGAGTAGTATGGAGGAGCAGCTGAGTGAAGTCTTTCCAGTAAATAATCTCGTATCTTTCTGAAAGTGAAGTTTAAAACATTAGTACTAATTATTTATTGCCCAGAAATGTTTTCACTATTCTTACTGCCTAAATAGTATGGAAAATCTAAAAGCACTGAAGCCTGAAGAATGAGCAGTTTATTTCTTGTTCAAAGTTTAGTCCAGTCTATCAATTGTTGGTCCAGCCTTCAGGAGAACTTGCAATCTGATGGGAGTCACTCAGAAACCTTGTACTGCTCTCTGTTCTCCCTGGAAGAGTCTGGAAGTAAAGGCTGTTTGAACACAGAGTCCAAGATAATTCCAGGGTCTACGCTTATCTGAGCAGAGCAATTCTGTCAACCACTTTGCCTAACTGTATGTGTGCTGCCTTCTCTTACTGCTGCGAGTTGTCTCGTTTGCTGTGGTTCAACTTGTCAACAGATCTGGAAAAATCGGTTTTATGGCACATAATAGGGTTTACTGAGCTTTTTAATCCATGGCAAGTTAGATTGAGGAGGACGATTTGTATAGTTTCTTGAAAGACTGTTCAAGTCACTGTGCATGGAAGGGCCAAATCCATATCTGGAAGGCATCTACTGGAGCATACAGACAGGTAATTTCAATCCCCTTGAGAATCCCAGTGTACTGCAGGGCCTGCTGGTTTCTCAGGATGCAGATGTGTTTATTGCTATTTTTTCAGCTTGTAAACAAGGAGTAGGTGAGTGTGGTCAGGGAGGACCAACACATGATAATCTGGATAGGCAAGCCATGGGTTGGAATCCATTGTACTTTAAATAATAGCTTAAAATCTTTAGCTGCCTGGATTTCCAAACACTGAAGTTAACACTGGTTTGTTTGAAAACTCATGTGTTTTTGAGTTTTTGTGGGCTTTTTTTTTTTTTTTTTTTTTTTTGGGTTCTTTTTCAGAATTGTTGAATTAGACTTTTGTTTATGTGGAAGGACTATTCAGAATATGTCTGATCTGATGTTTTAAATCTTTTTCTCAGATATATAACTAATTTGATAAAGCATCGAGATGACGTCTGGAAGGCAAATATTCATTACTCTGGCTCTAATCTTAACAAAGTACTATTATAATTTGATATAAAAAAGAAAAAAGAAACTTCAAAAATGCATTCCAAAACAATATAAAATTTATTTGAACATTAGTAGTGAAATTTATGGTATGGCTTGTACTGTGTGTTTTAGTTTAATGTAATTATAGGACCTTGGTATGGTTTTGTTTCAAGATGCTTCTTTTCTAATGGTGGGGACTGTAATTGGAGAGCTTTCTGCCTGCAGCAGTGAGTGGGCTCCAGACGTCAGGCTCTTTGTGCCTGTGTCTGGAGGATATTTCATACCTCCTGAGGGAACGTTCTCTTTTTGGTGTTGTTACATTTGTGCTAGGGCTTGGTTTTTTGTTTGTTTTTTTTCCTGTTCCTTTTGAGACCATAATCTTTTCTATCTATCACTCAATAATGTTTCTCACCAGATCATTCTTTATCATAGCAGATACTGTCCTTTTCTTTGTTCCTTTTGCTTGCCACCTCCCTTTCTCTTCTTCATTGCTGATTCACACTTTTTTCTACATAGAGCTACATTTTTACTCTTCTCCACCATGCTTCTCGACCTGCAGAATTCTTGCTTTACATTTAAGAACTTCTTTTGCTTTTCTTGACAGTAGTCTCAGCCCTTCATGGCACCTGCCAGGGCTATTTCTGTGACCCCCCTAATACTCCTGTGCCATCAGCTCTAGTCTTGTGTCTACCCCTATTTTCTTCATTGCTGCTTTTGTCAGTTTTAGTGGAAGTCTGAGCTGTTCACAAGGACACAAGGAGAAGTTGCAGGCTAAGGCAGCTGTGGTTGAACTGTTGTTAGCAGAATTTGCATCCATGATTCTCTTCTTTGTTTATTGTTGGCAGAAAAGCACATGCTGAGGAGGAGGAAAGAAAGTATAAACAAGTTGTAGTTTACTGATGAAGACATTTAGAGCAATATTTTTCAGCATAGTTATATTTACAGCTTAAGGGAACTGGCTGGAAAAGGGAAAAGCCCTTTAACTTGCTTGAGTCGCTGCACTGCCCTCAGTATGGGTGCCTCAGTACTGTTAGGAAGAAACTCATAATCTATGGATTTGGGGGCATATTTTCTATATTTAAGTTGTCTCCAGGAAGTCCTTTTGCTTTTTTTTTTATACCATAATTTTCTAATTTTTTGTTTTGGTAGCATGGGGAGAAGAGAGTCAGTGAATAAAGTGGAATAAACCAATGGGGCAATATTTAAAGGGAAAGTGATTTGAACTGACTCCCTTAGTCATTGTATATCAGCCAAACCAGGAGTGCCAAACGCTGCACTGCCAAAATTAAAAGTAATAAATTCTCTTTGTCTGCATTTACTCTCCTACTTCTGTCTAATAACCTGTCTTCATTATGCTAGGGAGTAGTATTGACACTAAACTCTTTTGATTGCAGCTCCAGTCCTTTCAAGTGAAATGTCACACTTGTGTTCCAGTTGTTTTTCTTTTAACATCATTAAGAGGCCATTTTTTGGGGGTTTTTTTTTTTGACTCTGTGGCTCCATTTAGAAGATTTTATAGCATAGATTTGGGACTACAAAGCCTCTGTTTTCTTGGCTGCCTTATTTAAAATTCTCGGTGCATTTCCTAGGTGCAACCTTAGAATTTTATTAACTAGCAAAAAGGGCTTCTTTTGAAAAAAATCTTACACTTAGGAGAATTAAATGGAACATTTGCAGCTTGTTGTGCTTTCTGTAGTAAAATTATATAACAATATGGCTGATGAATAAAGTTCTGTGACGATGTCTGCAATAAGTGCACACTATCATTCCTTTTTCAGTTGTGTATAATGTAACTGCTTGAGTAATAGATTTAAAATATGTAATATGTAAAAATTTCAAGGCAGCAGCAGTATCCAAATTTTAATTTTTTACTGAAGTAAAGAATTAGAGAACCCCATTTTAATTATTTTTCACTACCCTCATCTCTTAAGGCTGAGTTCATATTTCCTTTAGCAATTCTATCACTATTTTGCTGTTGCTTAAATGAAGCATTATTTTTTTATTCCTTGCTAGTTTTGGTATATCAAAGTAATTATATTATTTGCATTGTTTCTGGCAAGAAAAGCTCAGATGTGTGAAACCAGCTGCTTCCCTTGTAAACTCCTCTTCCTCCATCAGTAGCACCCTTGAATGTTATGTGTATTTTAATGTTAGTTTTCTGAAGCTGTGTTCAGATGAAGTGTTTTTAAAAAGGCTTTGTGTTTTCTGAAACATATGATATATTACTGAAAATAAGTTTGCATATTTTCAACAAGCTGTACACTTCAGTCACTGGATGGCCTATGATTAGACTATTGGTGTTAATAAGTGGGAATTGGGATCTGTAACCTCTGTCTCCAAACCCACCAGTGATTCATCCTGCGTCTGTGAAAAAGTCACATGGATACAGGCCGGGGGCACTTCCTTTCCATAAAACTTGAGGAGAATCCTGCTGCACAAATATGTGTGCAAACAGAATATTTTTTACTAAACTTGAAAAAAAAAAAGAGTATTTGTTAAAAACAAACACTTAAAACTAGCTTAAGAGGTTGCTATATGTAAAATGCAACCCATTTTCATGCTTCATTTCTTTTTGGCTTTTTCTCCTTTGCCTTTTCTCCCACTTCATGCACAGTGAACTTTGTCATCTTCATTTGGTAAAATGTTTTTCTCCTTTTTTGGTAGTGTTTTATTGGTTTGGGTCTTTTGTTCTTTCCTGAGTGTATTTTTTTTTCCTTTCAGCAGTTATTTATTCTTTCTGCTCTTCTTGAGTACAGTGTCTTTGAGTACAATACTTACTGACTTCAAGGTGGAGGAAAAATTTAAGTAGTCTTGGCAATTTTAATGAATTTTCTGATGAGTTGGCATTCCTTAACAATTTTATGAGTGTGAAGTCATGAAAAATTAACTGGCTGTCTTACAATACTAATTGAGTCCCCTGAATTCTCTATAGAAGAATGCCATGCTGAATGTCTTTCCTACTATCTTTATACTAAACCAAAGTGGCAAAATTAGTAACTTAGTATCAGGGAAATGAGAGGAAAATAAAAGAAGACTTTTAGATTTGAATGGAAAAGATAGATTCATGGAGTGCTGGACATAGCAAGAGTGCTTCACTGAGTAGAAACACTTCTGGAAAAAGTCTTGTAATTGTTCTGTTGTGATTAAACGTCTTCCATCAGGAATGTTGAAGGAATACAGGAGAATTTTCTGAACAAAGCTCTGATCGAATGAAGTTTGCTCAAAGATGTGGCTGCAGCTCTCTTCACAGACAGCAGCAGGCACAACTTCCCCAGGATTTTTCCTGGGGAAGGCAGTGAGAAAGCTCAGAGAAAAAGAAAAACAATTCTTATCTTCACTTGCTGCATCTGTTGTTTGGCACATGTGGAATGTGTTATGGAGATTGTTTACTCAAAAGGGATTTGTTAATTGGACACTGGTGAAGGTGTTTGGATTGATTGACCAATTAGGTCAAAGCTGTGTCATGACTGTCTGAAAGGGCCATGGGTTTTTCTTTAGTTTAGTATAGAATATAGTATAGTATTAATATAGTATAATATAGTATAGTATAATAAAGCTCTCATTCAGCCTTCTGAATCATGGAGTCTCTGCACATTATTCCCCGGCTGGGGGTTGTTCTTCATCGATACAAAGTTGTCAAGAGCAACAAGAACAACCTCTATAGGTGTATTGATGATAAAAGAAAAACAAGGGAAATTGTGGGACCTCTCCAGACAGAAATAGGAGACCTGTGTACTTGGCACATGCAGGCTGAGGTACTCACTGGCTTTTTTGCCTCAGTCTTCTTTGAAAAATTCTCCATCCACACCAACTAAGTCACAGAAGGCAAAGGCAGAGACTGGGAAAATGTAGAACTGCCTGCTCTAGCAGATTAGGTTTGAGACCATCTAAGGTACCTGAACATGAGCCAAGTCCATGGGACCTGAGGAAGTGTGTCTGTGGATCCTGAGGGAACTTCCAGGTGAAGTGGCCAAGCCACTATCAATCATATATGTGAGAAATCATGGCAGTCCAGTGAAGTTCCCGCAGACTGGAAAAGGGGAAACATAATTCTATGTGTTATGGAACAAGGAGAATAAAGATATGATTGGTGACAGCTAACATGGCTTTACTAAGGTCAAGTCATGCCCGACAGATTTGGTGTATTTCTACAACTTGATTACAGCATTGGTGGAGGAGGGAAGTTGGTCAGAGCATGGTGCTAATAACACCAAGTTTGTGGGGTCAGCCCCTGCACAGGCCATTCACCTAGAGCTGGACTCAGTGATCCTTGAGGGTCCCTTCTAATGCAGAATATTCTGTGAATCTACCTGGATTTGTGCAAAGCATTTGACAATGTCCAGCACAGCATCTTGGTCCCTAAACTGGGTAGACGTGTAGCAGGCCCAGGGCCTGCAAGGCCTCCTTGGCGGTCAGAAGCCTGAGCTAGGAAATGCCAAGTCACCATGACTGGGCCTTAGAAGCCCCTCTCTTCCGCCTTTGGACCCTTGCTTATCTCTCTGTAAGCCTATAGATCACTTTCCCCTGACCCTTATTATTGGACAATTTCCAAAACCCCTGTAGGGTATAAAAACCCCTAATTCTGCCTGGTTTGGGAGAAGAGCTGTCACTGAGAACCTTCGTGGAAGACCCTAATAAAGAATCCTGCGGAACTTTACACAGCTCTTCTCCTCTCTCTCCCTGCATCTGCTGCTGCAGCACAAGCAAGCAAAAGAGCTGAAATTACAAAGAGCTGACAATCACTAAGAGCTGAAATCACTATAGCTTGCTTGGCTGTCTGCAGCTGGGAACTGCTTGGGAGTTGGGACGCTGTTCTGAGCCGCCACTGAGTTGTCCTGGCCACGGCAGCCCACCTGGCATAGCTCGGCTGGAAACTGCCGCGATAGACATGGATCTGACACAGGGATAACTCAGCATGGATGCACTGGCTGGATGGTTGCACTCAAAGAATTGTGGTCAATGGGTCAATGTCCAAGTGGAGATCAATGACAGGTGAAATTCCCAAGGCGTTGGTTTTGGGACTGGTGCTGTTGAACATCTTTGTCAGCAATATGGGTAGTGGGATAAAGATCTTCCCTCAGCAAGTTGGCTGACATCAACAAGCTGTGTGGTGCACTCCACACACTGGAGGAAAGGGATGACATCCACAGGCATCTTGTTCCACCTGAGAGGTGGGTCTGTGCCAGCCTCATGAATTTCAATAATACCAAGTATCAGGTCCTACACCTGGATCAGGACAATCCCAAGAATAGGTAAAGGCTGGACAGAGATTATTCTGAGTAGAATGAGAGCAGCCCTGAGGAGAGGGACTTGGTGCCCTTAGACCTGAGGGGAAGGTGTTGGTAGATGAGAAGCTCCACATGATGCTGCAGTGTGCACTCACAGACCAGAAATCCTGAGTTGCATCATCAATAGAAGCAGATTATAGATGTTAATAATTCTGATTACAACATTATAATTCCTGTCCAGTTAACCAAGCAAGCAGTACATACTTGTGTAGGAAACAGAGTACTCACGGACCTCTGGTAGCAGGTAGCAGGGCCTTTATACTGAAAGTTCTGTAGTAATGTTTTATGCTTAGTCTTTATTTAAGAATAGCTAGTCATCAGGGATAAGTAGTTTTTACACACTCTTCCTCTAGATGGAACCACTCTGCTGCTTCACTTGGATGAAATACTATTTGTTTAACAGCTGCAGAATCTGTTGCAGTGTGTATTTGCAATCATGCATTTATGTTCACATGTGCATGTGTGGCTCGGAGCAATCTGTGTGGTATTAAAGCGTGATGCAAGAGAAGGAATGCTCCTGGGGTTTGTGTTGCTTCTGGAAATAAATAATTGGAAGGTAGTGTTTGCACGCTTTGATCTGTTACAGAGTAATAAAAATTACTATCTCTATGGGAATAATGACCTATTTATTCTACAGCTGGTGAAATGCTTCATCTTGTCCATCATCTCTGTAATATCTATTTCATAGTTTATAGCCAGACTGCTAGCAATAGCACTTCCAATCTTCACATTTTATAATCTTTTCTACTTACGGGTTTGTGCACAGAACCTGGTTGACTATAGCAGACATTGATACCTCTGTTTTCAGTAGAAACATCTTGCTTCATTTATTGCTTCTCTGTTTCCATTTGTTACTTCCAGAAACTGTCCCAGTCAAAACCTTTCTTATGAACATTTCTCCCATATTTTCTGATCATGAGTTTTTTTAGTAAGTTGTAAATACCAACAACTAAGGTTTTCTAAAGTTCCTCTGTTTTTACCTGACTTAAAAATATTCTGTTTACCTCTTGTTTTTCCAATTGTTAATGTGAGCTGCATGTATTACATAATATCCTCTTTATATTGTTGTCATTGAATTGTGAGGCACAGACTTTACTTACACTGGATAGTTTACTATTTCTAAGAGCAGCACTCTTTCTAAGGCCTGTGTCACCACAGGCCATGCAAAAGATTCAGAAAATAGACTAGTTGGATTAATGATCTGCCTAATCAGAATGAAACGTAGTAGAAGGTTGTCCAAGGGAGAAGAAAAAAAAAATGTTTTAATACAGTTAATTTAACTATTTTTTAGTCTTCATTTGTTCATGGAATTTTCTCATGGAATTCTGAAAGTATGCTAGAAAAGCCTGACCCTATACAATACCAGCATCAGTAAATAAACACAAGATGCTGGTTTTTACTGCCAAGCAGCTAAGGAAAGAAAGGCTTAGCCATGCAAATCTTTAAGAACTTACCAGCAAAAATCTAATTGAGAGGTTAGAAATCAGATTAATTCAGATCATGTTCGTATGGAATAATAATAAGCTACTTGAACTGAAAGAATTAGAGACATGATAAAGAGAAATTCAGAGGGGATGTCAAAGAGAAGTCAGCAGACCTGGAGGAGGTTTGCCATGTGTATAGAAAAAGCAGGTGGAGAGGAATCACACTCATGGCACCTTCTTTTGTGGAGGAAATGGTTCATATTGTTATGAACTACTGCACACATTTCATTAAAGATATATGTATAATTTCATTTGAGATACACGTTTGCGTGTGTCTGAAACCACAGTACCAAAATTCAAGTAAAATGGACAGCAGAATTTTTGCAAATGTTAGTTAAACTATGTTACCTAATGATTGCTGGTAATTGTTAAAGTATTGTCGTGTTTGTCTTTTGAATTGTCACTGTGCCATTATTTATTAATCTATTTGCATTTTAGTAATGACCTTTCTCTACAAGGATTAACATATTTGTGTAGGTTGCATACGAATTACAACACATACCTTAGGAGAGGACATCACCAAGGGCAGCAGAGATGAAAGAAATCTTACCTGACTGAGGCAAAGAAGTGTGCATTAAACCAGGCAAGCCTATGAAATGATCCCTTGTCTAAGAAGGAAATATTTGCATCTCTGAGGAAACAAAACAGGATTTGTTTTGAGAGGTAGACTAACCCTAGAGTTCTGTGTGTTGTAAAAAAATAAATTAATAAATTTGTCTCAGTGACAAATGTTGAGGGAGAACTCAATGATCAGGTTAATTTTAAAATGCCAAGCGCTTCACCAAAACCAGGAGAAGTTGCACCCTGAGGATAATGATATGCAGAAAGATGGAAAATGGAATAGAAACACAGGAATGTCTGTGAAAAGGAAAGATTCAGCTTCCTTACTTTTGTCTTCATAAAAAAATTTAACTGTTGACTGTTTTGGAAGTTTAAAAGAAATATTTTTATTTTTGTTTTAATCTTAAATGGGCTTGTGTCAAGGATTGGAAAGCTCCTGGGTAAAGCTCCTCATCCAAGCCTATTGTGAGTCAATCAATTCATTCACTCTCTCTTTGAAGAAATATTCTGTTTGTCCAACGTGTGTGCAGGGTGACCAATGGTAACAAGGTTTGCCCTGGAAAAGGGTGTCCTAGGGTCACATGAGTCTCTGTGTCCCAGTCACTGCTGGGGGATCAGAGACAGCAGTTTTTAAATGGGTCACCAGTGACCTTGCCAAGAAAACATTTTAAAACTGCTTCCCTTGTTGTGGTCTATGATGATACATCTTCCCATCCATATGGAGTAGGATTTGTGAAAAATTAAAAAGGTTTAAAAAACAACAACCAGAAAAACCCAACAAATCCCCCCCATCACACACACACACACAAAGCTGGAAAATTGCACAGGAAATCTCTCCTCGTCTGAAATGCAGTGACCTAGCTCAGCCTTGCCTTTGCCAAGCTCCAGGCAGCTGCAGATGGAAGAATTCCTGCAGGGGACCCTTCCTCCAGGTGTGCATTTGAAAATATGGTGTTTATGCCAATTTTCCTTTGATTTTATACTTATTTTTTAAATTGGTTTGGATTCAAAGAGATAAGACATCATATTATCATGTTTTCATGCTAGTACTGTTACTTACAGTTCAAGAGCTGACCCCAGTCTTAGTTATGTTTCTAAGCCGGATAAAGTGATCCTTGTTAATTTTGAAGAAAAATGCCAAAGTACTGCAGACTGTAGTACTGTTTTCTTCAAAGAGAGAAATAAAAAGGAGACAGAGCAGAGAGGATAAAAACTCTTTCCAGAAATAGTGATATTTACCTGTGGTACAGGCAGAGATCACAGAGGTGGTTTTTTTAGTGAACTCTCTGCAGTCACTCATGGCAGAGATCTGGGTGGAATCAAAGGAAAAATCTCTGTCTTCTTGTGCAAAGCTTGCTCACAGTACCAGTTGTTATTGTGAGGCCGTGTTTCAGGAGCACTGAACAGAAAGACTTGCTGTACTCATAGAGAAATGGCATGGTCATAGGCAGAAAAAAATATGTTTCTTATATACTATAAATATACAAAAGGAATAGTGTAGCTGTTTGGTATTAGGGAAGTCATATATATTCTAGAAAAAGTAAATGTATTCAGAGTACATGGGCGGAAGATGGGACAGAAAGGGTTTATGACTACTGCAGTAAATAAAAAAGTTGTTCAAGAACAGTTCAACCAGCTGGAAATTAAAAAAATTGTAAAACTGTCAAAGTCAGTGAGACCCAAAGCAATTTGCTGATTGAATGATGATCACATGTTCATGCGCCTGTGGGTTCTGTTTAGTTCTTGTACTTTCATGCTGTAAATTTAAAGCATGCTAAAAAGGGACAAATTAGACAGAAAATAAAACTTGAAGTGTCAGTAATTTCTTTAGAGCTTGTATTCTTTTTTTTTTTTTTTTTTTTGGTGTGGGACTTGTCTTTGGTTTTTTTTTGGTGTGGGGTGCTCTCCAGATATGAAGGTGTATGAATCACAAACTGAGAGTAACTTCTCTGTCACTTTGTTATCACATAACATGTGAATTTCTGCCCTAGAAGGTGGAAAATTATTTTTTTATTTTATTTTTTAATAACTGATTGTAATCTCATTCCTTGGTTTAATACAGCAAATGACATCAACAGTTCTTAATATAACAATTTATTTTGCCTGGAGAATTTGTAGATGCCCCATCCCTGGAAGTGTTCAAGGCCAGGTTGGATAGAGCTCTGAGCAACCTGATCTCGTGGATGGCATGCTGCCCATGGCAGGGGGCTTGGAACTGAAAAATCTTCGAAGACTTTTCCAAACCAAAAAGTTCTATGATTCAATGAATATGACTAAATTATTGAGGTAAATGCAAAACTCTTGCTGTGATTTCAATAGGGTAACTTTTTCAGTTTGAACTTGAGAGCTCAGTGTATTTCCCAAACTGAGTGGTGCTGTGTGGCATTGTTATCATGACATTACAGACCAGTTTGTCCAAGCTGAAGGGCTGGCCAGCAGCAGTGACCTTTAGGACAAGGAAAAATTGATTATAAGAATCAATCTTCTTCTCAATCAATCTTTCTGGACTGGGGACTTATTTACATTTCCCAGTAAGAAGTGGATGAAAAAATAAAATGTGCCAGTTACTCACAGCTCAGTGGGGTAGAGTCTCTTGCCCAGGGCAAGTAAGTTGGATGACTTAAGGTCTATTTGATTGGAATTGTAATGGAGTCTTTCCAAAACTAGATGCAAACTCCAGGAAGCTGGAGAAGGTATGATCAGGACTCTTTTCAGCCACCAAGGCTGATTTTCTTGTTTTGGTTTCAGCTTTTTGAGGCAGGATGTCTGTGCCAGCCCAGCACCAAGAAGAATATATGGGAACAGGTGGGCTGCTGCTGTGCTAGGTAAACCTGTTCTACAAATGCTCTAAAGTTGCAGAGATCAGTGGGAATATCTGGTTTCACACATTTTGTGAAAACGAAGCTTCAAGGCTTTGCCAGTGGCTGTGCTTTGCTGTGAAGGAGGACAAAGTAGAGACCCCAGGAGAAGCCATTGCTGCTGTGCTGCTGAGCTCCCTCCTCCTGTATCTCCCTGCCTCCTCCTACCTCCAGCCTGCCTCTTCTGCCTCCTTCTGCCTACTCTCTGAGGAGAAGGAGGAGGCTGGAGCAATGCTTCTTCACCAGCTTAAATTGAAGATAGATTGCAGCCTCAGTCATGAATCATGTCGAGATAAAGATGTTTCTGGCAGGTTATGAGCTTTAGAAGAAACTCTCCCATTTTTCCTCTTAAGCTCTTTTGGGTTTGTAGAGTGGTCTGTCCTACTGGCTCTTCTGAGCTCAGGAGACCACTCTCTGGCACTACTGACAACAGGACACTCCTGTTACCATAAATTGCTGCCCATCATTGTTTCATGTGCTGATCTCTTTCATCCCTTAGTGTGCTCCTGAGCTTGCTCTGCTGCTGGAACATTTAATTTGGTGCATGAAGGATGATGTAATTTGTGGCCTTTTTCCAGTACGCTACTCTTGATTATATTGGATTGTGTTGGGCAGCCCAGGAGGATAATCTGTGTATATAATACATAAATATTACCTGGCCAAGTTGAACTTTATTTAATTACCTTTTCTTTTTCCCCTCTTCTGCATTTTCTCCCCAGAATGTCTCTTTGACTTTAACTACAAGGGTACTCCAAGCCAGAGCCAAGTGTTTTCCCTTGATCTGTCCTGAACTGGCTGCTCTGACCACTCTTGCTGTCTTCCCTGCATGTAGGTGCTATGCCATGAGAAGCAGAGGTATAGAACCATCACACCATTTTGCCTATAGCAAGTGCAAATAGGCATGATAAAAGAGTGATTTAAAAAAAGGCTGTGTAAGCCAGAATATTTCTTGATACATGGTCTTCAAATATTGCCATCTTTTCTTTTAATAGAATTTTTGAGAGCATTTTTGTTTTGAAATCAGTGCTTTGCAGTATGCTGCCTGTCCCTGAGGAATGATGTGACATAGTAGGACAGACTCTGATTTGAACTGCCTTTTCACTGATGATTTAATTGATTAAAAGACAACACTGTGTGAGGTTAAAATGAAAGTGTTTCTCTGAAAGGTTTTCACAGTTCTAGTAGTGATTTTGAGTATCCCCTTCTAACCTCTATTGTTTTTAGCAATTTGGGCTTGAAATGCTTGATAATGTTGTCCAACAGCAACTTCTAATAAACTCTGTTATTGCTGTAGTCTAGGGTATTTGGCTTTTCAGTCCATGACATTTTTCAATTGATAGCCACAGGAAAACAGGATCATCTGATGGTGTATTTAATTAGGGTTAGAAGTAAATAAAAAGTTAAAACAAATTTTTGTTTCCCCAAGCACTGCTGTACTTTTCATGGCTTTGCTTGTGTGTGTGCAATGTTTTGATTGTTCTGTTGTATAAAATATTGCAAATGAGTCAGCTCCTTTTTTCCTTTTTTTTTTTTTGTCTCTATGTGTATTCTGAAGGAACTGTTTGAGTGGTCATAGAACAAAGAACAGAAAAATGAGAAAGAAAATATTCAAGTCATGTCAGTAACTCATAGTAAAGAATATTACACAGTCATTCAAATAATTGCATTAAAAAGCATTTATTTAACATTTATCTGTATTTTTGGATGAGAGATGAACATGAGTGGGTTGTGGTAGTAAGTTCCATAGTGTACTCACTGTACTTCTGATTTTCTTATATAAGAATTGTACAAAGCTTTTAAGGTATAGAAACAATTTAATACATTTTTTTAAAAAGATATAAAAATTCCTTTTGCTTACCAAGGAATTTTGAGAAATTTTGTTTCATAGAAGCATTATTAGAATTAATATACTACTTCAGGAATTGATACTTTTCTTAACATATAGTACATCTTTTTACCAAAAGGTTTGATATGCCTTGCCACTGATTACTGATAACTTATTTTGATTATTTTTCTTAGTGATTTTGAATACAATTTAATATGTGACACTCAACAACTCTTAAATTTCAGTTCTCTGAGTATTTTTAGTACTTCCACAATTATTTGTATGCAATGAACCAAAATACCACTGAAATACTGCATTTGCATACTCTTTAAGCTTTCCTTTGCTGTGAGCATGTAATTAATTTTCTACTTATAAATATCTAATGTGAATTTTTCATTTACCTCTAAAGCATGATGCAGTAGCCAGTAAAAAATCAGATATTTTTTGTGTTCCCATTCTTGTGGTGAACCACTTTTTTACACTTTCCTGCATTATTAGGAAACTTTTGGGGTTTTTTGTACTGCTGAATAGGACAGATATGGAAAGAAGTTTTTATCCTACCAACCTTAGAAACTAACTATAGGAACAGACACTGTACATTATTAATATCCATAGAATTTCTTCCTGAGAAACATCATCTCTGAGTCAGCTGCAGTATCTCAGATAATATACTTTGAAAATATTAATGATGATTATAAACTATGACAAATGCTGAAGAATTATTTTTGAATCAAACGCTGAGTTATCTGAATTTTGGTTGGTTTTGCAGCTTTGCAGGTGGGGGCTCATTGTAAATCCATCCCATCTCTTCCCTCTCTGCTGGGTGTAGCAGCTGGGCAGCAGCCTTCTTGCCTTGCTGCCTGACTCCTCCATTCACCCCAGGCACATTAACTATGAATTGTGCAGCTTGGAGGTTTTCTACAACCGTAGCCTATATTCCAGTAGATTTTAATTTTGAATGAGATTAGAAAAAATAAGCTGATCCTTCGAAAACACCAGTTACAAATATGATTTGGCTGTGGGGATCTGCCTCGAGCAAGCAGTTGGTTTTCTGCTGTGCTTGGTTTGGCTGGCGAGGCTCAGTGGTGGTAGCACTGCTGGCTGGGGCTCAGGGCAGGATGGGAGTCAGAGGACTTGGAGGGATGCTCAGCAGCTGGGCTGTGCACTCAGGAGTCAGTGCTGGGGAGGAGATCACCTCTGAGATGGAGAGCTGTCGGGGACAGCAGCTGGAGGGCACAGTGTCAAAGCTGCAGATATCTTTCCACTATCAGTAAGCAGAAGATTGACCATGTGTCTCATCCTTTCTGCAGCCTGGCCATTTATTTCTCTGTGTAAAGAATAGCAGTTGTGGTTTGGCAGCCCATGTCACGGTTTGTTAAGTATGCAAAGGCTTTTCTTTAATGATCTTCATTAAGCAGTGCAGTCCTGTAACGCTCTGATTGCTTCACAAAATTTAATGAGAAAATTGGTAGCATATTTTTGCAAGGTCACAGTTTTATTTCTGTTTTATATCTAGAGAGAAGACACAATAATTCCAGCATCTGCTTATTCTGAAGAGACAAAATGCATCTGTTTCAGCCACAGCTCTGAACTGCGGGCAGTGGCTGTGAAGCTTGTTGCAATCAAAATCAATGCATACATACGTATGGTTTCTATTCTGGTGGTGATGGTGCTGGAACGTTTTTTAAAACCTATAAAAAAAGGAAAACCTGGCATAAGAAAGCTTTGAGATTAGAAGTCAGTTATTTGAAAGCTGAAACATCCTAGAATTCTGTGTATATGCTACAATGTGGTATTTAAAAATCAAGAACCAAATCCTCTTTTTCTTAGTGGATGGCTCATACTCAGGGAAAAAAAAAAATCAGTTTTCTTGATGTGAGACACCACATTCTTTCTGAATGCAGAGCTAACCAATGTAGGGCAGGAAGAGAGAGGATAGTTTTATGAGTAAAATGTAAATAGATTTGGTGCTTACTTGGCTTTTGGCAATGCTGAACACTTTGCTTAATTCAGAAATTCTGTTAATAGTCTAAGTGTCTTGTGTACCACCATTTGGGAATACTCAGCTTAAAACAGGTCTCTGATCTCAAAATGGAAGTGATGAAGATTTATTTGCATAACTGCTGAGTATGCAATGCAGAGAAAGTCCACAAGTGTGCTCTAGATACAGAAAGTATTATAGAATGTTAAATTCTTGAAAGGATCAGACCAGAATCCTCTCAGACTAGATTCCTCATTAACTAATGGACTCATCTGGAATATATATTCCAGCTTTCAAATGAGAATAACAGCAGCAGCTTCCCTCACAAGCATGTTCTGAAAACATGCTCATTAAAGACAGAAAAACTATGAGATATTGCAGTGACTGTAAAAAAAAGTGCCCCACCAGAAAGGAGAGGATGCATGGTGCAAAATATTTCTGTCATTTTAGGTTTATTGTTCAGCATTTTTCCTCTTATGGGTACCTTCTGTTTTCTACAATGTGATTTGTGTCCTCTGGAATTAAATATTGCACCACAGGTCCTACTTATAACAGGGTCAATTTATTGACTTTCTAGTCTTGTTAGCATCTAAATTTTCAACCTTTATTATCTTTTATTTCATTATATTTTAGCAGTAGGATTTTTTTAATGTATGCCGTTGACAGTAACTTAGCTGCTTAAAGTAAAATTCAGTATTTCAAAATCCTTCTGTGTGAGGGAATAAATTTAGTTCATTTTATTTGAGCATGTCTGGCAAGCCATTAGCAGCTGCTGCTCTAAAATTCTGTGAACTGAGTTAATATTAAGAAGGAGAAAGCTCAAATGCCATCTGTTTTTCAGCTTGTATGCATAGGACCAAGTGTATATTTATTGTCACAGTGTATAGGGGCAGAGCTGATCTAATCCATTCTACACCAGTGATAGTACTATAGGATGCCTTTGTGTTAGATGCTAATTTAATAGACTTTAGACTTATATTCTTTAACTTTCAGAATGGAATGAAGTAATTTCTCAGTGAAATATTTTCTTTAATATGTCTAGACAGGGTATATTTGAAACAGAACTGTTTCTAATAAATGCTTAACATCTCATTGAGAGTTTTTCACTGCATAAAGTTTCCACTCTGCTGGATTTATATCCAGTCATATACCTTTGTATTCCACCTGTCCAAGTACTACAGTTTGAATCTCAGTGCACGTATTGAAGGCAATCATCCACTCTTTTATTTGAGTCCCAGTCATTTAAAGCTACAGATAGTGCTTCAGCTTCATGAGACTGAGTAGACTTATGAAAAAGGGGGAATCTAATTAAAAACTGTGTGCATATAAACCTTCTTTCCACTATATGCAATGCAGAGTGTACCAGACTTTGCTTCTGATTACCTACAATGTGGACTAGAAATAAACAGAGGACTGTAATTATTTAAAAATCAGATAGTTATTTCCAGTGAGAAGTACAACATTTTGTCTCTGTCCCAATCACATAAGCAGTTTCTAGAGTTTCTTTTAACAAAATAAGGAGTTTATGTTGCCACCTTGGAAAAGACCTTAATATTATTTTAATACCCACAAACAAATCACAGACCATCCACAAATTGAATTCTTGCGATCATAAACCCATTGCATTTATGCAAATACATTAAATAATCAGTGTAAAGTGACAGATGATGCTTGAAGCATAATCTAGGTCTGTATCATGAGTAGATAATAATATTAAGTTATTATTTAGGAAGTCCTAGAAAAATGGTATGTTATCATGCAGACTGCATCTGTCTGTCACATTCATAGTGTCTGTCAGCTGGACTTAATTTTGTACATTTTTTTTAGTGCTTTTTATCAGATTGCTCCCTTGTTCCGTGTCACTTTCTTTTCTATTTTGTGTTTTCTTTTCTTCTTTTCAAGATAACATATCACTATTTTAGGATGTTACTGTACCTTTTTACCTCATAGTTCATATTCATATGTAAATTAATATATATATTTGAACATGGTTCAGATAAGTCACCTTCCTTGTACATTTAATGATATGCTTTGGAAAAAGCACATTTGAATTAAATGCTCTTGGTGAGTTGTGTAGATAGTGTCAGTAGGATTTGCAGATGTTATCCCAGGGAAGGATGATGCTTCTCACAAGTTCGGTGCTCAGATTCCACGGAGGCACACTTGGACTGGATCCACATCTGAGCAGTAGCAAGCAGGTACACAGAGCACTTTAGGTACCTAGTGCCACTCTTTGATGCTTTGTGGTGAATCTGTGAGACTCCAACAAACTCTTCCCCTGTAAAATCCATGCAGCTACTGAAAACAGGATCCCTTTTCTCTCATTTATAAAGACAGTTCAGTCTGGCTTATTTGCACTCCACTGTTTCTCTTCTAATGGACTGCTCCAAATGCTCTCATACTGTGCAGTGAAGCATAAGTATTTTGCAAATGGTACTGGCCCGTGTGCTGAGTGAGGAAGCAGAGGTCTTCCTGTATAATCCGATTTCAATCAACTCACTCTAATCACTACTGATAGTTGCAAAATTTAGCCTGGATCTGCACTGGTAATCTAGATTGACAGGAGGTAAAAGTAAAAGGACAGAAGGGCAGAGGAACAAAGAGAAACGAGCAGAAACAGTGATTTTCAGGCTTTGCTTGCTGCTCTGGGACGCGTGTCCGTGCTGGCGGTGAGCGCAGAGCTGCAGGAACAGGTGCCCTCTGCGGGGCTGGAGCGCAGCCACCACGCCACGGGCACACACGGTGCAACAGGTACCTGCACGAGCTGTTGGCATGCATTGTTCACTGACATCGAGATCCTAATGCTCTTTATTACTCTGAAGATCCTGGGGTCGTGAAATAGCAGCAGTTAAACCGTGCAGCCAGCAGCTGTGTGTGTCTTTGACATCCTCTGGAGGCAAGTGGCTCCCAGTGCTGGCTTCACTCTCCTGCGAGATCAGTGCTTGGCTGGAAGCTTGCAGGATAACTGGACTCTGCGTTTTCTCACTGGGCAGGTGAAGTGTCTGTGAGAGTAAGTCCCTTTGACTTTTGGTTTTAACTTTTCAAAGAGAAGAGCAAACTCTGGATTTCATGGATATACAGAAATACAGCCAGCTGCTGCTGAAGACAGATATGTCTCAGTTTGATTGGATTGTACACCGGGAGGAAAAATGACTTTTTTCCTTGTTACCTGACCACATGCTCAGTGTGCCTGTGTCAGCCAGGCCAAGGAACTCTACATCCTGGGGTAACCAAGGCAGCTGGACTATCACTCCATCTGACTTTCCATGCTGGTGGGGCTGTTGTTGGTCGTTTCAGCCTTGCATGTTGCCATGCTAAAAACACCCAAGGCCAAAAATGTGTCCTGGGTAAGTACAGAAGCATGAACACAGTTTCTGTAAGTATGGATTTTTCAAGTATATGCTTTGCTTATATATGTGGTAGTATAAACTTAGGCTGAGTGTAAAGTAGAGGAAAAGATTATAAGTCATTGAAGATCAGAATGATTTGAAATATTTCTAAGAGTTAAGAAAAAACACATTATTTTGAACACTGGTATTTTGAAAGAACTGTACCAGGAAATATAACAATGGCAGACTTTAAGCTTACTTGTTTATTATATATACTTTCCATCTATGCTAGTAAAGGGTTTGTGCTACGTACTTTTAAATCAATTGAAAAATTGTTGTGGCTTTCAGGATGCAGACTTAAGACTTAAAATGTAAGATTTTGAGGGGATTAATGAATAACTATAGTTGAATTTCTGGTTTTTTATATTTCAGTGGTTTGATGCTGTAGGTATTTTCCTATCTAGTATAAGTCACATCTTTAAACACTGTTTTAAGAGTCCCAGGAGTTGTTTTGGTATGTTGTAATGAGTCATAATACACAGTGGGATGAGGGAGTCCGCGTTCATTGTCTTTTCTGTTGACTTTCTTCTTTTTTACTAAGAAAATACATTGTTATTTTTTCCTTATCAATTATTTCTGTATCAGAGACTAGGATTCCTGTTGGGGAATAAAGTAAGCCATGAAATACAATTCCTGATTTAACAGTGCCCTGTGCTCACCCCCATCATGTATGATTATACAATGCTAGCAGCGCACAGCCTGCTCTACCCAATAAACACAATATCATCAAGTCCCAGCTCCACACAGAGTCCTGGAAATGCTGGCAGCTGCTCAGGAGATAGCTTTAGGCCTTCTTCAGTGACCTCATCGAGTCCCAGATATTGCCCCAAGTGTTCCCCATAACTGCATTTACTTGTCTACAATGCTGGGGTTGTTCAGGAGTAAAGGATGACAGTGCCAGCTCTGAGGTTCAGATACCTTCTCTTCCCTGCTGTGAAAATGCATTAAGTTTCAGGTTACTTAGAAATTTAAGTGTGCCCATGAAGCAGGCTGTGGTTGCACATGAGTCTAGTTGAGAGATGTTTGTATCCCCCAATTCATGTACTGAGTGATAAACTACCCACATACAGAGTGTCTCTTCTTGGAAGTAGACTCATGAGTCTGCAGCTGTGACGAGCTCCAGGTTTGGCTATTTAAATATGAGATATATTTAGGTATTCAAATACCTTTTTCTGGTGATTATGTTGGAGAATGCTGAAATACTCTTACCCATAGTTTTGTGCTGTGTAATAGTCACCAAGGATAAAATAAAGTCCTTTCTTGCTCTCCATCCTTTCATTACCAATTTGCATAAAAAAGGGAAATAGATCTATGTTGTCATGAAAAGGTAAATTTTGGTAATCATTTCAGCTGGGTGATTGATGCAGAGTTTATCTATCATAGCATAGCCCTGCATTGCAGACATTAATGACCTTTAATTGTTTCACTAAACCCAGAATTGCACATGTGAAATGTACAAACTATAAACTGATTTGAAAATTCCAGTGCAAAACTGACAAATTACATGATTGCAACTGTTTGCTATATAAAGAAATAGATGCAGCATCCAAACCACTGTGGCATCTGGGATTATTTCTACTTCATGTACCATTTTTTCCTTTAAATGAAAAACACAAATAATTTTTACAGGTTTATCTGTAAGGATTTCTGACTTTATTTTTAACTAAGCGAATTCTGTTAGTAATTTACGATTGTAACTGGATAGCTGTTGGAGCAAAACAAAGAAATTAGTAGTTATAAAAGGATGGAGATAGTTTTATCTAAGTCTTTCATCCATCTCTTTCCCTTTGGCTTTCTTGGGGGTGTGTGTGTTTAATCGCCTAATGTCTTTTGCAATAGAATATAAAAGCTATTATAAAAGCTATGGAAAGTGTCACTTCCTTAGTAAGTATAATTTGTGACCAGCGCTTTAATTGAGAAAAACAACACATTGCTCTGAGGATGCTTAAAACAAGTAAGAAGAATAGTGGAGTTTTATTTTAATGCTTTAGTATTTTGAAAATCTGACATATCCTACAGTGAAGTACAAGAGCACGCTAGACAATCAGATGCCTGCTCAGAGTATCACTTGGTTTAAATCCCAACAAGTGGAGATTAATTTCAACTCCTTGAAAATCTGGATTTTGACTCTGGAAGTTTTACCTGTCTGGGGATTTGACCTTGACCTTTGTGCATATGCAATGAAAATACAAGGGTTCCAGGCTGAATCACAAAGATAAAAGTGCATGATAAATGTTTTGGCTGTAATCCAGCAAGATGCTTTGACATCTGCTGAAATTTCAGTTTAATTTTCACCTGCTTAAAACTTGAGATTCTCGCCACTTTTTGGCAACTACTTCACTGAATCAGTGTTTGCTAAATCTTTGCTAGTCTGTAATTGAAGTTGGCATTTTTTCCTTGTATCTTTAGCATATAATGATTTAAGGACAGAAACCACGTTATATGGCGTATCTTTTTACAAAAAGCCTGCTGCCCACATAATTTACTCATCAAGGCTTCCAGGTGGCTATCTGAGTGCCTTCCCCTGTGAAAAAGAAAACCCAAACTTTCTACAGCCTTTAAAAACTAGGCAGTTTCTGTAACCTGTGCTAAAATTTTGTGCCAGTGTGTCTGACAGTCCCTGACTGCTGCAAGCATCCTCACATCAGAAATTGCAAGGCTCAGAAGTTCATATCTAATGTCTTTCAAGGGCTGAGGAGTAATCAACTTTTTAGTGGGTTGTTGTTTCTTTCCCAGAAGTGCTTCAGATACCATTTGATAGATCTCCATGTCTTCATTACAGGTTCTGTGAGTATAAACCTTGGTTTTGTGCTAAAAGCAAGACATGTGGGGTTTGGCTTTTTAAAGGCACTAAATGGTCTTCTAGGAGCTGTGGGGACTTTACTTTTAAATTATGTAGAGAAAGTTTTTACTTCTCTCTCTCTAATGGCCGTTGGTGCTGCCACATGTGAATATTTTTGAAAATCACTGGGAAGAACTGAGGCTGACCTAGACAATATGACTGTGAAATCTGTTTGTCATCTAGTGCCTTGGGGGTTTTTGTATTTGATTTGCAAAATGAATTCATTTAATTATCCCTAATGGAATAATTTTGTTAAATTGACTCCTATTGACACAAATTTAATTTTCATTGTCTAATATAAGCAATTTGATTGTTTGTTACTTTATGTAACAAAGCTACCTTTGAGCTCTGTGACAACTGTAGGTAGGACCTGTACCTGTGGAAAAGGCAGTAGGCTACAATGAACGTGGCTGTGGGGCATGGTATATTTCTTTAAACTATGTTTTTTACCTAAGCAGCAGATGGTTGTGAGAATTGAAAAGAAAGGAACTTTGAAATTTGAAATTTCAAAGTAGCATCTTCAAAATGCATGTTAATGAAAGATGCCCCCCCTATGGTTTCTGTAAGCTACTTGGCTAGTCTGTTCTACCAGTATATTAGAGGAGTAAGCACCTTCCAGTATTCTGTAAAAGACATTTAATAGTGACCTGATGTGCTCTTCAAAGGTAGCACCATTTCAGGGTTCTAACTACAGCCATTTTTACCTATCCAAGCGTCCTCTGGCCTTTGGAGCCGTACGAGCCACGCTGGAGGGCCGCAAGCCTTGACTCTGTGCCAAGGCAGCCTACTGAGCAGAAAGGTCATTGAGCCACAAATACCCAAAATAAATTCTAGCTCTTTAGCTGAAAGCTGTAGAGCTGCCTGCCATGCTCTGCTGTCAGTAGTTATAGATTGTGGTACCCACTGCAAAAGAAGAGCAAAGTCTGTGCGGCTTTTTTAAAAAGTAGCTCTTCCCTGAAACACAGGGTGGGTTGGGTAGGAAATTTGCTGCATTGTTGTTACTGTAAGTAGGATGCCTGTGAGTGCACACATAGTATGTTTCTGTTTATATTAGTATTTAAATTGAGTTGTCAGTGTTGGTATTAAAGAGATAAATCATCTCAATGGCACAGTATCTTTTATCTCTGTCTTCTTACTTAATAATGCACTGTTGCACACCTTGTAGCACTCAGGTATGAAGGAGTGGAGTTTTCAGAGGAGGAAGACTGATTTTATGTAATTAATGAAATTTTAATTCTTGTTGAATTCCCTCAGCTAATAAGAGGGTATGATATTTCTATGTCACGTTATTACTTAAAATGTAACATGGTGATACATGCAGTGTTACAAAGGTACAGAAAGGGAATGAGAAAAGAATAAAAATAGAAGGTACATATGAAATACGCTTGAAATATAACGTAATGTGAAAAAATGGTGTTATGTAGTCAAATAGAAAGGGAGAACAGAGGATAAAATTTTAAGGGACAAAAGAGAGAAAAAGAAAAGGACTTACTAAAGAAAATAGAACTTTGACTCTTAAGATATGCAATATTGTTAGAAAGGAGGGATTAAACAAATACAGAAACACAAAGAGGAGGATGTGGCTACATTAAGAGCTCTATTTTTGTGTACTTGGGGTCAAATTGAAAATAGGAAATGAAACAAATAGTTTGAAGGAAAAGACAGTGGAAAAAGCCTGGAAATAATAGGAAAGTTATCTGGGGATGATTTCATGTTTACCCTAAAACATGAAAGATAATGGTAATACAAATGAAATTTGATGTGCTTCTAACAGAGGACAAAAGGTTTCCTCGGGTGAGTTCTCTTCAGTTGAGGCTCTTGAGGCACATGGATGAGAGGAAAACTTGGAGCACCTGCTATTCACAGCCTGCTAGTGCTATTGCTTTGCTGTGGGTTAGTACTGATCTTGTGAAGAGACTGCAAAAGTGCATGAAAATTGTGCAGGAAAGTGCATGAAAGTCCAGAAAATATTGAAGGTGCACACCTCACCTGTCTGTGAAACAGTAATAAAACTATTGCTCATTTCATAGCACTCTTTAAAATGTTACTGAGAGAGGGTAAGCTAGGGTTTGATGGAAGAGCTATGGAGAGATCTCCTGACTGCAACAGTTATTTCCCTGGACTTAAAATGTGTATCTACACAATAATTGCAGAAGTATGTGGCATAAAAGACAATTAATTGATTACTCAGCTCTGGTTTGCATGGAGGACTTTCATCCTTTGATAAATCATGGCTCTTAGCATTTAAAGATTGACACATCTGAAACAGCTGTAGATATTTTCTATTGAAATGCACCATTATTGGTGAAAAACAGAAAAAAAATCTTGTGTGTTACATTGCTTATGGAGTTCTGTTTCTTTTCAGTAAATTGGTGGGTTGCTGTTTTGGTTCTGTCTTGTCCTGGTCTAGTGTGTGCCAATGTGATACAATACTCTGTCAAAAAATCACTGATTGAAATAACATTGTAATTTGCTTTCTTTCTGTTGTTTTCAAGTCCTTTGTTTCTAGTGGAGACATCTCTTAACATTCCTAAGTAATAGAGCAAGCTTCCTCAGCAAACTTCTTATGACACACTTGGCTCTCTCTGCTGGCAGCACAGGTTTTATTTCTATTCATAGAGGCAGGTCTGGGTTGTCTCCATCCTTCAGAGGCAAACCTTTTGTGAAAGCTCCTGTGGCTGCTGGATTGACTTCCTTTGGTTGGGTGGGGTTCAGTGGTGTCCTGCAGAAAGTTCAGGGGATTCAGAGCACTAGGAAAGAAAAGGCAAAAAGCTTAGCTACCTATTATCCCTTCCTCTGTTTTTCTTGTACACATATTTATCAGTGTAATTCTTACTGATTTTGGTTGGCGCTACATTCATAATCTGATTAGCAGAAAGGTCATCAGGACATGCAGAATTTTGAGTAGTCTGCTGTAAGCTAGAGGACTTGCTTCCCTTGACATTTCTGGAAGTTTTCCCTTGAGTCAGGGGAGCCGGGGCTCTGCCACATCCTGGAGCAGCTGGGCTGTGCCAGCGAGCGGAGCTGCACGCAGGGCAGGTTCTGCAGGACACTGTGGCTGTGTGTGCAGGGCTGGGCTGGCACTCACCTCACTCTGCTGGCACTGCCAGGCTGGGCTGCGTGGGGGGATGCAGCCCATCCCCAACACTGCATCACCCGGCCTGCTTGTTCTCTGACATCAAGCAGTCAAGTCTGAAAAATAAATTACTGGTGCATTCCAAATTGGAATCTATCATTAATTTTAGCAGTTCTGTACAGTGTGCTAAGGTCGTGACTACCAGGCAGCAATTTTGAAGAGTCTTGAGGGTGATTTGTGTTAAAAGTAGAAAAAAAAAAAAAAAAAAAGTTGTTGTTGACTGACTTCATATAGTAACGAGAAGTTAATTTTGCCAGAACACTTTCTTCTTCATATTGTGTAACAACATGCACAAGCATTTACCACAGATTTCTTATTGCTGCTTCTAATTTCGGTGGGATTTTGTAACCTCACAGATATAATGAGGAGGGCAAGAGGAATACGCTTTCCACTTTTTAAAATGTAAAAGTTAGGGTGGGGTTTTTTCCACCTATCAAGAGATAATAAAAAAAGCAGAAATTAACTGTTGACCCAGTCATAACTGATTTGAGCTGCCTTGAAGTGTCTTGAAATTTTTAGAAACTTTCAGTTTTTCTGGAACAGAGGAGAGTGGTGGGAAAAAATACAAACCTTAGATTGAAAGTGAGTGATGTTGTCTGAGATGAAATAGAAAGTGAAATTACAGATGCATCTGTGGACAAAAAGAAATTGTGTCTGTTTCACTCAGCAGTACTTGGACATAAAACTCTGGATACAGAGATGCCAGATGTATACTCCAGTAGTTTAGTTATTTTTATTGTCATTTAATGTTTAGTTTCTTAAGGATTTTGACCCTACTAAAATTGGAGATGCTTTCAATATAAATTTATAATACAATTTTCCTGTATTTTAATTACAAAGATTAAAACTGACTGGGGTTGCAATTTATGCCAAATTCTCAGATACATCTCGCATTTCTAGAGGCATAAATGGGCCCAGAGTGAATAAAGTGTAAATGGTTTATTTTTCCAGTGATGCATGACAAATTTAAACATGTAACGGCATAAGCATTTATGAATTCTTCACTCAAAACATTAGTGCATTAATGGGAAAATTATTCTTAAAATTATGGTAGCCAAGGGAAACAGAAGGGTAATCAAAAGAATGAATAGTGGACATTTAGGACTACTGAAACCTAGGAATACTCTGCAAAAACTGAGGAAGATGGAGACATTTTAATCTTTTGGACTTGCTTAATGTTACAGCTGATTGGGATTTTAAATTATTTATTTATTTATTCATTTGATTTTTTTTAGTGCGGTATGTTAAGAATGTATAATTTTCAGTTTGAATTCATCTTGCTCCTTTCCAAAAATAATTATCCTCAGCACAATTGCTACATTTCAGCTGGAATTCTGCTGGTGTATAGATATTCTAGTGTCCTGAGAATTGTATCCCATGGAGTTGTACTGTTCTTCAAATAATGTGTGATGCTGAATGAGAATTATGCATACACTGAAAAAGGCTCTTGAGAAATGTTCAAGAAATGTGCCCATATTTTAGTAATAAATTTGTGGATACAATTGATCAGAATTTTGTGGAAATTTAGTCAATAAGTATTCTGTATCTGTTTATTTATTGCTAAGTATACTCATTCATAGGAGAATGTTTTTATCTAACCATTATTATCTTATACTGAATTCATAGGGGATACAGATTACTTTGTAAGTCTTCTTAAGTTCTGTTTTTACAGGGCACCTGTTCTGGAAGGAAACTATGACCATGATTTCCCTCATGGAAATATTTTTTGAGTATTTAGAAGCAATTTGAATGTAACACTGTGCAGAAAATGAAACCAAATTAACTATGCATTTTTATTATTTATTATGGTAGAAAAAGCTGTGATAAAAATTACTACAATAAAAAAAAACCCAGCAGGACAGTTAACATAATTTCTCTGGATCGTCATCAACTGTCAGTAAGCTGTGTCAGTAAGACATCTTCTTTAGAATAGAAATAGTATCCACACTTGTTAACACAAGATATAACAGTTGGTTACTAGACTAGATAAATCTGGACAAAGATTTGCAAAGGTGTGCCACATATGGGGGAAAAAAAAGTACAAATAAAAAGTTACTAATGTGGAAGGGTATGCTACAGTGTCAAGGTAGACATTGCCAGTGAAAATCTCTTTTTTCTATTATACATGATTTATAAATGTTTTTGGTCACAAGTGGAACCATTGCAAAAATGAGAGAAGAGATTCAAAGGACATGAGGGAGTGAAGATAATTCGGCCTGAAAAGCAGGAAAGAAGTAAATGGAACAATAAAAGCTCTAGAATCCAATAATTCAAAAATCTGTACCTGTACTTAGACCCTGTCAGTGATGCTTGCTCTGCAGAGGCTTAAGGGCTGGCCTTTATATCTGACTTCTCACTCTGCTTCCTAATTTCTTTCAATTTATGTTTGCTTTGGTAAATAAGTATCTAGGTACTATAATAGGTACAGTATATTGAATTCTTTCTCTATTTCCAGGCTGAATGCTGTTTCCTCATTTCAACATGTCTTTGGCTTTTCTTCCAGGAAAATCCCACTCTGTGATACTTCTGCTATGTTATAGAGCCTGTTTCTTAAACGCACAGTATTTGTAGTCAATTTATTAAGTAAATTAAATTTGATAAACTTCAACAGACATTTTGATATTTCCTGCAATAAACTCCATTGAGTCTTCTAGTAATTTTGGGGTTTCATTGTCTGATTTCCTTCTGCATCTACCCCATGCTGAATGAAGGGAGCAGGGCCTGTTCAGCCTCAAGAAGTGACTACTGAGAGGAGACCTTTTCTCTCTCAGTACCTGAAGGGAGGGTGCCAGAGGATGGATCAGTGGTGCTAGCAGTAGGACAAGAAGCTGATGCACAGGAAGTGCCACCTGAATATGAGGAAGAAGTTCTTTACCATGAGGGTGGCTGAGCATTGGAACAGGTTGCCCAGAGACAGAGTGGAGTCTCCTTCACTGGAGATATTCAAGGACCATCTGGACACAATCCTGAGCCGTGTGCTTTGGGATGGTCCTCCCTGAGCAGGGAGGCTGGACCAGGTGACCCTCTGTGATCCCTTCCAACATGACCCATGTGCTTCTGTGGAAGACATAAAGCACTGCCTAGTGTAAGAGGTGCTCCTGCTGTGAATAAGAATAATGCTTTTGCTAAGTAACAGTAAATGCCGCTTCTTAAAAAAAGACTAGTAAACAATTTGAGATAGATGCATTCAAAGAACATGCTCTCCTTAAGACTCAGAGGCAGCTGTCTTAAAATAAAAACAAACCAGCATATAACTGTGTTCGGTCATTTGAGTACACTAATAATTTTTCAGATTTGTTCGTAGCGGCACTTCTGAATGTGAATGCTGTTAAACTCCAAGTACCAAATGTTCTTACTCTTTCTTTGTCTGAAAAGGGCCGTTCAGATGTCCTTGAAGTTCAAAGTTCCTCCCTGAAGATGCGAGAATGTTTAAAGTCATCAGAAAAAACAGAATGAAGTCCCAAAAACACAAAGGGAGGAGGAAACACAAAGTACTGCTATCCCAGCTGCTGATAGCTGCTTCTTTATTTATTTCATATTGGAAGGCATGAATCAGATATGACATCTTCTGAGAAACTGTTTACTCTTTATAAGCCATAATCTCAATCTAGTCCTAGAGCTGTTCTTGCCTGTTCGGGAAATGGGATGTTGCTGGAATGCCTCAGCATTTATTAGTTGTCAGAAATTAGAACAGCAATTAATGTGGTCTGCTGTGATTCAGACAGATGCATATGAAGCAGAAGCACCATAGCACAGCACTCAAATTCAAAAACTCCTTTTTTATTCTCAGAAAAAACTTGATTTTCAGACTTTAAAGTTGCTCATATACTGTACCTTGTTTCTCACAAAGCACGCACATAATTTCTTGGTCCTGTTTTATTTATCACTTAGAAAAGAGTGCAGCATTTCCTTGTAATTTTATCATAGTTTCTATTGTACAGAAATTGAGATTGTATTTAATGTCTTGATCTCTTTCTAAACACTGACAAAATAGGAATTTGTAAGGACTTGGTGTTTATGTGCATGGAATACTGTGCTTGGAAGACATTAATATGTTGTGATATTATTTTGAGTCATTAACAATCAATAGAGAATAAAGCTAATGAGGCAAAATAGAACTACAGAATATATATTAATTTCCTCTTAACATATTTTTAGGAGGTCTTTTTGTAGGAAGAAGAAACATCATCTCATATTGCCAGCTATAGCAGATTTTTAATTCAGCAACTGATAAATTGTATTCTTTCATGGAAAACAAACAAAATGTCTATTTTGAACTGTTGAAATTTTTAATGTAGTATTAATATATTATTAATGTAGTAATAGGGTCTATAATATTTTCACTTAAGTAGCTCTAATTTTTTAAGAGTTTTGACAAATTTTTGTTGGTTTATTATAATTGTAAAATGCTTCTCAATATCACAGAAACTTGTGAAATTTTTCCCATTGTAAACAGAAATTAAACAATCTGTGTGCCAGCTATTTCAGCACTGACAATTGGGCCCTTGCAAGGTCACTTACAAAAGCTCATAAAGTTAATTGAGTTCTCTATGAGCTTTGATATGAAGAGTAAGTAGAAAAGTGTTGGATTGCCAGATATTTTGAAGTGTTCCCAGTGCTTTGGCCAACAAAGCAGCAGGAGAGAGGACAGGGCAGAACGGGGATGTGCTCTTCAGTTCCTGGCAGAATGACACAGTGGTAGAGCAAAATCTATTAAATGACTTTCCAACTTTGTTCTGAACAAACTGTACTCTCAAGTATCATCTGAAATGTCGTCAGCTCTGTCAAATGCTTAATATTGTCCTGTAGGCTTAAGTAATTATCTCTGAATGCTTGTTTGAAGTCAGTAAGTCTGTTCTGATGTAACCTCTGTGTGCTGTGTAACTGCAAGACAATGGGAGGTATAGTTATACTGTATTTGTGATGAGTAAAATAGTATCAGTCACACAACATCTTTCTCCAGTGTCACCAGATCATACATTTCAGTCTTTTCACCTGCATTCGGGATGACAGGGAATGTGGGCTGCACGACAGGTTATGTGGGCTGCACTGCAATGCATTTGTTATTGGCCTGTTCTCCTCTATCAGAAAATCTCAAGTTATCAGTCAATCACCTCTGTACACTGTTGGGTTGTAAGTCTTTTAAATGAATAAAACTGATGTCTCACCTTTCCAGAACAAGTGGGAAGTTTATTTTATATCAGCAAGTCCAGTGACCGGCTGCAGTCCCTGGGCCAGCAGACTGTGTGGAGGCACTGCTGCTCTGGGGGGTTTTGAAGGGATCCCTGAAGAGTGTTCAGCTGCTGTGCATGGGCTGGCTGTGAGGAGGGAGATGCTTCTCTGTCCAAAGCAAAGTCAGTCCCTGTTAATAGCCCAGCACTGTTTAAACCAGCACCCTCATTTCTAAGCTGTTAGTGGAAGGACCCAGATTTGGGATCAGTTGGTAAGTACCCCCAAACAGCCATTTCTTATTATCCATTCTTTCCTCCTAAGTTCTTCCTCTTTCCCACCCTGATTCTCATCCACAAAAAGAGCTGTCACCTAATCACCTTTTTTTCCAGTTTGTCCAGATTTTGGTATGTCTGACAGTGTTGCCCAGGTAATATGGTCTTACATCACCTTAGTGATAGAGTTACCTGCACACTGTGTGCAGGTTTGGTGGGAGAGGGAGGAAAAGGGTTCATGTGCTGATGGGCAAATGAGGTACTGGCACCTCTCTAAATCTGAACTGCTGCTGGGACGACAATGTGCTAAGCCTCAGATCCCAGTGAGGATGCACGTTTTAATTTAAACTATTTTTTGGGGTGATTTAAGCACTCATGAAGAAATGGCTTTTGAATTGCAGCCTTTCCTGTAAATATGCCTTATCTTCTTGGTAAATTGGAAAGAGAGTATTTAAGAGATGTTTTGTAAGTGACCTCTTCCAAGGGACAAAGTTTCTGGTTTATTTTTCAAAGTACCTCCTTTGAAATGTGTTTATAACTAAAATCTTAAAAATGTGCACATTGCCTTCTTTAGAAAATAAAAAAAAAAATTAAAAATTGCTTAAATGGAAATCTAAACCCCAGTTGGTCTAAATCACTGGAGTAATATCTGCATATTTATGATTGGAATGTCACCAGACTTGCTCATGATTGTAAATTAAGGACTTCTTTTCACTTACAGCCAATGCTTTTAACTACTTCCTTGTATCTTTTCTCTGAGTTTATTGTTGCTTGGGGAAATATTTTGAATCCTATGAGAAATGTGGCATGTTCCCACACTAATGGAAACTACTGTATTTTTGTACTATACAGTTTTCAAGGAAAAGGAGCTCTTCATGCTGCAAGTTACATCACAAGTAATGAGCCCATTGAATCTGGGAGATGATGTTCTTGGGATGGTGTAAATTCTCTGTTGTAAATATAGCAGTTTTAAGGAAAAGGAATGAAAAAGATCTTTAGCAGTAACTCAGGCATTTCAGATTAGTTAATTATAATGTTGTGTGATAGTCTTTGATTTAAATTTGGGGCATTCATGACTTCTCTCGGAAACTTGTTCCAGTGCCTCATCAATTTCACAGTGAAGAATTTGTTCATCATGTCTGATGTAAACATCCCCTCCTTCAGTTTAAAACCATTCTGCTTGTCCTATCAGTGCATGTTCTTGTACAAAATTCCTCTCCAGCTTTCTTGTCAGGTCCCTTTGGATACTGGAAGGCTAACCTGAGGTCTCCTTGGAGCCTTCTCTTCTCCAGGCTGAGCAGCCCCAACTCTCTTTGTTTGTCTTCATTAGGTTGGTTTTCCAGCCCTTTGATCATCTTTGTGCCTTCTGGACTTAGTCCGACAGGTCCACGTCCTTATGCTGGGCACCCCAGAGCTGGGTGCAGCACTCCAGCTGGGGTCTCACCAGAGCAGAGCAGAGGGGCAAATCCCTCCCTCACCTTGCTGGCCACACTGCTTTTCATGCAGCCCACAATTGGCTCTCTGTGCTACAAGTGCACTGTGTCAGCTTGTCATGAGCTTCTCATCCACCAACAACCCCAAGTCCTTCTCTTCAGGGCAGCTCTCAGTCCATCTTCTGCCCAGCCTATACCTTTGCTTGCAATTGCCCTGACCCAGGTGCATTTATCATTAATACAAGACTTAGTGGAACTGTTAAAACTGTAGTTTAGGTTGAAATTTTCAAGACTTAACAGACTGTAGTTCATAAAAATATGTAGATAATTCCTCAAGTCCATAATTAACTGTTTAATGCATACATTCTGATAGCATTTTTCTTGTATGAATGTGCCTCACTAAAAAGGAAGAGGTAGAAGAAAGCTATTCAAATCCATTGTGCTCCCAAAATGAATGTTACCTGTTATTTCTGATATCAGCCATGGTAGCTTGCCTCAATCTACACGAAAAGTTAGGTGTCCACTTCTTCTGTGGTGGTAATGTGCAAATTGACAGAGAATATAAAATCCAAAGAGAAAAAAAAAATCCTCCCTAAAGATGCCAAGTAGTCAATGTGTTAAAGAATGAGAAGAGGTAGAGCTTTACACCTCACTGATGCTCAGGACTGTTTGCTGACTGATGAGTGCAGGCTTCCAAATGTAATGCTTGTGAACATAAGAGAGACAATTACCTGCCTATTGGATGGTTGCAAACTAGGTTCTCAATTAAAAGGGTGGCTGGGCTGTTCTCTACTTAAGACAGCAGAAAGGGATTTCAGCAAAAAATAATAAACCTTTTGAAAATCTGAAGGTGGAACCAGCTGTAAAAACCTATCTTCCTTTCCATCACAAAACTATTTAGAAAGGAGAAAGGATTGCAGGGTAAAACTATAAAAAATAAAGTTGAACTTCAAAATTATTCAGCCATAACAGAAATTGTTGACAGGAAATTTATCTAGTAATTAAAGAAAAACATTATACATTATTTAGTATTTATTTTAAAGCTATCATCAATTTCTACTTGCACATTCTTTTTCAGAGACACTGTGAAGCTACTGAGAAACACAGGTTTCTGTCACAATTTATTTAAAGAATGCATTCACTAAACACTGTAGAATAGACAGACCAGTGTAATACTGTGTGCTCAAAGTCTTCAAGTTTTTTACAGTAATTCATGATACCTTTGCCAGTCTGTGCTTAGGGTTATATGTCTTATTTCATTAATATATTGTTTATCCTCTGAAGTGTGACTGTCCATCTGTTGCACAAAATGTAAGAACTGTGGCTTCACCCGGACTCTCCTGAAAGGTCTGAGGTCACATTTTTTAAGTTATTCATGGCACTTTTGTCTCTTGCAAGTCGTGTTTTGGCTCCTTGTGTTTCTTAGCAATGCTGTACTTACTGGTCCATTATTACTGTAGGAATGTGCACCACAACAGGACTGGTCAGTTCTCTGAGAGCTAAACGGGTGCAACTCCTCTGTTCCTGCCAAATTCTGCTTTCTGCTTCTGAGGTTTTTAGTTTTTAATTTGCATGTCTAAGGATTGCTTCATCTGTTTACAGCTGTAAATTAGGACAGTCAAATGTTTTCATTTATGGGAATTTATCATGGTATACAAGGAGGGGTTTGGGATCATTTATGGCATCCCGCAGTTTCCTCCAGAGGATGTCCCCAGGCAGTCAGCCTTTTCCAGGGCTCTCAGATTCCTGGGAGAAAATTCTTCCTTCATGATGGCAAATCTATGGTCAGACTGGGGGATCAGAACTTCAAATCTTATAATTTTAAAGAGTTTTTACTTATTACCATGGGTCCCCTGATGTGGGCTGTCTTGACTAGATGTTAGTAAAGATCACCCGTCTGTAGAGCTTGTCTTTTCCTTGGTCAAACATAGCCTCTAGGCTGAGGAGCACTTGAGGCTCATACATTTGTGAGTGTGAACTGGGGACTCTAAGGAGTGAGAAGAGGGATGTGAGAAATACCTTCAGTGAGACCCGTTTCTGGCATTCTTCAGACATAAAGTCAGCATATTAAAAAGAGATGTATTTTTAGCCAGGATTGCTTCCTAGCAACAGACCATTTACTGTACTGTGGGCTTAAAAAGTATTAAATAATTTTAGCTTTCCTACTTTAACCTCGATGGATTACACTAATGCCTCTAGGCTCTTTTCCTGTGCTATGCTATCTGCCTTCCGGTACAGCAAACTACTGTCAAGGCCAGACTGCTCTTAACTCAGATGCTGGGAAACTTTTTTAGCATAAGGATGGTAACATAATTTCTGCTACCTTCCTGCTAAGCAACTAAATAAGTAAATACTTAGCAGCTCAAGAGATTGCTATCCAAAAGCTGCTCTAATTTATAATTTTACAAGTTAATAAAAAATATATTTTACTGGTTATATTTCTGCTAAGATTATTATTAGAATTTTTAAAAATTAATATTAATTTCCTTCTAGTTCTAAATATTTAAGAATTATTACTCAATGATTTTCACTGAATGGTTCAATTTTGACTTTTATATTCACATTACAGTGTTTTTTAGAACTTACTGCAAAAGAAGTTTTGATTTTCAGCAGTGACCAGTGTGTGTATCCTGCTGAAGGCAAATAATTAACCTGTCTGCCTGATCAGCTTATTGTCTAAATAAAGCCTGTATTGTTTAAAGAGGATACTTTGACTAAAGTATTTAAATGGTCCAGACCTGAGAGTGCAAGAAGGCAAAGGTCATGCAAGTCATTTTCTTCCATATCCTCCCACCTTCTAAATGCTGTTTAAATCCAAAGAAAATCATCTCCTCAGACAGCAAACCTGTCTTTTATTGGCACATTCTAGTCACCTAGACTAAAGCCAAATTTACTTTTAAGCATGTTTTAAATAGCTAGAAATTGTCATAGAAAGAAGTAAATAATAAACCTTCAGTAAATTCCAGCCAGTGACTACTCCTTGTAGACTTCAAAAATATCTTAAATTTAACCATAGACTATATTAACCAAAGTATTTTAAGGTACTTCAAATTACTGTAAAATCCTAAAAATATTTTGAAAATATTTTCATTTTGTTTAAAAATTTTGAAATATTTGCATATTTTCAAAGTATAAAAATGGTAGCTATTTGAAATACTGAGTTCTCAAAATACTTAAAATATTCTTTACCATTTCAAAGAAACATCTATTGATTTATCCCTTGTGTCTATACGTCCCATTCAGCTCTGAGGTCAATATATTGAGTATAAATCTCTGGTGATTTGGGAATTTAAAATTCTTTTCTTACAAATTTTTTGACGTGTTTTCTTTTCTAGTGTGTACTTGGTAGGTCTAGGCTAAGTGGTTTTCCAGTGTTTCTGAAAGTGATAACCTTTCTCTTAGCCCTGTTAGGCTTCACATTTAAAACGTGAAATAAAAGTCTTTGGGCCAATTTTGTTGTTATTTATGCATGGGTAAAGCAAATCACAGCTGTCTAGTTTTGTACACGCCATGGAAGATGTTTATGCAAATCACTGAATAAGTCATTATGCATGCTTAATGCAATTTTGCATATGATAAAAGCCTTCCATTTGAAAAACAAAAATGCTGATGAAAAAATGACTGTTCTCTGTGGTTGGACAAGTCTTTTATTATGTACAGGGTAAACATAAATGGTAAACACATTACCCTGTTGCCATGTCTGAGTTCTTGCCTGGTGGGAATACAAAGGTTATTTTTGTCCTGTTTCATTGCTTCAGGTGCTTTTCTCTTTGATTACCAATTAAGATTAGCTGTGATGAGTACATAGTATGGAAGCTGGAACTGAAAACTCAGGAATCTGACAGATGTGAGATATGTTTAACTGTTACTGAGATGCAAAGGTAATCATCAATGAATTCATGACACTCTTCATTACCCAGACCCAAAGATCTGTGAGGTTCTAAAGAGGGGGTTGTACTTGTTCTACAAACATACACTCTGAATTTGGATGTTTTTAAAAATCAAGTCCTGAATCAGACATCAATCCTTAAAATACTAACTTTTTTAAATTCAAAATTATTAATTTTGTATTTGTATTTCAGCAAAAGTAAACAGGAAAAAAAAGGTGTATTCCTAGTGTTCTACAAGACATTATTAATGTTCCATGACACTGATTTGGCCCCAGCTCCCCAAAAGAAATCATTCAAGAAGCTCTAACTAAAAATGATGGAACATGACTTTCAGCACTTCTTTCCTGCACCAGACGAGATGCTTGAAATTGCCTGATTTTCCCTGCTCTTCATATATTTGCAATTTCATTATTTTTATCCTATTATTTTTTTGGGTCTCAGTATTTCTCATGTTTTGTTGCAGTAGGCTGCTCCTGTTTGTGCATTCTCCGAAGCTGCCAGGTGAAGTCTGGTAAGGGAAGAGTGCAGAGATACTCCGTGATCTCAGCAATCAGATAGTCTGTTTGTCTCAGGAGTGAATGCTGCTTTCCCAGAAGGGGTTTTGGAGTGTAGCAGGAAGGAGCTTCCAGGGTTGAAATGCTAGGTTTGACCTCTACCCTTGACAGATCCTTTCCCGGATCTGGTGCTCCCATCCGTCACGAGCATGGGATATTTTGGCATGGGCCTGCCTTACCTGTTTGGCAGGCTGGACATGGATCCAGTCAGAATGGCTTGAGGTGCCAGTAACTCCCCAGTGCAGTCAGGGGCAGCTGGAAACGTGGCCAAGTGCCAAGTGCCGTGCTGGGTTCCCTTTCCATGCACAGTGTTCATTGCTCTGAGTGCCCAGCTCTGTGACAGTGTGCCCAAACGCAATCCGCACTGCCTGTCTCACTGGGACATTGTGCAGGTCTGTTCTCTGGCCTTGGCCATGAATTATCCTTTCTTCAGGGTTGGGATAATTCAATCTAAAAATGCTCTATAGTAAACACTAGGGTTATGTTAACCTTAAAACATTCCACAGCATCTTTTTTTATTGTGCCAGGAAGATTGCAGCCCTTTCAAAAACTATAATAAAGAACCTATATACTTTGGGATGCCATTTAATGCCTATTTTGTATTGAGCATCCTATTTTCTCTTCTACATATATTTTGATGTGAAAAAATATGAAATAATTGAATATATTTCAGAGCAAAAAGGCATGCTGAAATTGAGTGTCCATGTTGATACGGCAATGGGCTGCAGAGCACTGAGATGAAAACTGTTCTGGAAAGTCTAAGGTCGTATTTTTCAAGCCTTGAATTTCCAGAGAGACAGAAATGTTTCAATTGCATTTTTATATGTGCTTGAAAAACCTAAGCAGTGCTTCCTGTCTGGCATGGAGGCTGCCCAGGGGGCCTCTCAGTGGTCTGTGCTGGGAGGTGCAGAATCAGCTCCTTAAGCTGCTCTTCTCTTCTACCTTCTACAAAATCCTGCCATACAGTGAGTTACGCTGCTGTCAGCATGTCATGTTTTTATCCTTCCAAGTTTTGTACTGTCCCAGTTTCAGGATGAATCTCATGAGATTTTAGTAGAGAATAAATGAGAGAATTAGTCTTTTAAATTTTCCTTAGTACATCCGAATAGATTAGTCTGAATCATACACATAAGAAAAGGATATTACAGTATTGGTATTAAAATTCAAGGATGAAACATCAGCCTGAGTTCCTCTGAAAAGTAGCCTTGCTGGTGCCAGCAAAATTACCTTCTTGGAGACCATTTCCTTCTCTGCTCCGAAGAATTTTTGTATTCTTTTGTAGACAACTTTTGCTTTCTGGTCCCCTTTCTAAGGGTTTTGGTGAGCTTCAGAAATATTTATAGCTGGCTGCAGTATTTTATGGTATAACATTATCAGTTTCCACTTGATGGTATGGGAAAAAAGCCCAAGTCCCCAAATCTCGTACAGTTCGGTGATCTGATATATGATTGGTGAGGGGCATGCCAAAAGTTTTTTAATGTTTCTATGTTAGATTTGAGATTTAGTGTTCTTTTGTGGTTCATGATTTATAAAATTTTATTCTAGCAGAACTTATAAAATTCTTTTGCTATTGAATGCAATCTATTAACTGGGAAAACTTTTAAAAAAAAGTGTATGATGAATAAGTAATCAAATACCCATCAGAATTTAAATATGCCTAAGTATTTATTCTAATGCCTGTTAAGATATCTGTCAGAATTGAAGAAAACTGCATATTTAAATATTTGATTGACTTGATAGTCTTAGTTTTCTTACTAAAAATTGTCTTTAAGGAAGTGCAGTGGAGTATGGAGCACTGGGGAGCACATATGAATTTCCTTATTCTGCTGCATTGTGTTTTTTTTTAAAAGTTTTAATGTTTCTGCTTTGCAAAGAAAAAAGAAAGAAAGAAAAAAGAGAAAGATGAAAAAAGAGAGAAAAAGAAAAAAAAACCCCAGCAGTCTCATGACCGGCAGAGTTAAAAGTTAATTTTACCAATGTCATGGTTTAACGCCAGCCAGCAGTCAAGCTGTACTTAATCCCCCACTGGAGAGATGGGGGAAAGAATTGAAAGGGTAAAAATGTAGACGACTCATGGGTTGAGATAAAACTGGTTTAATGGGAAAAGTAAGAGCAAAAGCCACACACACAAGCAAAGCAAAACAAGGAATTATTTCACTGCTTCCCATGGGCAGGCAGGTGTTCAGTCATCCCCAGGAAAGCAGGGCCCCAGCAGGTGTAATGGTGATTTGGGAAGACAAATGCCATCACTCCAAATGCCCCCCGACTCCTTCCTCCTTCTTCCTCAAACTTTTTATCCTGGGCATGATGTCACATGCTCTGGAATACCCCTCTGGTCACGTTGGGTCACCCATCCCAGCTGTGTCTCCTCCCGGCACTCCCAGCTCCATTGCCTTTGTGGCAGTACCAAAAGCAGAAAAGGTCTTGGCTCTGTGTAAGCTCTGCCCAGCAACAACAAAAACACCTCTCTGCTATCAACCCTGTGCTCAGCACAAATCCAAAACACAGCCCTGTACAAGTCACTGTGGAGAAAATTAACTCTACCCCAGCTGAAACCAGCACAACCAAGGGTATTAAATTTGAGTGTTTTAAACAAGGCAGTGGAAAACAGGTGAAGAAACTGTGTGAAATTTAAGCTGTAAAAAAAAAAATTTGTAGTCTTTAAATGTTACCCCGATGCTCTGAGGAGGGGCATCGGTGAAAATGAAAAGCTATGTCATTCATGTACCTTATGTGATGAAGACATGAATATCCTGAAAAGTGTAAGTGTATTTATCTGCATAATAGGGAGTTCCTAGCTTCAGCATCGGCCAAAGTAGTGTCTTCTCTGAGCCTTGCTGAGCGGCCCGTGTCTCAGAGCTGTGCAGAAACAGCAAGTGCCGCTGGGTGAGCTCTTCCTCACCTGCATAGGCAGCTGGACACGAAGCTGATAAAGCCAGGCTGCCAAAGAGCACAAAACCCTGGTACAGAAGCTGGCCCTGTTTAATCCCTACATGGCATAAAGGGGAAAACAGAGTGCTTCTCCCCAGAAACAGCACCTTTATTGCCCTTTATTCCACATAGATTATAGTGTCAGCACAGCAAGGACCTGAACCTGTAAATATTTAGAAAAATGATTTCTCTTTAGTAGAGAAGACCAATTTGTCTGCAGGATCTGGTTTTACTTACATCATCATTTTCTATGCTAAACTCTCACTCCAGGGTTATAGGTAGTGAGGTGTAATGCAGCTCAGACAAGGAAGTGCAAAATGGTCTCTGGAGCCGTCAGCCTTGGGACAAATGTTACAATCAGACGTAGATTCTCCCCAGCTCTGCTCCAGCAGCCTCTGGGACAGTCAGCCCATCACTTCTCCCTATGTTGCCATGCCCTCACAGGCCCTTTTTCTGAGAGCCAGGAGCTAAATGTTGTAAAAAACATCTGCTCTGCTCTTGCTGTTCCGGTGTCTCATTTTAAACGCCGTCCTAAGACATGAAGCAAACGGGTTTGTTATTTTTATCTTAGATGATTCTCTGGCTCTCTTTTACTCTCTTTCTAGCTGTTCTGATTGTATTTTGTAATTTGTGAGGGACTTTTTATACAGACAGTAAATGAGGGGTGATGCTGCCCTTGCAAAGACTCAATAATTTCCAAATGAGTGTCCCAATCTACAGGTAAAAATAGTCATAGTTGGTTCTGATTTCTTTCTGAAAGAAATTTCATTGTCAAAATTTCTATGTTGCAATACAAGTACAGTCAAGTGGAAAAGGCTTAGAAATTAAATCGTAGTACTGGGCAAACTGATTCTGTGGCATTGAACTGTCATTTCTAGAATTATCCGGCTTACTGGGGAGTGTTTCAAGGAATAACCTTCTGGTGTGGCAGACTACAGTGGAGGGATTAGATGGGGCTTGTACAGCAGGCCAAATTCTGCCAGTGTTAATTAGGATTGATTGAGCATAAGTGAGGACAAAAACTGTCCCAGCGATTGCCATTTTACTTTTTAAACTTCTGTGGTACATTTTTTTCCCATTTCCACATTACATTATTTATTTCCAGGTAGAAGCAGGCTCATACCTCTTTGACTTACAAAAAGAAAAGAAAAGATGATCAGATAGTGTGTTGACAAAATAATTCTACAAAGCCACAGAATTTGCTTTTTTTTTTTTTTTTTGTGTGAAATTTAGGATATGTTTGGGACCCTGTTTTCAACAGAAATACATCCAGTTTTAATTTTGTTTAAGAAACTGGGCAATATTACCCCTTGAGCAGTACCTAGAGTTTTGAAGGTTTATGACAACATCCTTAGAACCTAATTGAATGCTGTTTACATGGGGTTTTTCAGAAAGGCAGCGAGGGTCCTAAGGAAGCCACAAAGTGAGGAGTAGCTGCTGAGACTGTGAGGCACTTCACTCAGTCCTGCTACCCTCCCTGCTTCTGCAGGGGCATGGAAAGAGAGAAAGAAGTTGATGATTTTGGATTTTCCTCCCAAAACGAGTCAGCAGAAGAACATGGGAAGATAAGATGGACTAGCTTTACCTGAAAATCTTAGCATGATGCTTTGCATGCTTTCTGAATTGCTATTTAACAATGTCAGAATGAAATTACTCAGAGGCACAGCTTTGAACTTCGAGTCAGTCTGAGTGCAGAATAGAATACACAGCCCACTGTCTTCTGCTTCAAGAGACTAGAATAAAATGGAGCTGATTAAATAGCATTAATGCTGTTGTTTTCAATAATGTTCTTTTAACTGGGACTCTTTGCTATTTTTAAGAAAATCAGATCAAAAGTTCAAGTGCTAAGAGGTGATATAATTGTAATAAGCTTCTGACATAGTGGAGGGAACTTTTGGAACTGTGGCTACAAGGATGACTGTGACTGATTTAACAGTGTTCAGTGGGAGCTACCAAACAGCTTACTGAAAGGAGAATCTAGGGCAAAGAAGAGGTACTTGTATTTAAATTATTTTATGAGGAAATAAAACAATATGTGAGCTGTATTTAGGTGCCTTCATTTTAACCTGGGAGAAAAATGCCAATGGGCTTGTGGTGAGAAGTGAGGAGAAAAAAATGTACCTGGCTGCTGGATGACAGATCATTTAGGGGGAAGGGATGTTTCCTTGTCTGCCTTCTACTGGGCATCTGGCAAACTGCTAATCTCGTGATAATTTCCTGAAGTTCATTGTGCAATGATTAAGCTAGTCTTTAAAGACTTCATAATTTCATTATATAATTGTTTGGTTTGCTAGTATGTGGTTCAACATGGCCGGGTTTAAAAACCCAAAGAAATTGCTTCTAAAATCAAGTAGGTGTTGCATTGGTTTTGCAATTTGAAACAATGACATCCAAGATTTTAAATTAAATCTTTTAGATATTAATTATTATTAATTATCTTTTTAGGAATATAATATATAGAATAGCAAGAATGTTAATTGAATACTAATTGAATAATATTTAATAATATTCAATCTACTGGAAAAAATCTGACAAGGCTTGAAGCTCTGTAATTTGTGAATGTTTACTTTTTCTGTAGTTTTGATATAGATGTACTCTATTTCATGGACCAAAGCTTAAGCCTTATACAGTAACTTGTTATTTGAGTTTTGTCTGTTTCCTTATTTAGACAATTGGAACTGAAAAAGTGATTAATGACTGCCTATGTTTGCCATGTTAAAGGTTTTCATGCTCTGTATGTAATTTACATTGTTTTCCATAAGGATTTCCCTTGTATTTATATGTGCCTTTATAGATGTTATTACTTTTTTTGCTACTGTAGAGAAATGAACCTTTAAAAGCAGTCCTGTGATTAACTGATAAGGTTGGAGAGTAAAAGAGGAGAATCCACTAGAAATCGCTAACTTCTTGCCAGCCATGCACCCTTGGCTCATCAAGAAAGGTGCTGGCAGCTGTTTGTTTGTGTAAAGAGGGGATGGCATTTATGCCTTGCGTTAAATCCTTGATTGACGCAAACTGCCTAAATCTCCTTAGGAAGAAGCAATCAGGGAGAGGCAGGCTGGGCGGGCGGGCAGCGCTCCTCCCTGGGCACAGCGGTGTCAGGGCAAGCCCTGCCTGCTCTCTGCTCTGCCCTGGGCAGCTGCAGCCAGCCCCGGCTCCCTTGGTGCCCCCTGAGCCTGCCCGTGGCCGCAGGGCTGGACGGCGTGGGCAAGGGACTGAGCTCTGGGTCAAAACGATTGCTTGAAATGTGACTGCGCTTCAATTTCCTCTCACAGCAAGATAAGGAGTAAATTCTAAAAATGGCAAATGTAAGGGAAAGTTGAGTTTTTTGCTCTACATAGGAATTTCCCCTCAATGGCCCATGTTGTTGGTTTGGGGATTTTTGATGAACAGAGTCGCAGCATTCTGCTTCCTTTAAGTAATCCCACCCTGCAAAGAAGGGGAGGAATTGCAGTGATTCTGCTTAGTAACAAGAATGCCTTTCCATCTCAGTTCAAACCAAAATAAAACTGGTAGTTTTGCAGCCTTTTACATGATCTGTTTCATCACCCTGCTGGGCTCTGTGGTGGCGAACTGTTAGCAGAGTCTTTCCTTTCTCTCGTGCACTGTTTCTCACACAGACTGATGAGGAAGTGTATCAGGAGATGAGAAATACATGACAAAGGAGAGAGAGGCCTCTGAACCCCATCAAAAGGTATCTGTCACAAAATGTCCTGTAAAGCAGCTTTAAACCAAAAATACTACAGATGTAGCACCTTCCAAATGACCTGACTTTTCCATGTATCTGAATTTTTTATATTCTTCATTACAAATTCATTTTTGTCAGGGCTGAGCTAATAGATTTACAACAGAAATAATTTTGCAAGTAATGGATCTTTATTTAGCTCTGCTGGATTTCATAGGGGAAAAAAATAATTAAGAAATTTTATTTTCCTGACAGTTCTCAGGTAAGCTTCAGGTCTTTAAAACAAAAGCTGTTTGATTAAATTATTATTTTGGGGCTGTTTTAAGAAAATAGGATTTAGAGCAGGGGTTTACTTAAAGGTTTTTTTGTTTGCTTTTTCTAGGAGCACCAATATAGGAGAACAACAGAATAAGTTGAGATAGAATGGCTTAAAAGAAGGAAGAAAAATCATACTGCTTAGAAAAAAAGTCAAAATATGGTGACAGTAACAAGAAAAATAGAGGTAGAAGGGAATGATAATACAGAAAAAATTAATCCTGAATTGAAGGTGAGCTTTTAAGTCAGCTTCAGTAACAGCTGGCTGCATAAAAAGGTGGATGGAAGAAGACTGATGCAGAAGTTATTGTTTGAAACAGAAGAAATCAGAGCAATTCTTAAAAATTTGTCTGATTTATAGATATTCCATCAAGGGGTTACAGTTGGCCTTTTAATACTTTGAGATGTACTGAAATGGTAATTGAAAATATTGGTTTAATATCTTTAACTCAGGATTCACTGTTGTCAGACATCACAAAACTCTTCTGTTTTCCTGTGTTGCCAACAACAATTGCACAGAGCATGGAAGCCAGCACAGTCTCATGAAGAGTGCTTCCTCTCTGACTTCCGTGTGCTGTTCATGAAACAAATAGGTAACAATTAGGAATTCAGTCTACAAATGTATTTTAGTTTCTCATATTTTAAGGAAGAGGTGCAAAAGATTAATTCCATGTTTCTTTACCATCCAGGATCTGGAAAAGGGGTGTCCCTCCTCCCTGTCAGTGTCTCAGTGGGGTGGGCAGAGGGTGTTGGGTGGGCAGAGCAGCACTGAGCAAGCTGCAGCCAGGCATCAGATTTAAAATCACTCCTGTAGTAAAATATGCTCTTTTAGAAAAGACTAGCATTTGATTCATTCTCTTTTTTTCCTTAATCCCCTTCCCTTCTTTTATTTCTGTTACATAAGAAGCCTAATTGTTTTTATAATTCACATTATTTCTTTTCTACAACGTATTCACCTCTCTGCATCATGAGCTAATCCCAAAATATCTGTTATGTACCAGAAACAGAAAATGGCAGTTTTGTGTTCTGTTTTAGTTTAATGTTATGGTTTTTTATTCTCTTTTTCTAGAAGCTTCTTTCTGCAGCCTCTGGTCTAAATGCTGCTCAGCAATCCTGTGTATTCCCTGGATCTGGGACACAAAATCATTCCCTTAATTCCTGTCTCTGATTACTTTCTGATGCTGACCAGTGTCTGGAGCTGAAGCACACGGACTTTATATGTTTGATTTGCTGTGCAACTGAAATCTTTTATCAGCCAAGAATTAAAAACAAAAAAAACCCCACACCCAAACATCTTCTCTGCAGCTGTACAGGAGAGGGCACAGTCTAGTGAGCCATAAACTTTTAAATTTTCTGCAGATGCTCCAAAGTGAGCATGTGCTTTAAGCTGTATTATGTTATACTGATCTGAATATTCCTGTGTCTAGAAGTTAGTTACATTTTGTGTGGAAAGGCACATGAGAAGGGAAGCGTTGGTAGAGGTGGGTTTGTATCAGGGAAAATTTGTCTCAAAAAGGTCTATAGAAATAAACTATAGTTGCAGAAAAATAAATATGTATTTTTCTTAATGGATGTTATAAGCAAACTTAAACCTGTGTAAAATGCCTGGAAATGCCTGTGTGTAAAATGCCTGGAAATGTGGTAAAATCTGTGTATAAAATGCCAAGATGTGTCTATAACTCTGGTCTTAAACAAACATCGACTGCATTATAATAATCAGGCATACAAATGACAGTCCTGCATCCAACACAATTTGTTTTGTTTTATAAATTTCCTTTCATATACTTTACTAAATCTTTATGGAAATAATTACTGAGAAGTGAAGATTCAGAACAGAGATAAGCTGATATTAGCTATGCTCAAATTTGACAAAACTTCTCAAAGCCTTTAAGAGATGTGAGATGCTCTGTGGGCCGCTGATGGCCTGGCCCTGCCTGCTGGGGGAACGAGTCTTTCTTTTAAAAGAAAACTAGATGAGCAGGTGAGGGTATCAAATAGAAATAATTGATTTGGCTTAGAAACTATGGTGAAACTGTCACCTGAAGGCATTTTAAAATGCATTTGTGGCCATAAATGGGGTGTAGCTTTGCCTATAGGAGTTACTGAAGCTGTCTAGCACCAAGGCTGTTTCTGTAAGTCCGAGCTGAGGAGCGCCAGAGGTTTCCTGGCAAAGGAGCACAGCTCTGCAGAGCTGTCAGAACAGTCGCTTGGTGTGCATTTGGCCAGGACTAATTCCAGACTTAGAGGCAGCTCTTTGGTGTCACCTGGGAGACAGCACAGGCCAGGTGATTCTGTGGGGCTGGATTCAGCCATGCTCTTCTGAAGGAGAAGAGTTTAATCCTGTGGGCTTGGCAACTTCAAGGCAGCTGGCTTTGGTTCAGGAGAATTGTCCAGGCATGTCAGTGCATTAGACTCCACTAAGAGGAGCCAGGGGAGCCACCAGTTTATCCTCTGGGGCCCTGCAGTGATTGTCCTGCTAACTGCGAGGAGACGACCAGGAGCACAGTGAGCAGGGAGGAAAAGTTGTGATCTTTCTCCAGCCCTTCAAGGTACCTCTGTGTTTATTAAGAACCTTTTCCATTTCTGCTCTTTTATCAAAGATGGTATTTGCATTGCCAAGACTACATTTTAGCAATCATTTGTAAGCCATTCATTTTGTGCTTGATAAATCACGTAGCAGTAGAAGCTTAGAAAAATAATTTTCTTTTTTAGCTAAGCAGCTGATCTGAAATGCAGTCAGTGGTATTGCACTGTTCAAAATATTAAAACTCTTTGGTCTCCATATTCCACTTTTGAAAATAGTTTTGTCAAAAGTTCTATGTTGAAAATGAAACTTTTAAAAACAAAATACTGGCACTAGCTATACAGCAAATTTAAATGAAGTGCAGTGTCTGCTGCAGTTTCCTGTTATGGGCAAATGATGTTTAAATGTAGAGTATATCATGTCCCTGAATCATGGAGAATATTAAGGAAATAATAATGGGAAAAATGGACTGAATTATATTAGGCACTATCAGCTGAAGTCTCTATTTGCAGAGATAATGTAACTTCCTGAGCAGTTCCTGCTGTCTTGGGCTGTCCCTCAGCTGCCTAGTTTATGGTAAAAGCACTGTTTGATGCTGTTGGGAAAACTCCTTCCCATCACCCAGTACTTGACAATACAATGTCTGTACTGGCCTGTGCAGTTTAGTGAAATTGCACAGCAGTTCCTTGTGCATTTTTTTCTCCTGTTTACAGTAATATAAAGGGACTGGTTGCACTTAGTACCCCACATTTGGATTTGATGGTTCTGGGAAATTTGTGCTCTAACACAACAAGAATTTGAGTTTTATTTTACCAGGGGGAAAGCTAAGTCTGTGATCAGAAGAACAGAACCAGAGTTAAAAGAGAAAAACATAAAAGGAACAAAAAGGAAACTTTAAGTATATTTAACACCAACCTCCTTCCCTGGAAGATTTTGCTGAGGTATCTCTAAGCCCTGAGGGGGGCTTAGGGGCAGCTTAGCATCATGATGTTTCCTGGGAGTTATATAGTTTTATATCAGCCTTTAAGCTAACTTTGAAAGTTGAAGAACTTGGTGTGTATCTCCTTTTCTTCTCTCTCTTCCCCTCATCTATTAATTTCACACTTGACATAAAATATGCTGTACCAAATTAAATCAAAGATTTATTTAGCTGTTTGCAATATTAGCCAGTAGCAGAAATAGAGAGAAATTTAAGCACGAAGCAAATGTGCAGTGATGTCCTTCCACATAACAGTTTATTGTCCATGAATACTGGCACAAGAACTGCAGCTGTGGTACTATTCCTAAGCTTTATTTAATGTGTGTTTACTGGCTTTCAGTGGATTTGTATTCCAAGAATGTGTTGTGTCCACTCACTTTTTGGGTCCAGTTCTGTCATTTGCTGTGTATGTTACTTACTCAACAGCAATATGGTTTCTGAATTTACATGGCAGATGGCTGTGATGGCTTAAGTTTTTTCTTGACAGCTGATCTTTAGATCAAAATGCAAGAGGAGGGAATGCTCCTGCCTTAAGAGGTTTGCCTACATTTCAGTTCTGTTCTACCCATTAATTAGCACTTTTCTTCTACTTAAAAAAGCTTTCTTCCTTTTTATTGTCATGTGAGTGAATGACAAATTATCTTCATGTCTTCCTAAGATTCCTTACAAGAGGTTCTCTTTTTATGAGCTGCTTGGAGGTGACACACTGGTACGGGGAGCAGGAGGCTTGTTCTTACACACCAACCTTTGGTGCTACAGGAAACAAGAAGATTGCATTCTCCAATTTCAAATACTGAGGTGGTATTATGTCCCTTTTTGCCTGTATTCTGGCTGCTTAAACTCTTATCTGAAAAGTGGGAAAAAGTTCCCCTTTTTACTGTGCTTTTTATTGTGGAAGATAAATTTTTGAAGCTATAGATAATGCTCATGGTGAGCTTCTCATAAAATAAAAAACCCAAAGTTAACAACATGGGTTTCAGAACATGCAGGAGGTCTGGGGCCCAAATACTCAGGGGAACAAAGAGAAGAAAAAATATATATAACATAGCAGATCAGTAAACATTCATGTGTCTGAGTGCTGAAAAATGTAGGAGCTCCCTGGAAATGAGAATATGATTATGTAGGTGAGGACAAGGGAATTCAATTAACGTTGACTAAATGCTTAATTGCTTTATCTTGCAGTCTAGTCTTCTGTCAAAGTAGGTTATGTGTGTAATATATTGTCATTTAAGCTTGGTATGAGTGTGGTTTTTATCATCCTTTCCCGGCTTAAAACAGAAAAAATCCAAAGTACAGTGTTTCCTATTATTAAAAAGAGTAAGTTAGCATTCTTTTTGCTTGTTACATTATTTTCTTGAGCCTATTTACATGTCTTGGCAAATAATTGCTCTCCTAATCCAGATAAGTAGTGTGGAACTGTGAATTGCAAATCCCAGTGCCTTTTAGATTCATGGGTGGAGACTGCTGTTTGCAAAGGATCACTGAAAATGCTGCATTATCAACCTAATACACTATGTCTGTTGATACAGATAGATAATCTCAGATATTTGTGGACTGTAGTAGTCTGTGATACATGGTTCTCCAGTGGAGAACATTAAATAAATTTAAAGACAGTGTGAATAATCCACTCCTATCACATTGATAGGAGTTGGGAAAATAATTTCAAAATTGCATATTTTTAGTCCTTATAATGCACTGTTGTACTGATCTATTTTTGATATAATCTTAGATACTGTAATTTGAAGACTGTTCTCTGATTCCCTGTAAATTAGTGCACCGTACTCTGATAGTAGTTCTGACTTATCCATTTATTTCGGCAAGGTTTTTTTTCTATAGTAGCAAAAATGAATTCTCTGCAAGGATTTAGTGATAATCCTGTTAACATTTTGTTGTTTGTGCATTTACAAGAATGGATATAGATATCCTTCTGTCATGTTTTTATTGTCAGTAGAAAAAAAGCGACTTAACAAGAATTTGTAATTGTTCTTAACTGGAGGAAAATTATGGTTCAGGAGAAAGTCAGTTATAACAGTTCATCATACTTCTGCATTACCTATAGCTTAATGGGCTGTTGTGTGTGGGGATTGCTATTTAATAGCAATCCCTTCCAAACTTCACTGAGGAGTTGCACATAGACAAATACGCACTCACTCACATTATTAACAAGTACTTTGTGTAGGCTCTACCATGGTGCAGTGTGTCTTTTGTGCTTTAATATTAGATTTCTTTCATGGCTTCTGAGTAAAATCACAGATCGATCTGGAATTTACACAGTATATGTAATACTTTATACTTTGCATAAAAATATTATAGGAGAAGAGTACCAAGCCGGGGTCTTCTACCTTCCAGTAGTTCCAGCTGTGGCAGTACTGGCCTGCTGTGCCTTTTATGCCCTGTGCAGATATGGATATTAATTTCCAAAGCACTGACGTTAAACACCACACCAGAATACATTGGATGTGAATGTCATATAAAATTGCAGTATTTATTTCATTATTTTCTTGGAGAATATGTATTAGCTGTTCCAAATTACAGGTGTCTATTAAACAAAAACTAATTTATACTCAGAGAAATTCTGTCTGCTGGAATTTGCATAGTTGAAATGGGGCCCAGATGTTGCAGTTATGTAAGGGCCTAATCTAAAACCAAAGAGAGCTTGTGGGCTTCGGATCACGCTAATAAGAATATTTTCAGAAGAATTAACATCAAAGGAGATTGCAGTAAGCTAACATTGTCTGTAGCTATTATAAGTCTAAAATCAAGATATACGAATGGAAGGGGTGTGCCTTATTCACTGTGAATGGAGTTAAATTTGTATTTTAGAGGGGAAAAATGTGACACGAATTATCTGTAACAAAAATACCCCCTTCATTTAAATGTTAAGGCTAACTGTATGTATCTTAAAAGCCATCATCACATTTTGTCTATTTGCTTAATTATTTGTATGGGAGTTGTTAATTATTAATATTTTTAATGTGAGATGCTTTTCAAGTAGATCTTTTTTCTGCTTTAAAATGTATACAGCTTTACATTGCATAGCTATTGCTATGCATTGCAGGATAGAAATTAAACTCACGAAGGGATTTACACCCTTGGTGTGTTATTTTGTAAGGCTTTGCATTGATGGAATTGCTCCACCATTACCAGCATCCTTTCTCTAACTTTTTTTTCCTTTATCCATTTCATCTTAATGACCGGAAAAAACCTCCACAAAACAAACAAGCAGTTTCTGACTAAGGCAGGTATGTCACTGTCCTCCTGGAAGGCTCTCACAAGCGCTGGATGGTAGAGGGGAGGGAAGCTGGGGATGCACCTGCTGGGGGTGCCAGGGATGGGGGCAGGAGAGGAGCAAGAGCTGTGCTCATAGCAGTAGTGTGGATTCATCTAAACCTTTAGTTTAGCTGGTTTACGTTATGTTTGCGTTTTGCGTGCTGCGCTCGGATTCCTGTAAATTTCCTAACACATCTCTCAGTGCCATCTTAAAATTTCATCTCGTGCTGAAGCTCCTTCTCTGCAGAACTAAAACCAAATTGAAGATGCTCTATGAGTCCTGCTTGCCTAACCAACACTTAACTGTGTAGTGCTGTTGTGCACTGATCATACTTGGTGAATCTTGCAGTAAGTCTCATGAAAAAACAGGAGTGTATTTAGACTGCTTGAATCTCTAATTTTCTAAACTTATTTTTGCAAAGCAGCGTGTTCTTGAACTCAGGAAGATGAACAGCCATGAAGATGCAATAATCTGCTCTCAGGTGTACCTGATGGTCTCAGAAGCAACAATTTGCAAGAGTTAGCTGGTCAAAAGTGAGGAAAATCAAAGTAGTTCTTTGTAAGCCAGGCACTCTTGTTGTGATTTTCAGCTGTGAACGTTTTTGTTCCAGAAGGTATCTAACCAAGTCAGATTACCCTTATTAAAAAATGCTCATCAAACTCTTCCCTGTTATAACCAATAACTCTGCTGGCTTGTGTACTCACCCGTTTCAAACCTTAAAACCTATTTTACAATATTTAGGAGTAACAGAATTTTCTTCTTTATTCTCTGACAATTTTTTCACAGAAAGAAAAACAATAAGTTGACTTTAAATCCACTACTGAACAAACTTTTCCTTAGAGGCAGGAGACCCTGTTAGTGTCCTTTGCTCAAACTGGGCAGAGTGTGCTGGAAGAGTGATCAGTGAGTGATCCTAAAGCTCAGCCCCCACAGTGCTGCGTGTGTTCTGTCTTTTACTAGAAGTATCACCCAGCTGCTGTCCCAGCATCTCACCTGGGACCTGCTGTGTTAGCCAGTGTGCACAACAGTGAGCAAATTTCCCTTTGATACAGGTCTGAGAGGGAAGGCATGAACCTGAGAAACCTTTGTGAATTTTGACATGTGCTGCGGAGCTGAGCGCTCTCCTGCTGACAGGGCTTGGGTGGGTTTGTGTGTTTTCTGTGGACAAGCTGTTGGAATAATTTAAAAGCATGAGTGTGGTCTGTTTGCTCATGAGTTGTTGTCTCTGTGTGAGCTTTGGCTGTTTTTTTATCTCCCTTCTCAACAAAAAAAAATTTATATGTCAAAGTTCATATATATCAATTTTGCATAGACATATACAGAGTGTTTTTCTGTCTTGTTTATAAATGAGGGATTTTAATACCTTGGTATCTTTTGGAAAGACTTTAGCTCTTCTACAAGGGGAAGTAAAACTCTTCTAAGGCTGACTCTTGCCAGGTGAGAAGAGCTGATAGCATGTGTCACTTATATGAATGGCAAAGGGATAATACTTACCTTCACATAGGAAAAGGGAACAGCTTGGGTTGTAGCAAACTCAACTTGAGCTCTTTGTATGGGGTGCCTGAATACCTAAAGGGCCAAGTGAGGCAGCTATGAAACATGAAGTTGTGTTTTGAGAACTCATGTAAGACTGGTGAGATACATTATGACTGAATAAAAGCAAATGTGATGTCTCAAGTAACTGAAGAAAAACAAATACATTATCTGTCTTTAAAATGGGAAGGCAAAACTGAAAAATTTTCAAGTATATATATGTTACACTTAGGTATTCAGATTTATGAGTTGCCATATTAATGCATATACTCATCAGCAAATGTCAGATAACATAATTCATAATGAGGCAGAATTACAATAAATTTCCTTAATTTGTTTGCCATATGCTAAGCATGCCCACATGTCCACATATGGATCAGCTGATACACAGTAACTTGGTGATGAGAAAAATTACTCATATGTCTTAAGGTTTTACCAATTCTGAGTTACTGACTGTGTGATCCCTTAACAACTCATTTGTGATCTGGTTTGTCAACAAGAACTTTTATAGACTGACATCCATCTTGCTTTGTTACACAAAAAGACAGAACAAAAGCAGCTTAAACATTTACAAGCAAGCTTCTATTAGTATGTTACTGAGTATTTAGTTAATCAGTACTTTGGTTTTCTCATGTGCTTAATGGCATTTATAGTCCAAACATAGTAAAATTCTATCAAGCTGTGTTTAATATTAATTGAGACTTCTGATGAAATCCCTGTGTAAATATAGATTATTAAAGTTAAAGTTAACTTTAAAGTTAAGGCTGCTTCTCCATCAGAACTATATGGGATTAAAGAATGAATAGTAATCTCTGATTTAATTGGGCTCCTGTTCTCATAGTAAAGGTGTGTTTTTCTGTAAGGGTTTGAAGGTCTTTCTTCTCAGGCACTTAATTTGTCAGGTTACATAGCAGATACTTTTTAACAAATCTGACACATCTTAGGTGATGATTCACCCTCTTGGGCAAAAAAGGGTAGAAGTCATCTAGCACGTACTGCATGCTGGTTCCATGGTGTTTGCTGCTCAGAAGTTAAAAATATTTTTTAAAAAATTAAAAAGAAAAAAATAGGAATAAAAAGAGGTGTTTCTATTCCATGACTGAAAGATTTAAAGAACTTTAGAAACTATGATTGGTACAGGCAAATTTTTCTGTTGCTGTTTCTGTATTTTAAATTATCTCATTACTGTGTTTTCTACTACAAAGTTCTTTTTTTTCAATATTATGATACCAAAATTTGCCATGATGACAGTGTGGTCTTGCAAGCTTAGTTTCAGTATTCTGTAAAATCTGCTGAAGGGCACAAAATAAGCCTCTGGAATGAGAGCTGCTCTGTCCTAATTGCAATATTCCAGCTGGGACTGTGATTGTGTATTCTTCAGTGTAGTTCTGATTTGCCCCAAGGTATTTGTGTCCCACAGCTTGTATTAAATTTTTTAAGGATAATAACTTTGCTAAAAAGCTTGCTCAGTAATTTTACTGTTAACCCCCCAACATTATTAATAAAGTATTGCATCAGAAATTGCTCTATTTCTCACAGCCTTCTAAAACTGTATTTGCTGAAGTTTACTGTTTGCTTCCTTGGAAACCAGTAGTTGTTTCAACATTTTGAGTTTAATACCCATCCTAGAAGTGCCTTACAGAAGTCAAAATAAATTGTGCAAGAGGTTGTCAGTGTTCTGTGTATTTTTCTTTGCTCGGTCTATTTCATGTAAATAGAAATGTCTATTTCATGAGAAATAAGGGCAAGGTTTCTACTTATTTAATTCTCTTTTGGCATCCAAAATGGACCTAACATGAATACTGGATTCTGAAACCATGGTTAAATGTTAAGAAACCTGCACTCCCATAGTCCCCTTAAAAAAATCCCCAAACCATAAAAACCCCTTTAAACAAACAGCCACCTGATCAGGTATTAACCAAAAGTCACTTCTTGTTTCTGTGAGTGAGAATTATTAACATATGGCATGCAGATTATGTAAATAAGAAATTACATTTTAACTTTATATTGATCAATCTTGGTACACCTTAAAAGTTTCTGTGTGAAAAAATCTGCAGGGACCAGTTAATAAAAATGGAAGCCAGTCTGAGCTTTTTGCCTAAAAGGGGAAAAAAATCTGTTCTGGTACTTTTTGTGAAACATGTAGGTAGGGTCTGCCCTTCCATCTCCAAGTACTTTTGACTTTACAGAGTCTACACACAAAGTTGGTATTAAGAGTTTAACCTTTGAAAATGGACAGTGTTTTCAGCTTTCATGGACCAGAGACTGGACTTTATGGGGCTTTTCTTGCCTCACATGTCTATTGAAGAACAGTCTTGAGGCATAGGCAGAGGAGAAAATTGCTCAGCTCATTGAGCAGCTGGAGCCAAAACAATGTTTGTGCTTGTTGCTCCTCTGAGGAATCACTGCCTTGATATTCATTATCTCAGTGGTAACAGAGGGGGAAAGTGGCTTCTCTGGAGTTCTTTTTCTGTTCATACCATTCCTTGCCCATTGCTGCCTGGTCCTTTCTCGTCTTTACTTCACCTCCAGAAGCCTCAGACCAATACAAACATGCATCCTTATTTACTTCTAACCTATGCTCTTATTTTAAGCCAGTTGACCTTAATCTTGCAAATTCTTAAACTCATTAGGGCCAATAATATTATGCATGTAAGTTTTCCTGATAATTTCAGTTGACTGACTAATATATAGAAGTATTGCCATGATGAAATGTCTAGTGAGAGTTTTTTAGGATGAAAGTTTATATAAAAATCATGATTAAGGTTCATTTATATCTATCTTCTACCATAATAGATCTTTAACCTTAGGTAGAGTCAAGCAGAATTTTTCTTTTACACAGAAAATTTCCAACTTAAATTGATATTTACAGCTTGAAATTCCAGCATAATATTTCTGTTGGTGGGGGGGGGGTGGGGGGGTGGAAATAAAAATAAAATCTGTATCCACAAGCATCAATAAATTGATTATGCCTTGTTAATGCTCAGATGCCTTTCCTGTTTCTGGCTGCACAGCAGATGTATGTTACCAGGAGGCCATGCATGTTGCAAGCCATACATCTGAGATGAGCAAAGAGTGATGTTACTCCAGCAAGTGTGCAGGCTCTGTCCTTACAGCGGCTGGCGTCACCATGAGCACGGAGCCCTCCCACTCCTCCTTGGTAATTGATGGTGACAGGCTCTCTGCTGAGCTGTCCCTAACGTAGGGACTGTACCAGATCAACAGCTGAGAGGAACGGCCAGCTAGCAGTCTTGCTCCAAAGCTGTGCCCTTTAAAGCAGGCCTTGCAAGTACAGGTATTTGCAATGATGGCCAGTGTGGGCTGACTGGATGAAGGTCTCGCTGGTGCGCTGCTTTGCGTCGGAGGCTGCGCTCCTGTAAGAAGTGTTGCTGCTGCTGGAAGGGCTGGCCTGCTTGGAGTGAGGCTGACATGCTTGACAGACGCCTGATGTCTCCTCAAACTAAGCACATTGCTCCTGGGGTAAGCATATGTAGAAGGAGTGCAGGCCAGATGCTCGGGAACCCTTTAATTTTACAATGCGACGTAGAGCTGGCTTGCAAGTTAACTTAATTACAGTTAAACTGCTTCACTTTGTTCTCATTTAGCCAAGCTGGAATGTTGTTGAGAAATGTGCCAGCTTTTTTGTGGAAGTCCAAACCATACTTTTGAGCTTCCTTTTTTGAAACATGCTAACTTGACGTACGGTTTGGAAAAACTGTAAAAAAATGAGTTGAGGGGAAGGGAAAGCACTTACAGGTGGCTGCTGCTGAGGGCTTCTGTCTATGACCCTATTAAAGTAGTTAAAAGTGGCTTGCTTTTTGTTCAGTGATTTTTGGGGATTGTGCTAAATTGTTTTCCTCTCAATATGAAAGCAATGGGACTCTCTGCTGGCAGTAGCTTGAAGTACATTCTCTCTACAGACACAAACATTATACTCTCTATTATTTTTTTTGGGTTAGGTCGTATTACGTTCATGAGTCTTGCTTTGGCAGCATTTGACCAGGTATGTGTATCCTGGAGCCAGGGAGTTTTAGTAGCAGACATCCCACTACAGCTGTGCTGTGAAATAAAATTTAAATAGATGACAAACAGTATTTTTAAAGTTCAAATGGATGTGCTTTTTCTTTTTACACTGTATGAGAAAGGGATGGGGATAAAAATAAAATTAACATAAACAGAAATTTAAGCTGAATGTTTGCTGAATAAGTTTGCTTCTTTCTATAACGTTTATGAGCTTTTTGAATAAAATTGTAGTAAAAGAACAGTATCTTAAGATGACAGTAGTTTTCCAGAGTTCTTCTGAGGGAAGTCAGGGGCATTGTCTTGCATAACAGCTGCTCCACAGCTTTTTTCTAGAAGGAAATCAGATTTGGATCATTGCTATTCCTGGGTTATTTAGGGATCTCCACATAGGAAACTGATTAGTTATTGCTAATATCCATTCTGTTCTCCTTTTATGGACAACTTTTCTTTATAAACAACTTCTTTTTATTTCAATTATACTGTGCTCTTATGTTTGTGGGGAAAGTAGTGCAACAGTGGGTCCTACAGGAAGTGTGCCATGAAGCAGGAAAGGGTAAACCTAATATATACAATTCTGGCATGGATGTTGTAGAATAGTAGAAATCAGCTACTAATAGAATCACAGAAGCATTTAGCTTGAAAAAGACCCTTACAATAATTGAGTTCAACGATAGCTATAGCTGCCTTTAGTCTTTTCTTATCTAATTAATATAGTAAAAAAGCTTAAGTCTTTATGTTTTAATCTATATACAAGCAAGAGTTCTGATAAACAATATGTGTTAGGATTCTCTGACAATAATAATAATAATTACCAATAATTCTCTGACAATATAATCCCAATACAATTATAGGTAGGGAGAAATCAGGATATAACTTTTTTTGATGGGAAAAAGTTGTTGTAAAATTTAAAAAAAAGCCTCAAATTGGAAAACTCTGTTTTCCTCAACAAAACCAATCTGATACTGAAACTTAGCACAACTAATGTACATGTTTCCATGCAGCATTTTCATCTTCTTGTCTGCTCATTGTCAAATAATGTCATCAATACTGAATCCCTCAGTATTTCGTCAACCCTTCCTTCAAAGTGATAGCTGATGATTATTCTATTCCTGTTTCCTCAGTTTTTATTCTAGTCTCCAGATATGTCATGTGGGGAAGGCTATTTTGTTTTGCTAATGTGAATTTTAGCTGTAGTCACTTCTTGTTCAGAAGCATGTTACAGGAAGCTGTTCTTACAAATTAGCATTTTGTTTAGCAGTACTGGTCCTCAGACATTATGTAATTGAAAAAACGAATTGTTTAAATATCCAGGAGGAAGGTAATTGGGAAGATTAAAGAAGAGAGATATTGCTTGAGAACTTTCATATTACTGGCATCAATAATTAAGTAAACTTATTATTGATGATAGTCTTTGAATGGCAGTTGTTGCATCAAAAGTAGATTGAAATTGTGTAATTGTCCAGAAATTCAGTTAACTGCTTTATGGTGTCCAGAAATTCAGTTAACTGCTTTATGGGTACATTTTTCTAAATTTCCAGATAACAGAATGTCCCTTGGAACATGTTGACCCCTGATGTGTTCAAGTTAATTAAAATGTTATAGAAAGATGAAATAAAGGATTACTTATTGCATAACCACTGACACATTTTCATCACTAACAGTCATTGTAACATAGAAATTCTGAAGTATGGAAACTTCAGTAAGTGTCAGAAAGTGTAAGGACAATTTGTCCTTACCTCACCCTCTATGCAGAGAAGCAGCACTGTGCCTTTTTCCAATTTATCAAAATTTACATTTTTGGCATCAGTGAAATAGATATTTGCTGCTAATAATTTTTATTCAGTTTTCAAATAGCAGTGAACAAGCCTAGGAATTCATAAACTTGAAAGGGCAAATTCTGCTATTTGCTTCCCAGGATCCCCGGTGTGGAGCTGCCACAAAAAAACCCAAAAAACCAAAAAAAACAAAAAAAAAAAAACAACCAAAGGACAGGAGGTAAAGTGCTTTGAAACATCAATTGCATTCAGATATCAATTTTATAGGCTATTAAACCACTGGGATTCTTTATTTTTGGGTTTTTTTGATTTTTCTTTTTAATTTATTTTTTTGCTATGGATCAAAATACAGCAGATGCCAGAATTATTTAGAAAATAGGTTGTCTAATTACATATGAATATATAAATGTTTGCAATATTTAATCACTGATCCCTGAAGTCCTTTGTTACAAGTGCAGTATTTACAATTTTTTTTCTGCCACTGGTGCTGCATGTACATGACATGAAAACCTGTGGTTTATACTGTGCTCATAACGGCTTAATAACTGCAACCAGTGCTCTGTGACAGTGATGATTTGAAAATTTTCTGACAGATTAAATGTTTATATTGCTGCTCATGGCATCAGCTTTTATTTAAACAAGCTGCTGAGTATTAGAGTGCATGGACAGTCTTTGTATAACAGCTCTGATTTCTTAGGTTTGGTTCCTAAGACAAGATTTATGCAATCCCACTTTCCATCTGTTAGTTGTGCTTCTCAGGAACTTCAGTGGCCGATTTAAACCAGCTTTGCAGAGGTCTCAGAAGCACTGAGTGATTATAGCAGAACTTCCTGGGGGCTGGAGGAGCTGTTAAAGCCATTTCCTCAAGGGGCCAGTGTGGGAGACGTAGAGCACTCTCTGGCCTCCTCTGGCATCTGGAAGGCAGCATCCATCCAGCTGAGAAGCACAGCTTTAACTGCAACAGAGCAAACAAATGCTCACTCCTGCTCAGCTCATGAAAAGAGAAGTTCAGGGAGGGGAGGGGAGCTGAGGGTACAGAGCATGTGGTGTGTAGGGAAAAGGAGAGAGAGCTGAAAGTATTGTGGAGGTGTGTGTGGGAACCCAAGCTTCATTACTTCTGCTGTCACTAAACAACTTTTTTTCTTCAGCTCATTAATGATACATTGCATTTTGCAGTATTTTACTGGATATAAACATCTATTTTTTTTTTCTGAATGTTTTGAGGCTGTTGAAAGGATGCTCTCAGGTTGATGATTTATAATATTAACCACTTAAAAATTACTAGCTGGCTAGTTAATGGTATTGGTAGAATATTAGTATCAGAAGAAAATATAATTTTAGAGGCCTGCTAGATATAAAAACTAAATTTAACTTTGAGTATGCTCATGCTGATCAGAGGATCCCTGTAGAAAGACTGACTTACAGACACAGTAATTGTCTTGGTGTCTTCTCACTTTGATAGAGTCCTCACCCAAGTATGTATTATCATTCCTGTGCAACTCCCACAGTTTCAAGTACACATTTCAGCAACTCACTTCTACAGGATAGAGCTTCCTTGAAAATCTCTCTGACCAAAAAATGTTTGGGCTTTAAAATTTTCTCTCGTATTAAAAACCTTACAATTGGAGGTGGGCTAAAAGACCTTTGAAGGTCCATTCCCACACAAAATATTCTATGATTCTATGATTTTGCCTATTTGTTCAGGCAACATTAAGTGACTGATATTTATTTGAAAGGTTCTGGTTGGTTTTCTTGATGTCACATTTGCATATACTTTATTCTTGTAAAGTTATAAAGTCGTTTCTATGAGCTAACAATGAAACATGTATTTTCAAACCATAGTATTATTTGAAAGAGTCATCTCTTCAATATTTCCTCTCTAGAAACTTTTAAGTTTTTAAGCATAGAGGAAGGCATTGGAAAAAGTAATTTTTGAAGTTTTAAATTATTGTTTTTCATCAATATTTCCAGTTTGTCTTCGAAACAGGGTCACTTTGGTGTGTAAGAAAAACGATAATGCTTGATTTAATGATAGTTTGAATAGCTGATGCTATGGTAGAATGCTGGAAAAGATGCTTTCAAACTAAGCACTTTGATAACTTCCTGCAAAATTCAGAGTAAATCAGTGAGTTCCTAGGACATAATGATATTTTCTGGCTGAATGTTTTCTGTCACAAAGGTGTGATCAGGTTCTATCACTTTAATTTCACATGGATCTCTCAGCTTCACTAGAACTTGTGTAGACATAAACAAAAGCAACCAGCCTTGTAATGGCAGGAGTATTTTAATTTAGGAGAAGTTTAAGGTGTCAGAACCGAACTACTTGAGAGAATAATTTCCTTCTTAAATTTTATAAGCAACTTTTGTCATTGATGCTGGTTCAGTGTAAATCCATTATTCTGTTCATGTTATGGACAGCACAATATACAATTTAGGTGCAGTTTTATGAATTTAGGAGAGGAGAAATTCTTGCATCATGGAATTCAAAATAATGTCTTTTTATAGGTTGCTACTGTATTAAGATCAACAGTTATGGATTGGATTAGAATGCTTATTTTATTTACTTTTTTCCCGCCTGTTAAATCAAATGTCTAGCAAATTTTTTGTACTTAGGAGGAGTTTCTCAGGGACTTCAGAAATCCTCATCCAATGCACCTTAGTATCATAGATTTGAAGCTATAAAAGGTGCTGGGGGATGACTTCTGAAACACAGGAATGGGTTCACCTTTAAAACTCTAGTCAGGGTGTAGAAAATGGCTGAATGCCTTTCTTGGAGTATGAGAGTCCTGCAGTGTCAGACAGAGAAGGAGAGCCCCACAGAAATGCAGTTTGAGATGTGCTCTTTGCTCGGCTGCACGAGCCTTCAGTGCTGTCAGCATGGGGGAGCCAGGCTGCTCAGAGCATTCTTTTATGAACACTGATCAGGAATTGTGGCAAGAGGGAGGGGAAGAAAATGTGCAGTACAGAAAGATGCAATTGAAAAATCACATTTTTACATCTTACTGTTATATCTAGATTATAAATGAGGGGAAAAAAAAGTCATTTCAATGTAGAAGAGGAAAGATCTTAGCACCTTCTTACTCTCTGCCAAGTATTCACCTTCTTATTCTCTGCTAACAAGATCCTGTTAATTTGAGTGGACAAGGAAGATTGACTGAAAGCACCTTACCTTCATGATGCATCTCATCAGGACAGTTCTGAACGTGTTGTTGTAACACATTGCATTAATTCTCTGTGAGCAGCAACTTACTGCACTTATTTAATCCCTTGCATTGCAACCTGCTGTCTCTGCTTAGCTGACACGCTGGTTCCTCCGGCCGTGTTTTCACTGGAACGCACTGCGAGTTCCTGGCCAGGGTTACACATCTGGCTCCCTGCTCATTAAACTGAACATTTCTGTTGTGCCAGGGTGACACCCAGCCTCATAGGTGAGAGAGCCGTTACAGCAGCACATATGGTGCCTAAATTCCACTTAATTCCTATTTTGAGCTCTCAAGTGGGTCCCAAGAGATAAATAGTCCTTTCTGCAGAGACAAGTTTTCCAGGTCTCACACTTCACCAGAACTTATTTCAGTGGAGCTTACGAAATTGCACAAGCTAGTCCATCAAAAATTAAATATAATTAATCCAGATTTTAGGAGTGTGAAACTGTGACCATCAGAAATATCAGAGGTTTCAAAAACAGTAAAAAATGAGAAACGAGAACTGAGATTTGAAGAAGCAATGAGGCCAAAGAAACCACAATGTTTGGTGATAATCAATAATTTAAATTGATGGAATCGTGGAGTGATGGCTTGTGCCAAAAATGCATAAACAAAGGCAGAGTGAGCCAAAATGACTCCTGTGGCCTGCTGTTGTGGTTCTCCTGGTTAGATGCATTTTATTTTCTGAAATGAGAACAGAATTTGGATGTATCAATAGCACAAGTTTTATAAACACTTCTGTAAATGTGATCTTGAGATATGGCTGGACATTTTAAAAACCAAAACCATTTTAAAGGCACAGGGGCTCGGACATCTCCTCCATGAACTATCAGTTACCAAGTTAATGTCCTGAGTATGATGGAACTGCACAGCAATTGTCCCAGAGGACAACCTGTAGGTGGACCACAGTTTTCAGAATGGGGACGTGGTTAGAGGGTAACATTCCTACTAGTCTGGGCTAGCTGCTCTGCACAGCTATGAGCCAAAGTTATTCCTCAGTCTCCAGGTCTGGACCATCAGCATCTGGCCATGATGGAGCTGCCCATGGCGCTTGAAATATTTCAGTGCCCCCAGAGGCAGACGAGTGCTGAGTGTGAGAGGTGAAAGCTTTTCATCAAGATTAAAAACCCCTATTTATTTAATGCTGCATTAATGCATGGGTAACACCATAAAGTAGTAACCTTTCAGTGGAAAGATGTACTTTTTAAGGAAAAATAGTGAGCAGAAGCTGTTTCTACAGTATTGTGCAAGTTTTATATATTCTACTTCAGGATATTAAGTGTTCTCTGTGAAGGTTGTTTCTTTTATTGAAATTCTTGTGCTCAAAAGTATATTAATCTCCCTTTTTGCAGTTAATACATATAGGAAAGCAAACATTATCTCCTACTTAATACTCAGGTATTACTTTTTTAAAATATCATTGTTGAATTAATTTTTTCTTCCAACTCCTTAAAGCTCTGACAGAATTTACTGCTGTTTCAGAAGTGTTTGGCAGCACATTCAGCTGCAGGTGACTTCTGTGACCATCCTAGACCAGCAACAACATGTTGAATTGTTCTTTCTTCCTCTCTCCCTATTCTCTGTGTTTCACTGCAACAAGGCTTTAAGAAGAAAATGTTCCACATGACTCTACATCACATGTAAAAAATAAAAATAAAAATCTTGCCCACGCATGGGAACAATCACCTATGGGCAGATTTTGCAACTTTATAGCATTTATAGCACCTGTCCAATATCTCAGTGATGCAGGGGTTTTATAATACAACAGGTACTTTTATAATGTATCTGTAATACGAATGTTTTCAAACATGCTGAGTGTTCCTGACACTCATTGTGAGTTTAGATGTTTTAAGGTCTGACTGCAGGGAGATCAGCAGCCTGTTATTTCTGTGACTCTGTGAGAACATACTCACGTTATCTTTCCGTGCAGCAGGAGATAGCATGTGCCCCTAATGTATGGATGTTTGCAAGTTGAGAAGTTAAGTCTGCTGTTAATGTTATCACTGCTGTATCCCGAAATAGAAAAGTGCAGGCAGATTGGATTGTGTCAGAGAATGGTAACCATAATAACCAATAACAATCTGCAAATGATAAGCAGTTTTAATGTTTAAAAATAAAATTTATATAGCATTCTTGTACTTCCATGGGCATACTTTCAGATTTTGTTATTCATTCATTTGAAGCTTGGTTTTGAGATTTAAGATGTGACATTAATCTTAAGGAAGTGTTTTCATTATTGCATCTTGAATTAGTTGACACTGGTTTATTATATACCTAAACTAAATCTCAGAGAATAAAATTTTACTTAACAACCCTCTTTCAGATGTACACCATCTGTAAGGGAGAATTACAAGCATCCTACATGATGCATGGAATTTTATGGAAGGAGATGGATTTTTATTTTGTGGTTAGATGTAAAGTGGATAAAGTCAGGAAAAAAATACAAAGTCTTCTGGAAATTAATGCAGTGTATCTTGACAATTTGGAATCTGCACCATGTTCAGGATGCTGCTCATCACTTTGGCTGATGCAAAAAATTAAACAAACAAATAAAAAATCCCTTTTAACTTGCCCGAACCTATGCTATTTCTTTTGAGGGATGCTTTTAAAAGAAAGGAAGGTATCATTCAAGAGAAGGAAGTGGTCTAAATTGTGTCCTGGCCCTGCCAACCCCCTCCTTGCCTACCCCCAGCAGAAAAATAGGGATTTTAAGCACAAGTCTGGGAAACTCCATCTGAATTCCTTAACCTGTCATGAAACTGTCTGAGCAATGTGGTGCTATGAGCAAGCTTTTAACTCTTCTGGGTTAGCATGCTCTCAGTCTTCCTTGCTGAGGCAGTCCTATCATTTTCATAAAACACTTGGATGTTTCTTAGAATGTGGAGTCCTGTTTCAGTTGTCCTTAACTGCCGAGACACTGCAGTTACCACCACATGGCGTTCAGAGAGTTACAGTGGCAATGAGAAGAGCTGGAAAAGACCATTCTTCTAAATGTGCTGATGTCCAGAGGAACAAAGCAGCCTGGGCTTCAGACCCATGCTGTAGCTCTTTCAGGACAGCAGCACTCCTAAAAATTTAAGTTTATGCTGCTGGAAGGGTGTTGCTCACACTTAGAAGGACCCCTATGGGAGAAAATCAATGGCAGAGCTAAAATTCATAAGATAAAACTAAATAATTAGTTGTTTATCATAATTTTCACATATAAATAACCTTTTTAAGAAATTATTCAGTGCTGATGTGGGATGGGATGGAATGGGATAGTTTGGATGCAGGGTAATTAAAGTGCATTAGCTCTTTATTTATATTATTAGCTCTTGCTCTTTCATGCCGTATGTGAGAGGGAATAGCTTATTCAGAGTTTTTTGGCCAAAAGTTTCCTTAAGCTTTCTTGTTGCTAGCTTTGTAAAGGTGTTACAAGCTGTTGACATTCTTCGCTGGGATTTGAATTTGAACCTGAATTAGGTAAGAGAGAGTCAATTGCTTTCCATAGAGTTCCCAAAGAAAAAAATGTTGTTACTCTTGGATACAATCTGAAAGATTCTTGTTTATCAAGAAAGGCCTGTTTAGTCTATTAACCTTGACAACCATGTCAGCATTTTTTTCTGTTTGTTTTCCCAAAGGCACTGTGTTGAAGTACTATGATATACAAAGCTATTTATAGTGTAGACAGTTCATAGCTATGCTTAAAAGACATGGGTCAGGGTTTAAATACCAGAGTTAAATGCTATTCTCTTTGACAATCTGAAAAGTCATTACACTTAATGCCTGAAAATTAAAATGGAGAGATGGAATCCCTAAAATATCAATGTGAATCAGATAATTTTTAATTTCATAGATTGCTTGAAGTAAAAAGGAACCTCTGGAACTATTCCAGTTACCTGCTTAGAGCAAGGCCACCTAATGCTGGTAACCCAAGACCATGTTCAGATGGCTTTTGACTATCTCTAAGGATTAAGACTCCAAAACCTCCCTGGGCAATCTGTGCTCTCTCACTCTCTCAGTAAAATTAAAAAAATGCAACAAAACAAACCTTATCACGCAAAAAAAAAAAACCCAAACCAACAAACAAAAAAAGCCCCAAAAAAACCTCTCTGTAAATCTCTGTGTCCAAATGTATTTTCCTACATTTCAATCAATACTCATTTCTTTTTGCCTTTTCATTAGGAGTCACTGAGAAGAGTCTGTCTTCTTTATTCCCTTTCCACCAGATACTGTACACCTTGACTGATTTTTATGAAAGGAACAAAACTTAGGGAACCAGTCAGGGAAAACAAACTCCACAGATATTGACACACCTGTGTTTGTACCTGTTTGCCTCAGTTAACACATGATTAATATTGCTATTGCTGTGTTGGCTTCCACAGATGAGCAAGTGCTACTTTAAAAGTGGTTGTATACATTGAATAAGGGATTTACTTCATCCTTGTGATTTACTTCATCATTTCAGACTGTAGTCTTGACTCTCACAGTCACAGTAGTTTATTTTTTGTTAGTCTGAATGCTGGTTCTTAAGGTCCAGTCTTCATCAAGTCATCTTGGTATAACTCTCTGTCGACATCTGCAAGAACGTGTCCTGCTGGAAAGTGCCACATGGGAAGAGGCGCAATTCCACCCTTAGCTTTGTTTCCACCTACGATTTTTTAGACATATTTCTGCGGTTCTGATACTTTCTGTCTTCATCCCAGTTCCATTCTATCCCAAAAACAGAATAGCAACTTTGTCTCTTGCTGAAGTCTCCAACTTACAGGTTTTCCAATGGCCTGTATTTGCTTGATCAGCAAGTTCTGCCCAGGCATCCCATCTCAGCATTTCTGCCCTGCTCCACACCATTCCACTCCTTCCTGGTTGCCTTGTAGCTTGAGGCTGGTCAGCTGTCTCTATGGAGGCCTTTTCAAATCCTATTGTGCTCTCTGCCTACCATGAACATTTTTCTTGCAGGATCTTAGTTCCTGTTTCCTGGCCTGGCTTCTAGGCTCTCCTCCCTGTGGGTCACACTGCTGCCATCCATCCTTGTTCTGCATTCTGGTTTTCTGCTTTTTCCAGCCCACCACCTCTTCAGCCCCATTGCTCACAGATTCTTTTCCAACACTCCTCCATCTCCTCCACTTCTCTGCTCACTCTTTCTGTGATCATGGCATTCTGCCTGCAAGGCTCAGCCCTGTGAGATGCTGCCCACCCTCTGCTGGCCAGTCCCTTGCCACACTCAGCTACTGGGGGAGCCATGTGCAGCAAAAACCCTGTGCTGTCACGTAGTTGGGAGAGGAGCACAGGTCATCCAGAAGTGCTTTGCTAAGTTTAAACACCCTCAACAGGGGTGGCATTTTTGCAGATATTTAATTCTTGAACCATAAAAGCTATATGCAAATTCGCTTTGTGGAGCCCTGAGACAGACTTTGGTACCTGTCATGATGTTTCAATTCAAGAGAGCAATGAGCAATTCAGCTTATTTACTGTCCAAGCTGCCAGACTCTGGCTGCTTGTGCTGTCTGTAGTGAGAATTACTTGTGACATGAAAGTCACTTGTGGTGACAGCCTGAATAATGCCCCAAGTCTCTGTGAGTGTATGTGTACTGCAGTCCTCCCTGATTTCATATTCACTGCCAAAGTACAGGAGCTGATGAAATTATTTAAAAAAAATTATCATAATTTTTAATACATACAAAGCAATATGTTTTCCCCTTTTTTGATGTTAGGAGTACTTGTAACATTCCTGCTGTTTCTTTTTCTCCAAATTAGTTGTGAGAGCCATATCCAAAAGGGAGCAATCAAGCCACAGCACCCAAATTTCAATTGCTTACAAGAGCTGTATCAGACAAGCAAAGTAATGTGTGATGACACTGGCTATGCCAGTATTGACAGGTGTGGTCTCACACTAAAAACACTGTGTGGGAAAACGTGGGCAATTGCATTAAAGCTAATAAGTGTGTGTGACCACACTCATTCAGCATCAATAGGAGCAACCAGCTTAGACAAGTGGTGATTACATTCCAGTAGAGGTGTCTTATGCCTGTTAGCCTCCATGCAGGAATGATGCATGTTTTATTTACACTCTGGGAATTAACTATTATGATATTATTTGTTTGAAGCATAATTTGCAATTGATATAATGCAAAGTGACCAGTTCAGCTGACAGATTAAACAAATGCTATTTTGTAAACATATGGTTGGAAATAAAATTAATGTCTTCTGATTTCTGATTTGCCCTTTTCCAACCATTTTCTTGCTTTTAACTCTGCTTGTGGATACATACAAGAACACAAAAAAATCCAGACTCATGAGTCACATCACATATAGTCAACAGAGGACAAAAGGTCTGTTTTGACAGAGAAAACAGATTGAGAGAAGAATGTCCTACTAACTCACGCAAAGAAACTGAGTTAGTCAAGAGATGTATTTAAAATAAGCAGGGGATGATTCAGGGGAAGGAACAGGGAAGATATTTACAATGTATTTGAACTGCTTCATTTGCTGGTTCTGTTAGGAAAGAGGTCTTGTTCTCTTCTGTGGAAGAGAAGGAAATTGAGTATCACAAACTGGTTTTCAATGCTATATCTTGTCATGAGATGCTGTGTATATTAACTTGATTATAGATATAAATGGGCAAGCATACACCCACACATTTCCTCCTTAAGAAATTACATATTCCATATTTTTTTCTTAGTGTTTATGTATAGTTCTGGTTATAGGATATAGTGCTAGCAGCAGTATGAACTATAAAGAATTGAGAGGACTGAGCTGAGAAGGGATGGGTTTCATAGTGCTGTTTGAAAGCAGTTTTGATGGGGGGTGCATTACTGGATGCCGACTGGTGGCCTCTTCCTCAGCTGTAAAGAACAGCCTTTCCCAGAGGGCAATATTCCTGCCTGCCTGGTTTACTTTATGCTGTATTCCTATGCCATCTTTATTGGGATTTATTTTTAAGTCCCATTTTAATATTAGTTTAGGAATGCAGTTGGGGATTTGGTCTCTGAAGTCTTTTAGTTGTGTTCTATCCTGCTCTTTGGCTTTTTTTACTCTTTCTTGCCTGCTCTGCCTGGACTAGAAGTTGGCCAGGAGCGAGGCGGGTCCCTGGATTCTTCTGTCCCGATGTGGTATTCCATGCCGGATCCGCTCCCGTGCGCTGGAGGTAGCGGGTGTAACTTTTCAGTGACCTGAGTGCCACTGTGGCACCGAGATAAAGTTACACCGCCTTTACAGAGCACTCTGGGCTTATCAGTGCGAGGAAGCAATGAAGCGAGCGAAACATACAAAAGGGAAACTATTCTGGGCTGTTTGTTTGCTTGTTTGTTTGTTTTTCAGAAGAGATTTTTCTTTTTTAAGACACAGATAGTGAGGTAGCTGCAGGGGTTTCTGCAGCACGGTCAGAGCAGCGAGGGCTATGTGTGAACCGAGCTCCCCGCGCCTCACAGGTGCTGCCGGCTCGCCCCGGCCGCAGCAACCGGGCCTTCACCGGCCCCTCACCGGGCCTTCACCGGCCCCTCACCGGGCCTTCACCGGCCTCTCACCGGCCCCTCACGGGTCCCTCACCGGCCCCGGCGGCTCCTCCCGAGCCCTCCCTGTCCGAGCGGCGGCTACCCGGCCGCTCTTTCCCCGCTCACAATTTGGGCGGTGTCGCGCCAGGCGGGGCAGGGCCGGAACGCGGCGCTGCCGCCCCTCACTGCCCGCACCGCCCCATCCCTCAGCCCGCACCGCCCCGTCTTGTTCCATCCCCTCCCGTCCCTTCCCGTCCTGTCCCGTCCCGCTGCCCGCACCGCCCCGTCCCTCTGTCCCGCCCCGTCCCTCTGTCCCACCCCGCACGGCTCGGCACGGGCGCGGGGCTGCCGCTGCCGCCCGCGGAGTTTCGCAGTTTTCCATCCCGCCGGTGCCGCGGCCCTCGCAGCAGACTCCGAGTTCATGCCCGAGAGCCCCGGTGCCCCAGGAGCAGCCCAGGCGTGGGAAAGCAGCCTGGGAAGCCTGCCCGGCTGGGACGCGGGAGCTGAGGATGCAGTGGAAGATCTGACTTCAGGCTACTGGGCGCTCCGGGCAACTGGTGTCAGACCGCCAAGGAGTAGCTATGTACCTTTTTGGTAGTGAGGAGTACGAAGTGGTAAGATGTAAACTAGTGATTATTTTTTTTTTTCGTAGTTTTTACTTACTTTTAATGCTCCAATCCAGAGTTTATTGGGCAGCTTTGAATTTCTGTCAGTATCGTTTGTTCTGTGTTTGAACTTTAGTATTCACCAGTTCGATTGATTTTAAGTATGACATTTTTCTTCAAGTTCTTCAAGTAGTGGGGCACTATTTGGTAGATAAAATTGAATTTACTTTCCTTGTTTTGTTTATTGCATTGTGGTGGTATTGAAAGTATTTAACTACTGAGTATTACGAGGCTGTTTGGACTCTGAGTTAAGCAAACCCATGCCTCCAAATAATTCAGAATTTGTCTCATACTTTGCAATGTAAATAGACTACAAGGAGCTCAAGGAACTGGCCTTAATAGTATGTTTGTGGGGATGTTGCCAAACCATTTCTTTTGTACAAAAGTTCAAAGCATGTCATTGTAATGTACTGCAATGTCCATCAAAAGAGCTGGCTTATAAAAACCCAAACACACCCACGTTAAGATCTGACACTCTTTACTTAAGTACGTGTGTAAAACAGTGTTTGAAATAAGTTGATGATGTCAGAGAAGACCAGAAGAAAACCACTAAACAGCTCCACACTTTTGCATGACATTGTTAGCTGATAGAAAAGTTTGTATTTTTTCAGCCTGTGGTTCAAGTACTACGTTGTTAGCAAAATGGATGGATTCTTCCACCCACACGCATTTGTGACTGAGTCCAAATCTGAGGAGCTTTAGGGAAGAATAACACTGAAAAATATGTATGAACTCTACTGTAGGACATCAAAATAAATTTCACAAACTCAAAAGTGCTACATTCTTTGCATATAACTGGCAATTTCAAATGTTTTGTTTTGATTATTGAAGTTGCTCTTTGAAGTATGAAAGGGCCTTTTATGGCAGTCTGGTTTCTACAACACATTTCAAGGAATTAATTTAGTTATTTTGGATTTTTTCCTCTTTTTTTTTCTTTTTTAAATTCCAGCCAGCTATGTGTTTTAGATGCAACAAATGTAGAAGACATTCAGGAAAATAATTTAAGTGCAGCTGTCTGCACATTGAACTCATTTGAGTATGTGTGACTTGCACAAACTTTCACAAACCAAGCTAGGGAGCTGAAAAGAACTTACTTTTTCCAAAGCAGTAAGCCACAGGGCATTGCAGTGATTATGCTATAGAATGTTTACTTGTGTATAAAAATTGTAAAGCAGGAGAGAGTGTTAAACTTTGAACCTTTTTTTTTTTTTTAATTTGGTTACATTCAGATATTCATAAAGGGTAGCAAATCGCTCTTAACAGACTTCTCCATTTTCCTCTTCATTCCGTTGTATCCTGTGGAGTTACTTCCTGGTTCATACAGCAAGCAAGTCTGAAATTTTATAATGTCTTGAAAATAACCCAGATGACTGAAGAATGGTGTTAGAGCTTTGGATTCAAATCTCAAACTCTTTCTCTAATGCTGTTTCAGCTTCTAAACAATATCAAAGTATTCTGTGTCATAGAAAGTAGTTCGAAGTTTGAGACAACTTTCCCAGGCATACGAGCCATCTCATTCCAGTCCCTTTTCTACAACATAGTTGTGCAAAGTGAAATAGCATCAGTAGAAAAAGTAAGAAGCCCACCATAAATTGTGTGGGGTTGGGGTTTTTAAATTTCCTTGTTTTTTTCTTTTCTTTTGTTCTTTTTGATATCTCTAAAGGTCCCTGAAACTGAAGAGTAATGATCTCCTCAAACAAAATGTGTTACTAAGTGCAGGCTAAAATACCATTTGGGTTTTTTCTTCTTAGTTTTTTCTTTAGAGCAAGACAGTTTGGGAAATAAGGATGCACTTTTTTGGTTTTATTTTGGCAGCCAGACTTCCAAGATGTTTGCTTTACTCAGTGACAAGTAAAATAGAATTGATGGTGTACATAAAGCTTGAAGAACACTTTTATTGTTCAGTAAAAGCTAAATCAATGTGAAACTTCTATCTGTACAGATCTGTTGTTCATGAAGCCATATGCTCTGTACTGTGGAAAAGACATTTGTTTTGTCTTCCCACACAATTACTTGAGTTACTGAAGGACAAAGTGAGTGAAAAGTGACAGTGAAGAATTTCAGGGTTTAATTTTAAGTTTACTATTAATTTAAATAAATTTTAAATAAGTTTAAGGAATTCTAGCTCTGCATACAAAATTTGATTTTTATCCTAGGGAGGAGGCTACTGATGAAAAGAAACATAGCATCATTAAAGCATCTCTTAGAGGAATTCAGTAAATCCATCTCTTGAAACTTAATATTTAAATTGAGTAGTAGAGAAATGGAGCTGTATGTGATCATTGTTTGCATTTCATATGCACACACACGTCCATGTGAGCATGCAGACACGTTTGCAGAAACATGAGTATCTGAGGTGGTATTCTAACCCAGCTGAATTTAATAGCCAAATGCCACAGACTGCTACTACCAACTTTTGCATCCACTTTGCTTTATTTTTGTTCTTGTGTATAAACAAGCTTGAATTATTAGCTTACTCTGAGTGCATAATAAGTCCAGATATCTGACAGCACTGATAATCATCAACTTTGATAAACTTTTGATAATGATAATCATCAACTTTGATAAACTTTTGATAATGATAAACTTTGATGTTGTCTCCCACCAACCCCAGCTGACAAAGATAATATTGCTTAAGAATCAGTTATCAAAAGAAAAAAGCTAGGGTTTATGACCACTTCATATTAAAAATAAAAACAAAAGGTCATGACACAGTGACAAAAGCTATCTTTTTGAAATAAATAAAAGACATAAATAAATTCATTAATAATAAACCAGGTAGCAGTGGTCCTTTTTTCCATTAGTATTTCCATAAATGTTCTAACTTGGGATGCACAGTATCTTTCACATTACATTTTAAAACTTTAAGTAGATGCTTATTAAGCTCTTTATGAGTGATGAAATAAACACATAAAATCTTTTTAGGCATTCTTTGCCACAAAAATGGCTAAGTAGATGTGTTTGACTATAGTAAGCAATTTAATTTCATAAGTACAGGAACCTGTAAAAAGCTGCAGGCCCAACAGTCTCATTTGTGGCTGTAACTTGTTTGTTCAGGCCTTTTCCTGTTTGTTTGTGAGATAAACCTCTGATTAAAGGGAATAAATAAATAAATTAAACAGAATTGGAGTAGTTCATCAAAAATGAAACAGAAAGAGGGAGCTTCTTTCCACAGATGCCTGGTAGATCGTAGTCTGCATTACCCTCCCAAAACAAAAGCATCTAAAACTTACTCCCAACAGACTTTGGAATTCCACATAAGGAATGATGGGACTCCAGAGGGTGCTTGCAAGTTTGGGAGGCTCTGCTGTGCCCCTGGGTACACTTTGCCCAGCAGAGCACTTCCCATGGCTGCAGAACACCAGCTCTTCCTCCCTCAGGTGGGCCTTGCCAGGGCTGTGGGTGCTGGCAGCTCCAGCCACATCCATCCCTCCTGCCTTCCCGGGGCCCTGATGGAGGTGTGCCAGGGCTGATGGCACCGACTTGTCCTCAGCTGGGCACAGGACACCTTTAGTGTTTCGTCACTCCTTCCCAGCAGTCTCCCCTGGCAGAGACTTTGGGCTCTGCATGATTATTATTAGTATTGGCATGATCCAACACGGTGATGGTAAGTGTAGGATTAATTAGGACTACTTCTGAGAAAAACCTAATCACTGGGAAGCTATTCTTTTGGCAGAGTAATTCAGAGGCAGCAAGTTTTCTTGGTTTTTAGTCATTTAAGAAAAATAATTTAATTTCATTCACTCTGTTGCAACTTTCAGATTTTTGTGATCAATGTTTAACTTTCGTAAGAAACTCAAAACTTGGCTTTTTTTTTTGATCTCCATATATATTTTTTCTTGGAAAGTATCCTTAAAAAGAGTGGGAAACCTCTTTATAAGTCCAGTGAATTGCTTGTGATGTCCAGAGCATATGTTTTGGTTGCCTTGGAAATCGAGCATTTGTCACTTGTGTTCTCCAGGCAAAAGTTTTGAACTTGTCTATTTAAATTAAATCTTTGCTTCCATTGAGTTTGCCTATGTCCTGTTGAAGGATGGAGAACATCTTTTGGAATAATAAGTATCATGTTGATAAATGCCAGTTATATTCATGACTCCTGCCAGGCAGAATTATCTTCCAAAAAGTATGAAAATCTGTCTGCTAAATTTCTAAAGAAGGGGAATATCTTGGAGCAGTCAAATGTCATTCAGGTTTGAGAAGAGTTACTTTTTGACTGTTCCTCATGAATCAGACAGATCCCAATTCTGTGTGTACAGGCATTATGCTGATAGGATTCATTTTCAAGGGAAAACCCCACCTATTTTAGAAATATTTTAAGTCCTAGAAATCAGTAGGGAGAACACAGTGATGTATTTTCTGTGAGTCATTGCTACTTACCTTATTTCAGAAACTGAGTGAAGGGAGAAAAGGATGTTGTTTAAGATCAGAGAGAGTCACTTGTAACTTTTTAGCAATGGTAGTTTTTATCATACTGTGGATTGACATGGGAATGTATCTGAATAAATCAGAATTGCTTCTTTGGGAACCTCTCCCTTGAACTGCATGTTTGTTATTACAAGGATGGTTTGGCAAATCACGTGTGGCAGAACACTGTAAAAACTTAACTGTAAGATTTTGGAATGACTTTTCCATGTTCACCTTAGTTCAACCTAAGGCAACAATATCTAATGCTACGTTCAGATAGATAAGTTGTACAACACGTGAGTGTAACTTGAAGTACAGACTTGAAAGGCAGTCAAATTGAATTCAGTCTCTGAGGTTTGCTTCAGAGCCATGAGTCTGTCCTTTGAAAAACCCCTGGACAATTTGATTCTTTGTCTTTAAATTTTAGGAGACACTTGGCTTGTTTCTAGTGACAATAGCACTTGGTTAATTTTCAACTGCAAATATTGTACAGCTGCACAAGAAATGGAGTTATTCATGCCTGAAACTGTGTATTTAGTAAGAAGAACTCTTACGTGGAAGAAACAAGTGCTTATATGTGAAGATAGATGGGCTCACATCCAGAGCTGGATGTACATTTGCGAAACAGTCACCCTTAGCAAGCCTTTTTCCTGTGGATTTTCTGCAGCAGCCAAAGTGTAGAAGCAATACAGTTTTCTTTTCCTAAATTGGAAAAATGAGGGTCATTCTGTATGTCATTATTCCCCGTGACTAGCTCAGAGACCTCACAGCTGTGTTTAAGCATATGAGTTTTGGGATTTCCCCAAGGAAAGCCTAGGAGAGCTGTTGGTTCTGATGGTGTAGCAGAATGGCTCCTGAAACAGTTTCAGTTTAGAATGGGGAAACACTAGAGAGGAAAATCTAAATAAACCCATGTGGAGGAAAGTATTGGTCATTTCTGTGTTACTCCCAATGCACCCAGTGTACTTGCCAGATAGTGTTTTGCACAACTGTAGTGACCATACTTCTTTGCCCAGAGAAAATCAGTGTTTAATCTAATGTCCTGTAGTTTATGTGAAGTAGATTTTTTAATAATGATGTTACTGTTTGTTTCGTATAGCTTCTATTTCCTTGCCTCCTGTCTTTAATTTGAATTTCAGTGACTAAGGATGGAGCCTTTTATATTTTTGAGAGTATATTGAAGGTATTTCTAGTGTGTCTGACCTTCCCCTACTTCTGCCCCCACAGTCCAACACATGAACACTCAATAAAGAGGTGGGGAGCTCTGTGGAGGCCATGGGTGGAGGCATGAGCTGTAGTCCCTGTTATGTACATGAGTGTGTGAGCAGTGGATCAGCTGTCCCTTGTGAAGAGCTCCTAACACCTGTTTTTTAATGTAGAGTCCTGGGGAGTGTGGAGCTCTGGGAGATAAAGGTTTCTCCCTTCAGAAAATAACTTTTAGAAATAGGTATTTCCAACAAAAAATATGAGGCAAGTCAATGACTGCAATTTATCTGGATCCTTTTGTACTGGTTTAGTGCTGAGTGGTGTCTGAATGCAATGAAGGAAGGGGAATGAGCATTTCTGTTACGGTGGAAGAGGATCATGGTGAGTGCATGATGTTTGAGAAGCAGGTTTGTGCCTGAGGCACGTGTGAGAGGGAGTCCTGTGAAAGTTAAATGCTTTCTGACATTTAGAAACCAACCCACATGACCAGCTCCAGGTGATGAAATAGCAAAGGAGAAATTTACTTACGTTTAGTAGAGTTTAAGAGAAATAGAGTCTGAAAACTGGCCTGGGTTGGCAGGACCAGTGCAGTTCACCTCACAAACACTAAGAAAAAATAACAAAACCAAAGTACTTAAAAGTCCCACCAAACTGTTTGAGGGAGCTCTGAACCTCTCAGCTACTTTTCCATTTGTGAGAAAGCAGTGGGAAGGAGGGAAGGAAGTCTCTCACAGGATCTGGCATTGATAGCGCCAAGGCCTGATGAAATCTGTAAATTCATCTATTGATCTTGGTTTCAGTTTATTTCCATCTCAAGGAAATGGCCATAATAATGACCTACTTCTTGGCAGTGCACTGCTCAGCCTCATGCTGCACAAGGCACTTTACCCCAGTGATGTGAACCAGCATGGACTTGGGGAAAAAAAGAAAAAAAAACCCAGCTTGATAACTTCATGATCAGGAATACATGAGTTTTTCTATTCCATATTCATCATTTATTCTAGAGGCCTTGATAGAAAAAAAAATGGCATTTTTCAGTGAGGAATTTGTATGAAGCTAATGTAGCCATAAAAAAGTGTTAAAGAAAGGAGTAGTAATCTAGGCAGGGCAGTACAGTTAACAACAACCTACTTAGTTGGGCTCCCCTGATTTATGTAGCTTCATTAATTCTTGGATTCCTCTGCACACCATGTGAGTGTGTCCAGGCTTTTGGAAATTATTTACAACTTCCTCCCTCTTATGCCACATATATTCATAGTTCTTATTTAATTAAATGTCAGGAGACCTACATAGCTAGAGATGTCCTCTGGGTAAAAGGTACTAATGGCATGTGGTTTAAGTAATGACCTTATAATGCTTGGGGTGGAGCCCTACATGCAAAAGTTGAGATACTTAGAAAAAGGTGGCTTGAATGTCTTCAGTTAAGGAAATGGGACATGCATATGCTTTGCATGAATATGGTACAAAATAAATCCAGGTCTTGCAGGAACCCCAGTGTTCTGCCTCTAATAATAGCATTACTTTAAAGTTTGTTTTCCACTTAAATATTTGTGACATGCATTTTGATGTCTACATTGTTTAGCCTGTGGATGGATGTGAGGTAGCAGAAGGGGTAGCAGAAGGGTTAGCAGAAGATGTTTTATGTGCAAAATGGAAATCGTGACTTCTCTACAGCACATATGGAAAGCTAAAGTCAAGAAGGCATGCTGGCGCTGTCTGCCATCCTGCCTGCTCGCCTGGTGCAGCAGGCTGCCTGTTTTAGCCTCCCTATCCTGGGCAGCACAGCTACTCTGCCATCAATGGTGTGTGAGTGGTGGCTGGCAGCCTGGGTAGCTTGTTGCTCTCTTGACCTTTCAAAACTCTAGCAATTACAACAGCTCAATTAAGCATTCCTAGCAGGCAGGCTGGATATAGTCCAGTGGCATTTTGATAAAAACCTTCCACATAGGGAAATCAAGGACCAAAAATCCCATTTCAGAATATTTGATATGAAGTTTATTTGATAGTCTTTTTGGGGCACGAGTCCTTTTTTTTCTTTTTCTCCTTTGTTTTCCTCTTCTTTTACAGTTTAGGCTGTGTGTTTATATCTGTTTGGGAATATGTTTGTTTTCCACTTGATGATAATAAGTAAGATGATTTGTTCTGATGAACAAATTCAGTAGCAGCTGATCGGAGCAAATCTATAATTTGTTCTTATTTAACATTGGTTCTCAGGAAGGCTATCACAGGGAAAAAATCCATTTAGCTCTTTATCAAAGTCATGGACATCTATTGTCATGAGGACATGTCTTCTCTAAATTATAAACAAGCTACAGGAACTGGAATGACTAAATGAAATGCTGTTTGTTTGCTTACACTGCATGTTACTTTCCAGATAATTACTTCAGCTGATGAATAAGAATTACAAAATCCAGAGGATAGGTAACATATCTTTAATTGGAATCATCAATTCTTTTTTCAGCAGTCTTTTATTTACACAGAAGTGGTAATGATAGCCATGCTTTTTTATTTTTATTATTTGGTACATCCCTGACCAGATTAATGTCTAAGATTCTGCTGGGAAAATTTTTAGCAAAACTTGGGTGTTTTCATTGCTGTAACTACAGACCCATGGGAACCAGCCATTTAAAAAGGTTTTTTTCCTTGAGAAATGAAAGATTAAAATCCCTGGGAAATTCTTCTGTGAAAATTTCATTTTGCATTGTCATTTACAACACAGTGGGATTCTATATGTTTTAATTTAGCAATGCATAGGAATTTTTGACATTTAAAATTCTAGAATTCCAAATTATATTTTATGGTTTACGATAGAGTTTTAGAGTTCTTTTAGAGTTTACAAACCAGTCAAACGGAGTTAATAATAATTGGGGTTAATACTTTTTTTTTTTTTTTTTTTTTTACTTTTTTAAGGCAGTTTCTGTGTTTTTAAAAATACAGATGTTCTTAATAAAAATAAATTCTTTAAATCAAAGTAGTTTTTATTGGTATAAGAAAAGCAATTATTTTTCTGGAATACAAAATGAGAGTGCTTCCTACTCAGCTGAGTGCTTAAGTCTAAGGACAGGTAGACCATTACAAGAATTTTTAAGCAGAGGGAACAATAAAAGGCCAGTTTTTGGGAGCAAGGCTGATACATTAATATTACTAGTTGAGTATCATAAGAACATAATAGTATTTTAAAGCTATTCCTTTTAGTAACAACTAAGTATGAAATAAAATATCTGTACATGTCTTTTCATGAAGTATATTTGCCTGAAAGGAAATTACAAGCTTAGTTTTACCTCTTCACTGAAGGTAATTGAAGTTTATTATATGTGCAGAAATGGGCTTTACTAGAATTGACTTTGTGTGTATCTTCATAGAATTGTTTCTATCTTCTTCTGGAGGCAGCTCAGCTAATTTTTGAGGATAAATGTCAAACTTCATAGTTTATTATCCTAAGACATAATTACTCTTAGAATTTCTTTGCACTTTTATTTGGTATAGGAGATTAAAAACTAAAACTCTTTGTAAAGTTGCAAAATTTTAATCCATGGAGATTGTCAGACCTCAACTAGACAAGGTCCTGAGCAATCTGCTCGGCTTTGAATGTGCTACTCGTGAGCAGGAGGTTGGACTAGACGTCCTTTCATCCACATGTCCTCTCACCAGTCTACTTTTTTTTCTTTGATTCCACTGAGAGAGTGCAGACTATATAAAAATCTTCAGGGCACAAAGGAGGAATATCCTTGTTTTTACTTCGTAAGTCAAAACTCATTCTTAGAAATTTTCATCTTGTCCAGCAGTTGCCCAGCAACTGATTTAGTTCCTGTTAGTGAAGGATGCCCAGCTTTATTCTGAAATTTTAGGCCTTTGATCTTTGATTCACTGTGATTGTTTTGCCTTCATCTAGATTCCATGTAAATATGGGGATAGTATCTATAAAGTGAGATATGAAAGAGACATTAGATTGTTGCTCGAATATAGTCAGTTTATCATATGTATCATATTGTGGTTTACCTCATATGTTTAAGAAAGTTGTGTTGTTTCCCTTAATTCCTTCTAAAATGGAATAATTCATATTGTGTGCTGTAATTCTGTTATTCATTATGGACATCCTGGCAAGAACATGGGTGGCCTTCAGACATGCTTAAGTCAAATCATAAGGTTCCCTGTACAAGACCTTAGTACCATATGTGAAATTTTGATTTTGCTGATGGACATTTCACTTGAACTTGACATTGGGAAAATACTTCTTTTCTTTTAAATAACCACCACATACACCTATTTCCTGATAAATTAAGCTGCTTTGCCTTCTAGGAGGTTTCCTTTGCATTCATGAATGTTACCCCCTCCTCTCCCGCCAGGAACATAGGAAAAATTACTAATTAATAATTCAGTTCAGTCATGTCCTTTTAGTACAAAATAATGTTCTCATCACTTTGAATCCAGAGGTTCAGTGGAATTTGCAGGCAAGAACATCTGGGAAATGATCTGGATGGGACTGTCCTGGTGTGCTGAGGGAGAAAGCATAATTCAGCTGATACCATTTCCTATAGTTGTTTTTGCCTTTGGCAGGACTAAAATTTGAGATATTCCTGTAATCAAATGCCTCCCAGTAAAATGCATACATTTTTAAAAATCCAAACACTGCAAATGTTGCTGTTTTGTTTGGGGTTATTTTAAATAAACCTGGACATCTGTGTCTCTAAGTGTGGTGGGAGAGATTAGTCCTGCCAGTTACACTACATGTTTTACGGATCAGCTTGACTTGTAACAATTGAAAGTGTTGTCCTTGCACTTCTCTGGTAGATTTTATTATGTGAATACAATGCTATTCAATTTAAATAAGGTCTGGTTTAGCATAATCAAGAGAGGAAACAAGAAGGAACTGCTAGGGAAGTCATAGGCTATGATGATTTTGGAAATTAACAGGAATAAAAAGTACTGACACCTTTTCAAATCATGAAAAGATCCAGGTTTGCAGACAACTGACAAAACATGAGAGGTTATAAAAGAGTACACTTGTGTTACTGTGCCAGCTTGAGCAACAAGCATTTCCTTTTCTTCTGCATGATGAAGGAAACAATAAGCCATGATTCTTTTTTTAAGCATTGTAAAGTTAAAAGCTTTGAACAGGAAGGGAGATGCTGACTGTGTGAATTATTGCTGATCATAAATGGAATAACTCTTACAGAAGGAATAATGGAAGGAGAGCAGTGCAAATCAAGAATGACATTCTGGTTTATGTAAATAAAATTTTTCAATATTTTGTAAGAAGTGTTTCTGACTAATTGAAATCAGTTAAGAATAAATGTAAAATTTAAAAAAAATAAATAGAAATCCTTTTTTTTTTTTCGCCAAAATTGAGTTTAGCTGGCATAATTTTGAGAGCCAGGAGGATTTCTTAAAGTCTTGAATTTAGTGGTGACTTCTGACTTTTACCTGACCAGGGAATCTAGCATTGTGTCTGGAGAATGTTTGAAGGGTTTTGAGTACAAATGTGGTATAGCAGTGCATATACAGTCCACTGAATGGGCCATAGGTGTGACCTAGGAGAGGTGATGCATCTTGGGTTTTTTTAGCATTTTTAAATTTTTGCATGCCCATGCACACTTAGGGGACTGATTTAATGTAAATCAGGGTGAGCACAGAGAACCTGTTGAATGCTTGTAAGCAGGAAGAAAAACCAGTTGTGGAATCAGCTTTCTACCTGTGTACTTCAATTCAGAAGCCTAGAACTGCTGGGTATTTACTGGCTGGCTTTCATGGAAAGCTTCATACAGTACAGAGGTGATTAAATGTTGTAAAAATGTATATTGTTAAAAATAAACAAAAGGAAGATACTAGCTTACAAACTATCGTTTTCATACCAGGCATATAAGCCCAAATAATGCTGAGGTAATATTTTTTCCTTTTTTTTTTTTTTTTTTTGTATTTTTATACAGTATTTTTCATCCTAGAAAAGATACCTTTCTACTTTTGTGTTCTCTGCTGCTAAACTGGAGAGTGGCAAGAACTAGCAAAAGTTCAGAAAATGCTCATTGGCCTGCCATCCATCTCTTACATGCTTGAAATACTCTCTCATATTTCTCTCATATTACCCTGATATTTCTCCTCTTGAGGCTTTGTCTTTCTTTGCTGCTTTGTCATGGTGCTCATCCTCTGGATAATCTGAATGATGCCCATCATCCAGCTACCTACATTTGGCTGCTCCTTGTTCACTCTATCTTTAGGACTCTCTTCCAAATAAGAGTTGCTTTCCTGATCAGCACAGCAGAGCAGCAATCTCAGAGCCCCCTTTGTCATATTCCTGTCGCTCAGTGGGAAGCCAGCAGTGACAGCAGCAGAGGTACAGCTGATACCTTTGGGTGGTAATTCCTCAAGCAGAAACTGATCCCCTTGTAAACTAGAAGAAATAGAACTTTTGACTGAGCATAACCATATGAGCCTAAGGAGAAAATTAATTTAATTTCCAAACAATGGCTCAGAGAGGAAAAAAGCAAGCTCTAGCCAGTGCAGTTCCTGAAGAAAACAAATTGTCAGGGATGACATAGGATTGTTTGTATTTCTTTGATGGAAGTTAGCATAACATAATTTGAGACCTTAAGACTTGCAGAACTGGAGTTTCTATTCTTGTGTCTTTCATCATTGCAGTTGCTGAAGACTCATTTGTTACCAGAAACTTGCAAGGGTAAATCTCTTTATCTGAGGGATTTAAAAAAGTTGATTGATCCTGGTAGCATATTAATAATGTCACTTTACAACATAGTGTAATACTGCTTGCCTTAAAATTTTTGAACAAGTTGACTTGCACAGCAAATCTAAAAATGAAGGTTTGCCAAAGGTGTATGTTGTCTCTTTTTGAGAAGAATTCTATTGTAGTTCTTGTTGCAGATTATTTTGAAATCCCAAACTCATGATTACTTTATGAAAAGTAGTACAGGCACTCTGTCCATGGAGATGATCACAGCATTCATTAGAACATAGCTGCTTGACTGTGACTGGTTTTGGTGCCCCAACAGAAATACGTGGATAAATCAGAGAGGATGATTCAGTGGACGCCTGCCAGGATGGTTGCAGCTGGATCACTTGACTTGCAGATACAGCATGAGGGAATGGGGCTTGCACAGCCTGGAGTCAGGATCCCTCAGCATCCTCAAGGAGGTTATCAACAGCAGGGAGCTGGGCTCCTCAGAGGTGTGAGTGGCAGGGCAATCAAATACGTATGTTCTGCCAGTATTCAGTATTGCAACAACAGATGAAAGAACAACCAGAGGTATATCCTCTAGAAGAGAAAATGGCTCTGTGAGAGTTATGATGTAATGTGCTCTCCTGACCCAGGCAAAGTCTGTTCTGAAGCAGAAAGAATGTTCCTGATGTTTCTCCTATGTCTGAAAACCAGAAAATTCTTGGTCTTCTAGGTTGCAATAATTTTAGAAACCTGAGTTCAGTTGTTATCCTGGAAAATATCTGTTGTATTTTTCCAATCTGTGAATGTCCCAGATCACAAAAAATACTCCAGCACTGAATTATGAAAGTTCACCCCCCCATTTGCTTTTATGATTTCCTTGATTTTTTCTTTTGCAATTAATTTATATTTTATTTCCTTTCAGATTAGCAACTAATCTAATCAGGTTAGCACCATCTTCATCAGCAAGAACATTTCTGTTTCCATGTTATCTAAAATACACCCTGCCCTTTTAACCCTCCCATCTTCATTTAAGCAATCTTATTTCTAGTGTTAGCACAAATCCATAGTACAAGATCTGTTTTATCTATGAGAAAATATATTTAGGTTTATTCAATATTGTATATTTTATACTATCAGATGGTTTCCTAGAACCTTTTACTATTTTTTGTTGTAAACAAGTATTGTATATACTCTCCACATTCTTGCATTGTCTTGGAGATGAAAAACACAGTCAATAACATGCAGAGCCTTCAGTCTTATTTCTTCGTAAAGAGATGGGGATAGTGCTCTAGAAATGATCAGACTCAGAATCACAAACTGTCTCACTCTTCTTCTTTCAAAGGACAGTTGGTGGAGCTGTGCAAGCAGTGACAGCTGCGTAGATTGGGATGGGAGAATCACGCGTGTATTGCTTCCTTTAGCTTGATACCCTCATCCACTCTGTGAGGATGCACTAGGTCAGGTGGCTTTTAGAGACAAATCTCTAAAATGAGCCAATGGATGTGAACAGTTGGCATCATGCAATCTATACATTAATTAATGTATTTTTGGTTTAGAAAAAAAATATGAAAATATATGCTGGAGAAGGAGAATTTTTCAATATTATTTTGATAGGTGACAGACAAGAGGTACAAAAGGTCTTTCCAGAGATATTTTCATTAATTCAAAGTATTGCAGACTGTTTATTTTTGAAATCAGATGAGAGTAATTGTAATGTGTAAAATGAGTGAAATGAGTGAAAAATGAGCCTCATCCTCTTAGTAAAATCACAAGTAGTTTGCTTTGTTTTATGCTAGACCTGGTGGACAGGTAATGGGTATAAAGAAACAGTCCTGGTATTTTTGAAGGAGTCTATGGGGATGAAGACCAAAGCAAAGGACTAACACCTGAAACCACAAGGACTCGTGTGATTTTGACACTCTTAGAAACTGGGCTTAGATTCACCCAATGATGAGGATCTATTTTTTGTAACGTTTATATCCTGAAATAAATGATGCTAGGCAATGCAAAACAGCTTACTTGGTGTTTCTGGCAGTATCAATGAGAGGAAGGCTGCTTAAAGGGTCATTGTGTCTGCAAGAGATACCTGGGCTGACTCACAAATTAACCTCTGTTTTAATGGCTTGAGGTTTCAGTGAGCCTGGGTGAGGGAAATTTAATTAATTGCTTAGTCTTCATATGCACAGTTTAACAGAGGTCTTGGTAAGAAAACCTCTCCTAATCTAAGCAGTGAGCAAATGGCACTGTTCTGTGTCATGACAGTCATCGAATGTGGTTAACGAGAGACCATGACTAGAAAATCAAAATTTCAGTAGCAGAAGATCTGAAAAATAAACTTATCAGTAGACAACTAGTGTATGACATCAGTTTCTTCAGTGTGTATGTGTCAGACTAATTAAGAGATGGCAAAAAAAGATAGTTATTTAAACAGACAAAAACTGTATTTATGGTTCAAAAATAAAGGGTAGCAAGCAAAAATATGTATAAAAGCAGCTGTTACCTTTGAAAGATGACAAAGTTTGAGTGCTGGAACTTGAAGTTGTCATTAGCACAGTTGAAAGTCCCTAGGGGGCTTGATGAGATTCATCCAAGAGTCCTCAAAGAGCTGGCTGATGTCATTGCAAGACCTCTCTCAATGATTTTTGAAGTCTTGGTGATCTGGAGAGGTCTCAGTTGACTGGAAGCTGGAAAATGTCCCCGTTTTCAAGAAGGGCAAGAGGGATGACCCTGAAAATTACAGGCTTGTCAATCTCACTTCAGTGACTGGTAAAATTATGCTGAATATTGTTCTGGGAGTTACTGAAAATCACCTAAAAAACAATGCATTGTTGGTCACAGCCAGACCACTTCTTGAGGGGAAGGTCCTGTGTGACAGACTTATTTTCCTTTTATGACAATATAATCCACCCAGTTGATCAAGGGGAGCCAGTTGATGGAATATTTTGGATTTCAGTAAAGCTTTCAGTGCTGTCTCTCACAGTGCCCTTCTGCACAAGATGTCCAGCTCACAGCGGGATAAACACATCATGTGATGGGTGAGCAGCCGGCTCACAGGTCAGGCACAAAGGGTTTCAGAGAATGGAGTGACATCAGATTATGGATCTGATGGGATTCTGGAATCTAGTGGGATTCTGAGGTTTTACAGGGCTCCATCTTAGAAACAGTTCTCTTCAACATCTTCCTAGATCACTTGGACATGGGACATACTGATATACTGAATAAGTTTGCTGATGACACTAAATTGGGATGAGCTGTTGGCTCCCTTGAAGGCAGAGATGCCCTGCAGAGAGATGTTGATAAATCAGAGGGCTGGGCAATCACCAGCTATTGAAGCTCAACAAGGGAAAGTGCTGAATTCTGTACCTGGGATGGGGCAACCCTGGATGTACAGACAGACTGGGGAATTAGAGGCTGGAGAGCCAGCCCTGTGGAAGGGGACCTTGGGGTCCTGGTCAATGACAAGTTGAACCTGAGCCAGCAGTGCCCTGGCAGCCAGGAGGGCCAACCCTGTCCTGGGGGACATCAGGCACATCATGGCCAGCAGAGCAAGGGAGGGTTGTCCTGCTCTGCTCTGCCCTGGGGCTGCCTCACCCTGAGTGCTGGGGGCAGTTCTGGGTGCCACAATATAAAAAAGACATTAAACTGTTAGAGTGCCCAAAGGAGGGCAACAAAGATGGTGAAGGGTCTGGAGGGGAGCTGTATGAGGAGCAGCTGAAGTCACTTCGTTTGTTGAGCTGGGAGGACATTGAGGGGAGACCTCATTGCAATTACAATTACAATTTCCTTGTGAGAGGAAGCAGAAGAGAAGACACTGATCTTTTCTGTGTCTTGCCCAGTAACAGGACCCAAGGGAATAACCTGAAGGTTGAAAGTCCCTAGGTAAGGATTAAGGGACAAACAAATAAAGCAGATATCATCGTGAGAGTCTTCTATAGGGCACTCAGCTAGGATAATGAAACTGATTAATTATTCTTTAAAGAATTAAGGGATAATTCTAAATTGTCCATCCTTGTCCTTATGGAGGACTCCAACTTGCCAAGTGTCAATTGGGATCACTACAAAGCTAGCAAAAACAGGTCCAGGAGATTCCTAAAACATCTGGATGATAACTTCATGGTACATGTACTAAGGGAGCTGGCTGGGAAAGATGCCCTCCTTGATTTGATGCTTGCTAATGAGAAAATCTCATGAAGTTGATGACCTTTTTGGTGACAGAGACCATGAAGCAGTTGAGTTTAAAATCTCTGTTTGTTGCAGTTCGTTTTGGGGTGGGCGGCACCCCGGGGAGTTCCCGAAGGGCCCCCTAGGCTGTGAGTTGGCTGGCAGCAGCAGGCAGGCAAGGAGACTCCACACGGCTTCTGAGGGTGCTGATTAGATGAGGGTCTATTCGGGGTCCCATCCCCGGGAACAGCATGGTTACTGAGGGAGAAGGGGGGAAAGGGGAAGGAGGGGGAGCCTAGGGGAGGGAAGGGGCAAGAGAGGGGAAAGGCTAAGAGGGGGGAAAGAGGCTAAGAGGGCGGCTGATTTAACTAGCACAGTTTAAGAGGGAGATTGAAGTGGGCGCGGAATCAGATTTGGGCCGATGGGATTACAGGTACAGGATGGTTCAGGGCAGGACCACAGGCTTAGAATATACCATACATTTCGGAGGGGTGAGACAGAGCATACCATTTCAATAAAATGCAATACTACATCTGTTGACAGGTGGAAAACTGCCAGCAAAGCTTCAACCCTAGATATGCTAGATATGAGGGGACCAGACTTTAGGCTGCTCAGGGAACTGGTGAATAAGGTTCCCTGGGAAAATCCTGCTGAGGATGTTGGGGTCCATCAGTGCTAGTTGCTCTTTTAACACCACCTCTTAATGGCACAGGAGTGGGCAATTTCAAAATGTCAGAGGTCCAGCAGGCAAGGCAGATGTCTGGCTTGGCTGAGTAGGATCTTCTGGAGCTAAGGCAAAAAAAGCCAGTGGAAGAAAGGTTGGGTGACATGGGATGACTGCAGAGATGGTGCTCACAACTAGAAGCTCAAATAGAGTTGAAGCTACTCACTACTGTGGGGGACAATAAAAAGTATTTTTAAAGAGGTAATCCAGTAATAACTTTGACATGTTACTTGATGAGTGTGGTCACCTCACAAACGGGGACATAGGAAAAGCAGAGTTGTTTAATACTTTCTTTGCTTCAACACTGATGATGGGCTTTGGGGGTCCCAGGGCCCTGAGCATGGATGGACGATGGCTGTGAGAATGATAAACTCCCAGTCATCTCCAAATTTGTGCAAGATTTGTGCCAGTCAGTCTGTGGGGCTTGATGAGCACAGCACAAAGCCTGACAGAGTTCAAGAAGAGTTTGGAAAATGCTCACAAACAAAGGGTGTGATACATGGGGATGGTCCCTTGCAGGACCAGGAGTTGGACTTGATCCTTGTGCATCTCTTTCAACCCAGGATGTTTTATGATTCTGTGAAATAGTAAAATACATAAGAGTTCATTACATATGCTTAACATCACTGTTTTTAATAAGGTAAAAAATGAATAAGAAAGCAAGCCCCCAAACCTTCAGTTTTTTATCTGGAGTAGATTAAAAGTGCTGGATTTGAAAACCAGGTAGGGCCTGTATGTATGGGGATCAAAAATAAAATTCAAGGAAAATAGTCTTTTTTTCCTTCAGAATTCTCCACTGGTAACAGAATTTCATGTTGAATTTTCAAGGAAGCTATTTTTAAGTATGCAGAAAATCTTAATGACTTGAACCAAAATCCCAGATAAAAATATACTGACGCTCTGGAACACAGAATCTAAATTGGCACTTTTTACTGAGCTGAGACAAATTGGGATGATGGTTGCCATGCTTTCCTGCAAGTTCTTTCCTTTCCTAGCTTTCTGGTTTTTTGTTGACATCCCAGATGTGTTTTCCATTTTTCCTCTTTTTTACTGTCCACTTTTAATTTCATGACTGACTCAATCTTTGTCTTTCTGTCTGTACTCTTATATTAACTACATAGCATTTTATATTCTAAATTTTTTTTTCTGAGTTGTCCTTCTGCAATTTAAAATACTTTCTTTATGATATTTTCTGCTTATTAATAAATCCAGTCAAAAGTTATATTTCCATTTTCCTTAAAACCATTAATTTTTAAGCCCCTTCTGCCCTGGTAAACAGCACCACAGGTCAGCTTGTTTTTGCTAATAAGTCTGATTTACCTTCACCTATTGTCTTAAACATATAATCAAGTTACCAGTGTTTTCAAAAGTTACCCTGAGTCAATCAGTCTGTGTTAATATCTATGTGTGTACTTACAGTCTGAGACAAAAGAGAGATGATTTAAGTTCATGCTGCTTGCAGTTATTTCCTTAGTGTATTTTCCTTCCTTTGACACCTGTCTCCAAGTCATTCCGCTGGCAACATCTTAGTTCTGTCACCGCTCTGACTTTCCTCTATAGCTCAAAATCATGAATAATTTAGTACCATTCTCTAAAGCCAATTAATTATCTCAAAACATTGAATTCCATTTATTTTCCTTTAATTTGGGGGATGTTTTTGTTTCATCTTCTAAAGTTCTCGATGTGATTATATTATTGATAAAGCTTTTTTTTTCATTAATTTGGAGACCGCCTTCTATTTCTGTCATTGCCCTCTTCCTCAAAATCCCTTTCTATTATTTCATAAATGTGAGAATCTCTCTGTCAGAATACACAGAGCTACCAGATTATCCTCCTTCAGAGGCTTTTACAGAACTAATCTCTGCCATAATACATATACGAAATTTACTTAAAGAACAACCCACTGTGGTTATGCAAGGGATGAGTCATAATACTGGTATTGAGTATTTAAAAATGCTTTATTTTCTATTGCATTGCTACCTTGATCCCTTTGTTACTCCTTTGCGGTTTTTTCTGCTCATATTCTCTCAGCCTTTAGATTGCAAGCTCATTTAGGCAGTGTTTGTCATTCACTTTGTGACTGTGCAATGCCAAGCACAATATGGTCTTAAGGAGTCTTATATCTTAGATGTTGTTTGGAAAACAGGTAAACTAACACACCAGAGCATCTCAAAGATTTGGGAGAAGTTTAGCTCTGACTATGAGGGTTCTATTTGTTTGCTAACTAGGCTGAGCTCTGCAGCTGCCTTTTTGCATATTTTCGAAGATTTTCTGAGGAGTCTCCATGAAAAGACCATCATTCCTCTCAAAATACCTACCCATTCCACTTTTTCATAGTGAAACAACATAGAAGCAAACATTCAGGCTAATATCATGAAATGTGAGTACAAATGTGGGGGAGGTTATTTTGGTTTTGTTATTTTGATTTTTCCCGATGAAGTACCTGGTACAGCTGTTTACCTGGTTTCCGAATGCCAAAATCTCATCTTCTGCAAATCTAAGAGCTGTTTTAAAAAACTCCTCTTTCAGGCAGCTGTTGATTGGATTAGTGCCTTGCAAACATGTTAATAGGGAGCTGGATGCTGCCATCAAGCTTGCCAAAGTCATGTTAAGGGTAAAGAAAAGACTGATTTCCTATATAATCTCCCTTTTAATCACACTGCCACCCTAAAGCTCCCAACTGTTCTGAAATTTCAGTCCTGTGATTTGAACATCTCCCCTGGCTGTAGATGCCACAGCAATGCCACATAAGCTCTAGAGAACAACAAAAACATTGTAATCAACATTTGGTTTGGTTTTTACATGCAAACATTGAGTATTTCAATGTCTGTGGTAGGAGCTGGTAGCACTACTTGGTAGTAATTGTCTATTTACATGTAAATTTTGTGGCGCTGCACTGTAGGGTGCATGCCAAGAACCAGGGAGGACATCAGGACTAGACTTCGCCAGGTTGTGAGGCATCCATGACCCATATGCAAGAAACTAACTATTCCTGTTTGATAGTGCCTTAAAGAAAACATGGACTCTCATTTTTCCTTTGCTAAAAGGTATTTCTACAGTTTGTCATACATTTCAAATATACCTTGCAAAAATTAATTTAATTAAATTTGGTCTTTCTATAAATTCTACACTCAAATAAAGAACATTCCTATAATATTATATAGCATTCTCAGAGCAGCCTTTTGTGTTTTCTTCAACATAATTCAAATCAATGACATTGTTTAGGCATCTGGAGAAAACTTCATAGATAAGAAATTTTGACGTTCACCACCTGTGGTCCCTCTGCCAAACTGAGGTCCCTTCTACTCATGGTGCCTTTGTGGGAGAGCTTCTGACTTCTGACTCTATATTTTTCAGGTTGATCAGTTTAGGGTGAAACAACAATCTGTATTCCCTGGCATATTATGATGTGCCAATGTCAGCAGATTCACTTCATACTAAACTTTGACATTTCACATTTTGCCTTTGTTCTGAATCAGTTTTAAAATATTTTAAGATAAATTAACATTTTATGGAAATAACTCTTTTTCTTTACTGTAGTTCATAGTAAACAAGAGGGAGTTGCACATCACAAGGACATAATACACTCAATATCTCAAATCACGTCCTAGTGGGACGTGTGATGCCGTTCTTACTGCTGCCACAGGATAAGAATATAAGCAGTTAACAATATCTCTATAAATTCTGAATGCTGAAGTGATTTGTTCCTCTTACTGGCACAGTGAGGACTGAGCTTTCCATATTCAAAGTATAAATCAAATGAAGATACAAAGTAATTTCTCCTTTTGCATTTAAAAGCATCATTAGCGTCAAGTGAATGAAAGATGAAAAATATATCTTAGAGAAGACCCCACTGCTATAAATTAAAGAGTTTATATATGTGTGCAGTCACATATATTTCCTTATTCCTAGTAAAATCTCAATGCATGTTTGCTTACTGCTTCCTGTCTTCATTTAATAAATAATAATGTGAAAAGTCTTTACTTGAAAGAACTTCGTTGATCTTTCTAAGAAGATAATTACTTCTGAATTTTCAGTAATCTGGAAAATGATCTGCTCTAATGATATCTAATTCTTAACTGGATTACCCTGTGGAAGTTAGTCATGGTACTCAGATTGCTTTTATTCTTTAAAGGCAAAACACTATATAAAGGGCATGATTGAATTGGTGAGAGTAGTGATGGCTGTATTAACCCAGTGAGAATTTCTCAGTCAAAATCTGTACTTAAGCTCTAGCTGTGCTGATGAAAGTTAAGCATGGATACAGAAAACTAACAAGAAAAATGAGAGATCTAGAGGCACTACCGAATTTACCTAAATAGTTTCTACCTGCAAGTAAACAGAAATAATATAAAAAACCCCTTTTACTTGAGGGACCCGGTCTCGTAAAGATGACACACTTCTGCAATACTAAAAACAGCAGACATTTATGGTCTTGAAGGAAAAGGAACTCAAATATGATCACATATGACCACTACCAGTGTGAAAAGTACGAGTTTGCACTATAAGAATAGCTCATAGCAGCTACTCTAATAAGTGGTAAGATAATTGGGAAGTATTTTTCAAGCATGTTATTAAAACAGAAAATTATTTTTCAAACAAACTGGGCCCGTAAATCTGCAAAGTAAGAAATAAAATAAAAAGAAGAATAAATAGATGGAGTAATTATTAACATGAATTATCTCACTTTTATTAGACAGTTTCCCATGAAAGATGAGGAATTGGGGGCTGCAGTATTATATATTACATACAGATATTACTGCAGCTCTTCCATATGGCAAAGGAAAGAGATGGAGACATGAAGAATTTCACAAAGACTGAATTTCAGAAGCTCTTGGGAAAAGATTTTTACTGTACTCCGGAGTAACCCAAAAAAAACTTCGGCATCATTTCCTCCTTCTCAGGGAGGAAATGTAGTTTCCTTGGTTGTCATGAATGGAAGATGCACATCCACTTGTCATGATTTTTTTCTTGACTAGTCAAGGTATTTCTATTATAGTTTCGTCATAGTTTTTGTATAGGTTTAATTTTTTTTCATCTTAATGCAACTGACTGCATTCTTAGCTCATGTAAAAATATTCAGAAATTCACACAATTAATTAAATGTAATTGTATGCTCTTCTTTTTCCTCTATTATCTAGCTGTGAGTTTTTTCCATATTCAGAAAGCAAAAAAGCTTCCAGCTTTCCCTTTGCGCAGAAAATTTACATGACCATGTCTGTACCATGGGGAAAATAAATGTAATGCTGTGGTTGATTCATGCAATTTGTCAATATAATTAAAATAAATGGGATCACTCTGATTTTTTGGATGTGTGTTGGGACTGTGGCCAACACAAGACATGACAAGCACAGTAAATGATCTCTGTGGTCGGGAAGATGAAATTCAAATTTTAGCAATTCTAGCCTGACGCAAAAGGCATTTTGCCCCCTTTGGGGACATAGGAATTATGTTACTGTGCTTCATGATTTTTTTTATAGAGTGAGGACTGGTTAGGTAGCATCCCTTGTGCACAGCAGAATGAGGGACAGTAAAAGTGATGCTGTGCTTCTTGGTCAGTGTCAAATATTGTGTGCTCACCATAGAAGTGCTGTAGGAAGCAAACACCCACACTGTCCTATGATCTGTCAGGCTTAATGGCTGCTTTGTTTGTTTGCCTCTTACTTACAGGTGGTGTTGCTTCAGGGCTGGTTTATGGCACCATTCCTCATGGCAGCAGAGTGGCACCAAGGAGCTGCAGGGCTGCTGGGGAAGGGTTTAGGTGTGCCCTTTCCAAGGAGGATTGAGTGTCCAGGGACCACAGAGTGTCCTGGGGGCTGGGACTCTGGGGAAGCTCATCACAGTCTCACCTTTCATTAGTGCTGTGCTAGCATCAGTGGTTTTGTCCACAGGCCAATGGTGTGTCAGCCATAACTGGATTTAAACTCTGCACTAAAATTCTGTCTGCTTGTTGATCATCTTTTCCCACTATTTCCTTTGGCAGCTGTGTCAGAAGTTGTGGCAAGGGGGAATTTTAAAGAACTGCAAAATCTGACAGGCTTTGGGGAGGTTACAGGGCCTCTGTATATTTTCTTAACAGACAAGATACTTTTTAAAATGCAATAAACTTTGAGTGTGTTTTATTTTGATTTCTGCTTCTGTTGCTCTAGCTCAGGAGACATTTTAGTTTTGAACAATCACCATAATTTAGCAGATGTATCTGAACTCCTGAAAAACAATATATACCTTGGAGAATAATTTTCTTTATGCCAGTTCAAAGACAGCTTATTAAATTCTATGCTGTAACTATTACGGGCTTCAGGAAAGAAAAAAGTAAAACATTTGTAAAGTTAAAAAGTAGCTTTATTTAGAACTGTGAGTTTAGTGACAACTGTTGCTTGCTCTAATAATGGTAAAATGTAGGCTGCTGCATCACTTGTGATGGGCAATTTCATTGTTACACAGACACAAATCATGGCAGGATTCGATCATTCCTGGGATATGCGGACATACTGCAGCATGTGCATGGCCGCTGTTCTCAGCTGTAATCTTTATTCGCTGTTTTTCTTGTAAATCTGAGTTTATATCAGAGGTGGTCACTGCAGTCAGATTTTTTTCACCTAGATTGCTACATGTCTGACAGTAAATTGTAAACGCTCTAGGAAAACCTGCCTTAGCGTGTCACTCCCATGTCAGTTTCTTAGAGGGTAGGGGGTGATTCTGAAAAGCAGAATAGGGAAATTTAAGGTTTTGTTTGGCTTTTGTCATATTAGGATCTAATATATATATGTAACGTGGTATGTTGCAGTTATTTTTTGCTCCTTTCCTCTGCTAATGTAAGAAAAAATATAGGCAGTAAGCAGGGGGTTAAATTCCCACTCAACAGGCGTATTTTTGGTTTCTGTAAGGGAAATGTGAGTGGAGCTCAGTGCTTTGCAGCGGAGGGCAGCACTCCGTGGCAGAAGCAAGCATCCAAGGGAAACGTGGCTGGCAGCAGACATCCATGACGGGAATGAAACACTGTACCAGCTCTTCCAGTTTCACAGGGACCTCGCGTTTTCCAGCTGTTTACCCTTGAGATGTAAAATGGCAATTTGGCATAGGCTAACAGCCCGGTGTGATGTGAGCATCTGCGTAAAAGGCTGCACATATGGAGCATGCCCAGTGGTATGAACAGCCTGTTACCCCACCCCCAGCCAATCTAGGAAGAGATGAAATGAACTTTGCACTTGCAAATGTCACTGAATACATTTTGCACAGGATTTTAAAAGGTTCTTTTACAAGCACTATTTTTAACAGCCAAATCCGCCCCCCAAAACAGAAAGGAAAGAGCCCTAGGTATTTTTCTGTGATCGATCTCAGTTTATGATCAGCTGAAGCATCTCTCACAATATTTCTGAAGCTGGTTTTATTTCATGTTTTTATCACTGAAGTTGAGATTTTTGGAGGTGGTGTGGATTTTTGGGAGTTTTTCTGAATTTTTTTTTTTTCCATTTTTTCCTACTGGCATGAGAAAATTTGAGAATTTAATTCCAGTAGAATACTTGGAAACAGTGAGGCTGGAAGCTTGAAAGGCAGAGGGAAGAGAAGGAAGGCTCTCACGGCAGAGCATGGATAGGAAAGGAGCTGTGATTCTGCAGTGCTCAGTGTGCACATGTTTTATGAGATCAGTGCCGGGCGCTGCAGCTGCGGACAGTAACTGAGCTGTCTGGCTAATGAAGGCCACCTGGATCAGGCTTCTGAAAAGAGCCAAAGGAGGACGCCTGAAGAATTCTGATATCTGTGTAAGCCCTGCATTTTCCTTATCACCTTATATTGTGTATATTGCAAGGAGGGAGAGGAAAAAGGTGGTGAGGAGAGGACAGTTGTTTTCATTCTGATTGAATTACCAGAACTCTATTTTGTATGCAGGGAGATGCAGAGGGAAAGCAGAGCTGTCATTATTTATAGAGCTGTTCTGGCATTGTGGCTGCTTCCATTGTGGTGATACAGGGACATGTGTTGAGTCCAGACGGATTTTATTAGTTGGAAGTTGATTTGTGGTCATTTGCATGTCTTGCTGAGGGGCAGAGATGGATATGAGCCATTTGCTGTTCTGATGGGGAAAGTGTGTCAGGTAAAGAGGCTGCCCTAAAATAAAAATGCATAGCAGAGATTAAATCTCTTAGCAGTGATATTGTGTAATGGTAATTATTGATACTAAATTTGCATTTTGATTATAGAAAGTCTGTTTGCTTGCTATTTCTGTCACTGTTTAGAGTTCTAATTTTTACGGAGCCATCCTTGAAGCTGCTGTGTGTCCTTCAGCCCTGCACTGCACCAGTGCTGTAAGTCTCCAGAGAAACTAGCTCTGCTTGCTGAAAAGCACACAAATAAGAGTGCAGAGATAGGGCAGGAAGTAAAACACTGGAGAAGGCACCTGCACCTTTTCAAAGTTTCCAGAAGAAAATGTTTACATAGATAGAATTTCTTGTAAGTGAATTTCCCTTTTGGGCAGTTAGTCTCTTTTCAGTGATAGAGAAGTAAGAGAAAAGGCAAGGTGTATAAGCACTCCTACTTTTTTTTTTTTTTTTTTTTTTTTTAATATCATCAAAGGAACTTGTGACATTATTTTTCCTTTTGTTTTGCAGGGTTCGGCGGACTCCTACACCAGCCGTCCATCTGATTCAGATGTATCTCTGGAAGAAGATAGGGAAGCAGTGCGGAGAGAGGCAGAGCGACAGGCCCAGGCACAGCTGGAAAAAGCAAAGGTAAGGTATTGTTTCATGTTACAAACTCATAAAATGCTTGGCTTTAAAGCAGGGGTTGAAACTAGATGATTTTTAAGATCCATTCTAACTCAAACCATTCCATGATTCTTTGTCATCTCATCCATTAGTGATAAACTGTTTTTAATGTATTAACATATAGATTAGAGCTCTTATAATCCTTCCAGACAGCAGTTGAAAATATATGCTCCATGAAAAATCACTTAGAATCAGTTTTCTGTAACAGGCACTTGATTGACTTATGTGTTTCAGAACATTCTTATTTAAATGTGTGCATTTCTTCTTTTATTAAATATATACTTCTGCTGCAGTGTATAGGGTCAATGCTATGAATTCTTACTGAAGATGTTTCTGAAAGTTTGCTCATGGATTGCCAGGGCACTTAATGCTTTTACAGTGTCAAAAATCAGCCCTCAGTTGAACATCCTGTTCATCTCCCTTCAATGAAGAATCAGTCCCTACAAATCATATGTAAATAAGGAGAATCTGTTACAAGTGTGGTTTTTTCCTAAAGACTTCACTGGCTTTCTTTACAGTTTGTGTGTCAAGTGACCCCGTGAGTCATTTGCTGTAGGTCTTCTTCAGATTTCTCCTCTCAACATACTCCTGGCAGATATGACAGTGTAGTAAGAAAACTCTAAATGAGCTTTAGGTTTTTGCTGTGTGTTTATATATTTTCCATGAGATGTATTTAGGACTGTGAAGGTTTTAGCAGTGAAACTGATGGGCTTGTTTCTCTTTCATCTGTGCTACATCTTTAAATAATGCTGCATCTGTAAAAATTGTGCTAATTTTATTTATTATCATTAATTTATCACTTCATTCAAATTTTTCTTTTTTTGGTATGTTAGCTGCAAGATTTAAATGTATTAACTGTTTTCTAAACTCTGGTTTTTGTTCTAATATATTTAAATACACCATTGAGATCCCCCCTTAGATCTATCTACCTGATCTACATTTTTCTCTCACTTTCTCTGAGTCCCCTCCTCCATTTTGCCTAGTTTTTTTTTTTAATTCTTTATCTCCTTTCCATCTCCTATTCCATTTAACTCTCCACTGACAGCCTCACCTCTGCCCATTTATGCCACCTGTTTTAAAAGGGCTCTTCAGAAATCTGTGAGTCCAGATCACTTTGCTCTGTAGCTGATCGTGTGGTGAGGACCAGCTCTGTAAATAATACAGTACTATAATGCACAAGCAGACATCTTCATCAGGCCAGAAAGCCTGAACAGGGAAGCCAAAAATGGTTTTTTGAAAATGTAACTGTTAACTAATATTTAATAAGAGCTCCTACAGCAGCTTTTTAATGAGCTGCTGGAATGTGTCAAGTGTAGGAGATGCTGAACATCTCTTTGAAGTTGGATCTTGCTGTTCTGGGATCAGTGTAGCAGAAACTCAACAACAGAAGCAGCTCACTTCTTCCCTTCAGCCTTGTATCTCAGAGATTGCTGACTGTAGTCAGGAGTTTCAGTTTTATCAGGGATGGATTTTGCTATTTTGAGGTGGTTTTTTTGCTCCTGGGAAAGATTATAAGGGCTGCCCTGAAATTCAGGTGAAGTTTTAAATTTTATCAGTAAACGCACAATCTTGAAAAGAAGAGTTGAAGCTATAGTATCTTGCAGATTAATCAGGGTAGCAGTGCAGTGCTCACTGCTGAACTAATGCATCCCTTGCAATGAGTAAATCTATGCGAGTGTTGCTATGGGAATTTGGCTTACTGATGCTGGCTTAAATACATGGACAGCCCTTATGTAATATTCATGACCTCTAGCACAGCTGCCATTGTAGTTTGTAGAGAATCTGCTAGCAGACCTTGACTTCTAAAAGCTGTATTTCTATACATAAAACCAATGTTCCCACTCCAGCTGGCATGAGATATAGTCTCTAGGTCTGACACCGTCTGAAACTGTAAGACAACTTGTGAACAGTGAAAGTAGCAAAGGCACTGCCAAAACCAACCTGTTGTAACAATGGTTATTCCAGTCATAGAAAACACAAAATTAGTTATTTGAATACTATTTCCTTTAAAACAGATTAAGGCTGGAATTAGATAAACATTTTTGTTTCTCTAGTCAAATGTTAAAAGGCATTCCAGGATGTAATGTATGGCAATAATTTTACGTAGAGGCTGTAACAGTGTAATATTTGGTCTAGTGTAATATTTAAATTAATACTATTAAACAAAATATTATGCAAAATTGGTGCTTTTGTTTGAAATAAGTGGTAAAAAAAATGTGTTTAAATTAAGCCTAACTCGGTGGATGTAAAATATGACAGGGTGTGGTTTTTTGCCTTTATTGATGGTTCAGTCCTTCACCTCCCTGAAACACAGTAAAATTAATGAAGCAGTAGCTGCTGGTGGTGCCTCCTGGCTGCTGTCAGCCCCAGATGTGTTTGCCACAGGCTGCAGGTTTGCTGCCTGCTCCCCACGACTGCCTTGCCTACATCCTGACTGACTTCCAGGCAGAGCCAAGTGACAAAGCTGCTTTAACTTTTACCTTTTTTCATTGTGAGAGGAAGTGTTGATCCTAAATAAAATCATTACAAATGTGTTTGTCACAGGAATTAGAAGAGGGTGACATACATGAATAATGCAGTGGTGGAGGAAAGATGATAGTGAATTAAGGGTAGATAAAAAACTATTGAACCATGTCACACAGTTAATGAAAAGAGTTAAATGACATCCATTTTCCCTTATTACAGCTAGGGAAAACACCTTAAACTGAAGATAAAAATACAGTGATAGAGCAGACAATGCCAAATTGTTAGGACAATTTTAAGATTTTTAAATTTGTATTTTTATAGCATCTAAGTGCTTGTGTGACATGAAGCCTGAATGTGTCTCTTATACCTATCCAAACAGGGAAAATAAAAGCAAAAAAGCTCATAAGGAAATACACATTCTGGCTACATTTATTTATTTATTTATTTATTTATTTATTTAATACAAGCATTGCTTCTATGGAAAATGGTTAAGCATATTTTGCTGACTCACTTTGGCATGTGACTTACTGTAAGGAAGGTGGGGCCACGGGCGCGTGTTCGGAGTCATCCAGGGACAGAAAATTAAGAGGCAGCTGATGAGGCTACCTGCAGGCCAGCATCTACTCCTGAAGCAAACAGATCTGAAATGAAGCTGTTAAGCTCAAAGCTGAGATGAAATGTTCTTGATTAGAATCATTTAGCAATAAAAATGCAAAAAGGCTGGGACTTTTTGTTGTTTTTGTTGTTAGTTTTGTTTGGTTGGTTTGATATAGGGGAAAAAAAATTGAAGGAAGGCATTGAGGATTTCCTCAGTGCTCTCCTCACAGACCATAGCATGTGCTAAATCTAGAATAAAGAGAGAGGACCTGTGTTGTGTCCAGGTATGGTATGCTAATGGCATCCAAATCTAAGGGCTTCCATTGATATTTTGCTGAGTTTCCTGTTTTCACAAAACCATGAATCTTCAGCATTGACAAGCCAAAAAAATAATGACATTAATTGTGTTTAGCACTAATAATTTAAAAACCATCATTTCTACAGTCTAAAAAGCTTTTTAGTTGTTGAAGGATGGTGATTCAAAATTAAAAAAAATGACTGTCAAAATGAGACCATGGCCTATGAGAAGTCAGTGATTGTGTTAATAGTAGGAAATCTCAATTCCCCTCAACTCTGCTTTGTTTGCACTCCACCTAATGCTCCACTGCTAGCATCCTTTTAGGAGTCTGTAAAAATTTGAAATATGTATGCTTGTAGTTTTAAATGCTGTTGGAATATTATTGATGTTAAGATGGTGAACCACTGAAATTTTGATACTAGATGTCCCTTTTCTGGGTCTGAGGCAATGATATAAGCTGTCACATTTTTCTTTTTTTGATGTGTGCTGTAGTAGTGGTGATGGCTTGTGACTGTGAGTAATAATGCAATGTCTTAAATGTAATGCAGTGCCTCCATGCATGGTTTGGGGACCACAGCTTTGAAATGTGTAGCAGGCTGGGATAATGCCTACATATCTCTGTGAGGCTGAGGGCATGAAAAAGATTGTCAGATGTAATTATCCAGTGCAGTGTGCCAAGACTAGTTATATGAGTATTTATTCACTCTCGGACAGGTTTCACAGCCTCAGAATGACCCCATGCTGCTAGCGGGCAGCTGCAAAGCTAGTTGAGGTATGTCTACTGAAGCTGCAGTAGCATTTTTGACAGGCCAAAAGTGCCCATCTCCTTGATGTGCATCCTTATGTTATGTCAGCTTGTTCCCTCATGGACATTCTTTCTATTTTCTCTCAATTGCCAAAATGTCATGGTGATGAGCAGCACACAAAGCTATAGCAACACAGGATAGTACTGTTAGCTGTTGTGTGTGGTAATGCTTTTTTCACTGATTTCTTCTCATTACCCTTTATGTTTTGGAATATTTTTATTGCATGTAACCATTTAGATCACTAATGTGTCATAGTTACTGGGATCACATGGGAGCTGGCACACAGGTCTAGCTGGAAAAAGAATGAGTTGTTGATCCCAAAGTACAATTGCAAATCTGGTTGTTGCTTAGCTGCAGGTGAGTTCTGCATTACTGGACCTGCTCAAATCAGGTTACAGATATTCTTCTTCTTCATTTTTTTCATTAATTGCTTCTGTTTTTTCTTGGGTGTGTAACACTGGGATGTAAAGCAGCTTCCTCTATGCTCTTTGTGACGTATAGTTTTTTCTGGTGTGTATTCATGATGTATTTTGTCTTCAATTGAAGTGTATGTTCTTGTTCTACATTAGTGCCTGCTGTTATATTGGTTATTTCCCTGAACAGATTATCCCTTCTTACTGTTGGGCTGAGTTGTTGGCAGCTAGAATTGTTTCTTCCAGTGGAGTCTCACATAACCTGGAATCAAAGGTCCCAGAGACAATACTGTTTCTAATTAGAAGGCATCGGTCATCTCCCATTCATACCATGATTAGAGTGATTAAATACGTTTACTAAGTAGCATTTCTTCTTTTGCTTGTTGGGTTTGAGCAGACAAAAAAAGAGTGCAGGGATATTAACACAACCTACATTTATAGACCTAGCTGTAGATACTTTAGTATCCTGGCTTTCTTCACATAATAAGGAAAAGAGATAAATTGTCGCCAAGGAATGGATGCAATACTGAGACAGCATTTTGAGGTTCTGAGGACAACCACAGCTCTTCTGCCTGCGCTTTCACCTGCTGCTTTCACATGAGCCTGCTCCCTTTGGTGAGATGTCTTTGTAGTGTTTGTTCTGTATGGTTAAATTACCACATAAAGGGCAGCAGAGCCAGTGGAAGTTTGTGTTAAACTAAATAACTACTTTATTAAGAGCAGTGTGAAAGAAGTGTTTTAACTGAAGTAGGTGTCGTAAGCCAGGTGCAAACATCGTCCCTGGATGTTTTTCTGCTCCTTGTCCCACAGGTCCCTGACACGCCCAGCCAGTGAACTGTGAGCTTCTGCTGCAGGCTGGTACTGCACAGGTCACAGCAGAGATTGCTGAACCCTCATGTGCTTGCATCCCTCCTGTGGCTGCTGAACCAAGCTGCAGATAATGTGTTCTCGGGCCAGCCCTCCCTGTGGCTCAGGGGTGGTGACTGATGGGTCTGGGTGTTGAGCCAGATGTGCATGTGGGGGTCAGCAAAAGCTGTTGAGTGTCACAGGAGCCATACAAGAAGATGAGAAGTGGCCTTGGGGATGTTCTCTGTGATTGGTGGGGAGTGAGTGTGGCATGGGAAAGGAGGAATTAAGGTATGTCTTTGCAGGCTGCTCAGGCTGGTACAATGGTGAGCAGTTTCACTGATATCAGATTGAGGTAGATGCCCCTGGTTGCTCTAAGCAAAGAGATTTCCACTTAAGACACATATGACCTGGTTCATTAACTTTCTTAAGGTTTATAGGGTCTGATTTACTTTTCCAACATCCAAGACAGTAATGTAATCCAAGACACTGTAATCCAGAACTTCATTTTTATCAGCAGCTGCTCCACCTATTAGATGCCATGGTTTTTTTAAAATGGTTAACATACACATTTTCTACTTAAAAGGGAATAATGATTCAAATGTAGAGGAGAAGGTAGGATTTCAGGGCACAAGCCATTGTTAAAGGTAGCTACAGTGTGTGTGATGTTTGAATTTAAAAGTCTGTGGTTCTGGACCTCTGACCCTGAGATCAGTTCAGCTGGCCAGAGCATGGTGCTAATAATGGGCTATTTACTTAAGATCCTTGTGGGTCCCTTCCAGCTCCAAACATCCTGTGAATCTGTAAACAGGAGCATAAAGGAATTATTTAAGGAAGATATGCACATGTGATTATATCTGTGTGGGCTTATACATGTATATGTATGCATTTTATATATCCATATACACATGTATTAGATAACTATCACTGGTGACTTGAACTGGCCATTTATATTCTACAGCTGTACAGCCTTCTGTTGTAAAATGGTTGGTTTGTATGCAGGGAGAGCTGTTGTACCAAAGTATTAACTTGTGCAAAAATGCAAAGAATTTGTAAGAGAATAGTTCTCCTGGGATTAGAGCTGGTAGTGGACTGTCATGGGGTTTTTGGAAGCAGGAATGAGTTGGAGTAAGGACTTCAGTGCAGGCAACGAGTGTCTCACCTTGCACAGGTGCCCCAGCTCACAGTGACACACATGAGGTGGCGCAGTGCATTGGAGAAAAACTTGTTTGGACAACAAAGCCCTGTGCTTTCTGCTTCCTGAGCTAAGGGGACTATTTTCCAACCAGTTCATGAGCTAACCTGATTTCTGTTGGAGCAGACACCTGGCTGATGTGTATTATTATGCAGGGAAGTACTTGTCATCTGCAGTGAAAACAAACCTCCAGACAGTTCTTGAGTCCTTGGCAAAGATCTGAATCTTTCTCCATAAATCCTCCTTTCTTTCTCCATAAATCAAGCTCCCAAGAATTAGGAAGAAAGAAGAAAAAATCCACAAGTATGTATACTTTTGCTATATATATATATAATCAGAAAAAAAAATGGAAGGAAGCTTCAAAAATAATCTCTCTTTTTCATCATAATTGCGACTTGTTTTATAAAATTACATGCAAGATGCCAAGGAGTTCTAACTATAGGTAGCATTAGAGTGCTTTGATACAAAATTAGACTGACATTAGATGCCAATTCTAAAGTGTTTCCTTTGGAAAATTTAATATTAGTTACATAAGCTAGTCACTGGTTGTATAAAACTTTAAAAAAGAAAGTAGGAACTCAAAGTAATCCTGTAATACCTGGGAGAAGGATACTCTGCGTTCCCAGGTTAGGAATATTTTAAGTGCAAAACTCAGCTTGAACTATGAAGAGCATCTAGATTCTGCATAATTCAGAGTATTAGAGGAATTACTTTAAAATGAAGGTTCAGAGAGGTCCCACTGATGCTTTTCTGCTTATGTTCTGGATATGTTCTGGATATTGTCTGGATGTGTTCCTGCCATCTTTTTGTCCATATTCTGTGTAAAGCCTGTGCATATCCTAGAGCAAAAAACTTCCCCTAACATTCATCTGTGGATGCTGCAGAAAGCTCTGAACACTTCCTCTCTATATTGACCTCCAATCCTGCTTTGACGTTTTCCTCCAGGATTTCATAACCACCTGGGTTGTATTCCCACATTAAATACAATAACCACTCTATTTTATACTCCTAAAATGATCAGTCCTGAGGTTAAATGTATATACTGAGATGCATTTTAGGCTGCCACAAAAAATCAAAGATTAAACAGACATTTATCCTTTGTGAAAGTATAGATAACCATTTACCCTTCTCCTTTCATTTTGGTCATGGAAATGTCGCCAGTGGGCATTAGTCCTTTAACTTTCACAACTATCTAGTTTTATTTTTACTTACTTGATTGAAACAATTCAACTCTATTAACAAGTAAGCAAGCAAGCAAATACTTTTATTGAATCTGATATGAAATCTTAACGTATAAGTTTCAAATGGTATTCTCTAACTTAAGATGAGATATTTATCACTGAAATATTACTTCTTGGAGTTATTTTTTTAAATGCCTTCTTCTCCTTGCTAAATAGCTAGAGGGTGATATTTAAATCCAATTTCATTGTTAGCAAGATCTGCAAACAGTAACTGTTTTAAAAAATGATTCAGTGTCAAGCAGTACAACGGTGCAGAAAATTTAGATTAATATTGTTGCAAAGAATTCAAGAGTGTCTCCCATTTTAGTTTTTTTTACTGTCTCCAGCTTTACTTTTCTTAAGATTCTCTCTGGCCGGATTTGGGTGATTTTAGCATACTGTAATTGTTATATTAATCTTTAGTTTATTCAAGTGGTTGCCTGTCATAACTGACATTAAAATAAGAACTTCTAATTCAATTATTCTTAAAAGTGAGGCTTCCTCTTGCTTGTTGGTGTGCAAATATGTGAGTTAAATACATGTTAGCGAAATTGCCCTTTAATCTCATTTTGGAAATCTTATCAGATAAGATACATATTTTCAATGTGATTTGTTGTTTACATCTAAAATACAGAATCTAGTTTGAACACTGATGATTTATTTTCAGTATTTTGAACAAATCTGCATTTGACAGGTATGGAAAGCAGGGATGCACCCCATGGTTTGAGTTTTGTTGTGCAAATATGCTTGTGTTATTGAACTGAAGTCATCCTTTTTCAGTGAGTGAAGGAAAAACCAAGGGAAAAAACAACTTGAAAGGGAAGTTGAAGGATCAAACTGCAGCTGCTTTGATTATTTTGACTGGAGATGTCAGATTGTTGAAGTGAGAGAAGAGATGCGTATGCTGCCTTTTGGCTCTATCCATTTGGCCAATTACTTTAAAATGAATTTTAAAAAGTTTTTGGATTCTAATATTTAAGCTGGGGTAAAACTTGTGAGCACAAAGCATCTGGGGTTACTCTGTATCCCTGTCACCATTGTCTGTCGCAAGAGAAACACTTCCTCACTGAAGTGAAATTGAGAAGTGCTGGGAACCTGCCATCTTGTAAATCAGCTGTGCACATTGCTTTTAATAATCAGCAGTAATAAATGACAGGAATTGGAAAGGAAAATCTATTTCTGGCTTTCAGAAGCAGTCAGATTACAGATGACCGTATCCTTCCCAGAGGAGCTATAAGGGAACTACATTTATCCCAGCTCTCTCATTCGATCCTTTTTTTCCCTTTTTGCAGTGATGCACGTGATTCACTCACAAAACACATAATTCCTTGCATTCTGCCCTGGTGTTCCCTGGTAGTTTAATCCAGTTGAGTTACAACACTCACCATGGAAGTGCTCAACTCTGCTGCCTTTACAGTAGCCATGGCGTGTTCAGTGGACCTGGTCTGCTGGTGTTGAGCATGGTCCTGCCTCATCCAGCTGCCTCCAAGGGTTTGAGCTGCCTTCTGCAGGCACAGCGATGTGACACGTCCTGACAGGAACATGAGGAGGGAGGAATGTTCTCTGTACCTGTCCCACTCAGCTGGCAGTGACCTGGGAGACCCCAATAGCTCCAGCAGCCTGTGCCAAAGGAGATGGGTGCTTTCCTTTGGTGAGGTGAAGGAAGACACAGCTGTGCTGGTGTAAATGGCTGTATGCATGTGAATGAAACCCTTACTTTTTCCTCAGAAAGGAAGAGGTTCCTTACTTCTAGATTTAAACTCATCATAAAATTGCCAGGTTAAATTACCCGGTGTAATCCATATCTGCCATGTTTGCCTTCCAGAGCAAGAGTTTGTCTTGGCATTACGTTCAATACTGGGTAAAATCTCTGAGGGAAGAAGCTCTCAGTCCAGGAGCTTCTCTTGGAAGCCTATGATTACAGTAGAGGCCTGAGGACAAGGGGAGATTAGGAAAGGATAAGGGGGCAAAAGTGGAAAGGAATTGGGAATTTTGGAAAGGAATAGACACCATGTGGATTGACTCTCACAGCCTTGTTCTGTGATTCAGCTTGAAGAAAATCCAGTGGGAAGGAAAAACAGGGAGCTGTTCTTGATTTGGCATTCTTGAGCAGGTTTGAAAGATTCAACTTCTACCTTGTATTTCTCAGACTTGACAGTATTTCTCTCACACCCTTTGACTGTTCTGTCTCTCTGGCAGCACAGTTTCATGGCAGTGGCTTTGGCTCAAAGCATTGTTTTGGAAAGTTTCCATCTGCAGCTGCTCAGTTCATTTGTTTCAGAAGAGGTATTTTGAAGCCAGCTTAGTTTGGCCCAGTGTGCATGGTGCAGCTTTGTAGGCAGCGGTGTGCCGTGCTGTGGGGAGTGCTCCAAAGCACAAGGCTGCAAAAGTAGTGTACTCTTTTCAGCTGAGAAATCCACCTTCTCCTCTGTGAGTTGGGATCTTGCTCTTAATGTCCTGCTGATCATAGTTTGTGATAGAGCAGCACATGCTGTTGGGTGTTTGTTTACCAGCTGGCAGTGAATTGATTACTCTTGAGGACTTTCCTTCAGAAGCTGTCTGATGTAAACAGGGACATAGCTACATACTTGCTGCTTTAGTTCCATGAAAATGAGCAAGACATAAAAGATCATAAAACAGTGTATCTGCTTTACCTGCTTCGTTCTGTCATTAATGGACAAAGTCTTATTTTGGTATCAAATATTTCAGTGTTTCTTCCTGAATGCCCTTGCAAACCCAGTGGAAATTTTGTCTAATGCAGTCTGGTGGAGAGTTGTGTTCCAACAGTCAGAAGTTAAACTACCTTTTCTCCTTAAATTTCAGTGTATGTTGCAGCAATCTCACTCTATTCATCAGCTATAGGGTCTCTGCTGTTACTGCAGGACTGCTGCACACTAGGACAGGAATGAAGACAACCATAATTCAACAGCTGGAACATATAATATAGATACCATCTTGCATGCATCTTTCATGTCATCACAAAGCCAGTTGTAATAGCTTTTTCTGAATTTTGTTCACACCAGGTTCTTGAAGCTATGTTCATTAATTCTAGACACCATGAATGTCTGCTCTTGTACATGACTTCCTATAGAGTCTCCTTGGGTGTTTTAATGCTGACTTGAAGTTCTCACCACAGTGATCTGTTGACAAGAAAGACCCCCCACACTACATGTGATAAACCCATTCCTTTATGAGAGCCTGGAATTGTGGAGATGAAAGGCCACTAAATACGCTATAACTGTATCTGGTTCTCAGATGTTCATATGAAACTAAATTTCATCATATATATCAGTGGTATAAATTTTGTTAATTGTCAACATAAAAATACTCCGTCTTTCGAAAAACTATTAAAAAAATTGAATCATAACTGATACTGTATAAACCACGGGTAACACAGGAACCTTCATGTCAAAACCCACAAAAAATTTTCTTCCATGTTAAAACTATTATTTTGTGTTTAATAGTTTAAGGAGAAGTAAAAGGTATCAAGCGACAAAATACACATAAGGAATTATGTTGCATTAATACAGCTGGAAAAAAATTCATATGTTGATCCCTCTTCCAATTCAGGCCTAAGAAATATCTAAGCATTTGAGAGATATATGGGAGACCCAGGTTGGAAACCATTCTTCATGATTTATATCAAGGAATCAAGTTAGTTTCTTTTGCTCCAGGCTTTTTTGTAATTCTTCTTATGGAGCCACCCTGAAAGTTTAGATGGCGGTAAAAGTGGAAGGTCTTATCAAATCAGTTACATCTGGTAATACTCTTTTTTCAGTGAAAGAACTTTGAATGGAAATAGAAGATAATATAATATTTTTGGGACATTTTGAATTTGCATTTTAAATTAAGCAGCTAATCAGAGTCTAAGAGCACACATTTATATTGTTGAAGGAATATAAATTAGTTGATCAATCTGATCAAATGTATTGATTTTCAGAGTCAAAATATGTTTTTTGTAGAGTTTTTTCAAATTTTTTGCAGAATTCTAAATGTTAAAAAAGTATTTTTTACTTCTCATTATTGTAGATTTTCGCTTAAATAAAAACTCCTTAAGTTATTTTCTAATAGCTTTTTCAATACACTCAATATTTTTTGTGACTTTGATTCTTCACATTTTATATATAAAGCTTGAGATTTCTAGTAAAGTACGAGGTCTTTGATACAGTAAAAGGGAGATAAATTGTTGAAGATTCAGCAAATTAAGTGCTATTTCTTCTAGCAAATGTCGAGTAGCTGCTGTGTGTTGCTTTAGCTACTCTGAGGACAGAAACAGCTTTAGCAAATGTTGGGCCCTGTGTGAAATCAGTATCTAGTATGCATGTGAGAGAAACCTTCTGCAGAGGTGGGGGACGCACATGTTCTTGCATAACACTGTCAAATTTAGCAGTCAGTTGAATAACACCAAAAGAAATTTCATGCGTGGAGAGTAAGGCTTCTCTAATTAGCTGTAAAAGTCCAAATGATGGGTGCTAAACACTGTATTATAGCAGTAAAAGTCTCTGCTGTAAATCTTCCATCACTATCATATGTAAGGAACTGCTGGGTGTGGTAGCCCATGGTGTTACAGAAAATTTAGTTACAAGCATCATGGTAAACTACTGCTTGTGGCTCACTGCACATTGTCTGAGGCACTCTGTATTTGCAGAAATTTATTTTATTTTGGAAGAGGACAAAAATAATAAAATCCCTCAAATCTTCTTTAAACATTCTGCAGATGTATCTGATCCTTTCTTTCACTTCTGAATCCCAACACATGCTTCCTCAGTGTGTCCCCTCCAGAATGGCCAACAGAAGCTTTAACACCAGATTCTCCTCCAGCCTGCTTTTAGAGGTAGAAAACATTTAAATTGCTTCCACTTCCTGACCTGGCTCAAATATTCCACATCCTTGCTAAAAGACAGCTCAGGCTGGCATGGAAAGTGAGCGGTGCTGAGACCCATAATGACACTGTCTTGCTCCCAGTATCTGCTTTGAGACCTGGTTTCAGCCCCATTAAAGAGTGAATTTCTTGGACCAGCTTCATTACAAAAAAATCTAATAGATCTATTTAGTAACACATACACCACATTTAAATTATTAGTTCATCTCAGGGTCAAATTAGATAAATATATTTTAATGTCATTCTAGAACTTAAAATAAAAAAAAGTGTTATATAAACTTGAGCTGCCTTCTGCAGGCGCAAATCTCTCCTAAATCTCTCCTATTTCCTCTTAAGGTGAGAGGAGGTATGCTGCATATGCAGAAATCCAGTTTTGAGTAACATTTTGTTTACTGTTGAATCTTTAAATTGAAATAGGAATTCAGTATTCAAGTCTTAGCTTAGTCATTATATTTATCCTAGTTAAAGTAGAAGTTAGCTGATAGGCTTTTTAATTTTTTTTTTAAATTACTCTGATGAGTTTAGAATGTCTATCAAGGCAGGCACTTATTACATGTATAATGTATGTATGCAAATAGGAGATACAGGTAAAGAAATGAGTCTGCACTGACTGTGAAAGAAGTGTGTTTGTTTGTAAGTAGGCTGGAGTGAATTTCAGCATGTTAAATAGTGAAAGAAATTCTTTCAAATTTGCCAAAATGTAGTCCATGAAGCTAAGTGCTTTTATCCCACAGTTACTTGAAGAAAGACATGAGTCATCAACTAAATAAAGTTTACATTTTAAAAAGGAACATATTCCAATATTCCAAATATACTGTGTTTAAATATGTTTCTAAGCAGAATTAATTTGCTATTAGTTTTGTTTCCTGTTGGACTACACTCATTGGTTAATATAAAAATTGATATAAATATATATATATAAATGATATAAAAATTAACAATTTACTATAGGTGAATGCTGTGATCCAGCTCTCTTGCTGGAATAGCCATTATGTGACTGTATAGTGAGAATGTTGGCTGAAAGGAATTGAAAATATGCATAAAGCCATGTCTGAAGATCATTCTGAATTAGGGCTCAATTTCATTATTAAAATACCCTTGAGAGTACATTGTTAAGATGTACTTCATAAATAATGAATACTTGACATCAGATCCAGGGCCATTTATCTCACCTGTGTATTTCTCCAAAAGGAACTTTATAGAGTGGATATCTACATTATATTTAGATGTATGTTGGCTAGTCCTAATTTCCTGAAATGCAAGGTTTGTCTAGATTTCATTAGAACAGAGGATTGCGTCCAAATCAACACCTTGTAGGGCATCTACAACAGCTCAGTTTGGTGTTGGGTTTACCCTCAATTTCTCAATCTCTCTCTATATTTTACCTGGCATCTTACTCTCTTTAGAGTTCTAATTCTTTCCTTTCCCCTTTTCCTCAGTTTCTCCTTGTTAGTCATGATGAGGATGGGCCCAGTCCCTGGGCAGCCTGCTCCTTTCCTTCCTGCTTGGCTGGAGCATCTCTGCAGGCAGACAGTGGTGCAGGGGATGAGGAGGGGCTGGGAGCTGCTGCCTGTCATGTGGGAAGATGATGCATCAGCATCACAGTAAGAAAGTGTCATTCTTGGAAATCTTGAAAGTCCCTCTTGTTTAAAGAGAGAGGAAATTCTAAGGGGAAGACTAAGACCTGCTTTGCAGAAATTCCTTCATCACCAGTAGTTGGCTCCTCAGCTGGGGAAGTAAAACCAACTGTGTAGACAGCACACATCATCTATCCTTCATTGTCTGATCTAGTTCCTGGTCTTTCTCAACTGTCTTCATTCATGTTTTTGCCAAGCAAGTAGCAAGTTGGGTGAAATTCTCAATGCCAGAATTAAACTGCCTTGAGAGAGAGCAGGAGCTTTCTTCTTTTTACCAGCAGTGAGAAAAAGGATTGTTAAATGTGTGAATTCTTTCCAAATGCATACTTGTATGATTTCTGTATAGTTCTTTGGTGGTTTGGTTTTTTTTTTGGTTTTTTTTTTTTTTTTTTTGTATTCTTGTCAGGAATAGAGCATTTAATCTCTTCCATTTCATAGAAGTGGAAGTATATTGATGTTTTGGGGTTTTTTTTGGTAGTTAGTTGGCTCTTTTAATAATCTTATAATGTGTCAGACATTTTTCCTCTCCTAGAAAACAAGGACTAGTCTGCAGAATGAGAGTTGTGTTGCTATTGCTGCTTGATTCCATGTTTCTTTGTTTGTTGGCTTCCTTAATGTTGAAACTTCCTGTTCAGTTTGTGTGTTGTGATTACAAAGACTGTGAGGTATGTGCAATATTGATAAATGCAGTAGTCTAGTCCACTAAATGTCTATCAAATAGAATAAGACATCTCTATAGTTGATACATTTTTAATTACTCTGTTCTATTTGTCTGATGGAAAAACACAGGCAAGTTGACACTTTTAATATTAAAAGTGTGGTTTACCATTGCAAACAATGCTGTCACATTCATCTCTCTTGCATTTTCTTTCCTCACAGTCAGTTTCCCTTGCTGAGTTTCCTTTGCTTATGTTTGTTTATGACAGAGGAATGCTGTCTTTCCACAGAAAAGAAGGTGCAGTGGTTGCAAATCTAATGGAACGTGAGGTGTTAAACTGTTCATGCATTGACCATGTCTATATAGATATCCTTTCAAGATTACTGAGTGGCAGTGAGAAATGCTTCATGTTTTCATGCCCTGTTTATTGGTTGGAGTTATCTCTGAGTTCCCAAAGGTTCTGCTTTCCTTCACTCTAACCACCAAATATGTTCTGCAAGCTCACATGGTGGTTGGCACCAGACTGCAGATGAGGAGTGCCCTGAAAGGACTATTCACTGTTCTGTGGTAGAGAATTTGCAAACATTGATTTTGGAGGGACTTTGATTTTATAGTCCTCAGCATTATACATGGAAAGGATAAAGACAGAGATGATATGTGCCTCTTGAATTCTGGATGTGGCTCTAACTTTATTCTCCTGTTTGGGAACATTTGGTACTTTCAAAGGCTAAAACCAGCTCTTGGCAGTGTAAAACCCAACAGTATTTAACCCAAAATATTCCTCTTATCATTTTCCTTACCAGATGTATGAGCATGCAAATGAGAGAAAA